>NC_137027.1:16427649-16990149 GCF_032717465.1 Coenobita brevimanus
TATATATATATATATATATATATATATATATATATATATATATATATATATATATATATATATATATATATATATATGTATATATATGTATATGTATATGTTTATAGATGTATATATATACCTGGTACATATAATTATTTATTTATATATATATATATATATATATATATATATATATATATATATATATATATATATATATATACTGTATGTATGTATATATATGTACATATTTATAGATATATATATACCTGGTACATATAATTATATATATATATATATATATATATATATATATATATATATATATATATATATATATATATATATAAATCTATATATTTGTATATATATTTGTCTTTATATATATGTATATAGATGTATATATATGTATAGATATGTATATATATATATATGTACATATATATATATATATATATATATATATATATATATATATATATATATACTATATATATATATGTATGTATATATATATATATATATTTTTATTTGTGTATGTATGTCTATATATATATATATATATATATATATATATATATATGTATTATTGGATCCAAGATGTGCTGGGCGAGGCATGGCGCTGGGTGGGTAGTAAGCGTGCTGCCATCCGCCTATTGGCTCATAGTCGTGAAGCTGATAGGTCCCTACCCGGGGGTTCCATACTTTTCAAAGACTTGAAAAATCCCAGTTCTGTCCAATATTCCGGTCACCCGGCTCCAATGAGTTAATGAGACTAATAGGTTTTCCAGCCATTAACCCATTGGGGTGTAGGGCGAGGCATGGCGCTGGGTGGGCACTGTGCGTAACGCCCTCCGCTTATCGGCTCATCGCCGCGAAGCTCATAGGTCCTTACCTGGGGGTTCCCTACTTTACAAAGACTTGAAAAATCCCAGTTCTGTCCAATATTCCGGACACCGGGCTCCAATGGAACATATTTATATATCTATCTATCTGTCTATCTATTGCCAGACGCCATAATCCTGTACGGGGTGGCTATTTGACTCTGAGTTATTTGTTTTATAGGGAGGGGCACTAACCCTCCACCAACGCACTTGACACGTAGGGAGCACGTATGGTTTGGTTATATGGTTACCAACCAGCCTTGTAAATGGTTTCTCGGCTTACAGGAAACCATCTGGCTTGTCACTGAATGTAAAGCCAACTGTGACGGAAAGAAAAGCATTAAGTAGTGACAGGAAGGATGGGAGAAATAGGAAGATAGGAGGGCAGGCACAGAAAAAGAATGATAAAGGTTAAGGAAGAAGTGGGTAGCACTACATCAAGTGAGTGGATGTTGGTCGCACCACATACCACTAATATATATATATATATATATATATATATATATATATATATATATATATATATATATATATATATATATATATATATATATATATATATGTGTGTGTGTGTGTGTGTGTGTGTGTGTGTGTAGGTATATATATATATATATATATATATATATATATATATATATATATATGTGTGTGTGTGTGTGTGTGTGTGTGTGTGTGTGTGTGTGTGTGTGGTTCTGAGTGATATATATATATATTATATATATATATATATATTTTTATATATATATATTTATATATATCTATATATGTATATATATATATGTATACTGTATATAGGTATATATATATGTATGTATGTATGTATACATATATGTATATATATATATATATATATATATATATATATATATATATATATATATATATATATATATATATATATGTGTGTGTGTGTGTGTGTGTATATATATGTATGTATATACATAATATATTCACATAAATATATATATATATATATATATATATATATATATGCATATATATATATATATAGGTAAATATATAAATATATACCTATGTGTATATATATATATATATATATATATATATATATATATATATATTTTATGCGAGGAAGAAGGAACCAAAGGCCATGAGCCCGCAGTAACAGTTCCCTCCAGGAGAAAAACAAAATATAATAGAGAGCCAAATTCAAGATCCGATCATTTTGAGATGCCTGGACACTGCGTTTGAAAGACTGGAGATCATAGGCAGCAGGAAATACAGACAGAGGGAGACAGTTCCAGAGCTGACCTGTTGCATAAATGAAAGACTGGGAGTAACGGTTAACTCTTGCATTAGAGAGTTGGACAGAAAAGGGATGAGAGTTTGCTGCCAGACTGGTGCTACGCGCCAGTCGAAGAGGTGGAGGAATGCAAGCAGACAGTTCAGAGGAGCAGTGACCATTAAAGTAGCGAGAGAAAAGAGATAAAGATGCAACAGTGCGGCGAAGAGACAGAGGTTGAAGGGAGTCAGTAAGAGGAGGAGAGTTAATGAGACGAAAAGCCTTTGACTCCACCCTATTGAGAAGAGCTGTATGTGGGGAGCCTCTCCACACATGAGAGTTGTACTCCACACAGGGGTGGATAAAACCCCTATATAGAGTCAACAATTGTGCAGGGGTAAAGAAAGAGTGGAGTCGGCTTAGCACACCCAATCTCTTGGAAGCAGATTTTACAAGAGATGTAATATGATCATTCCAAGATAAGTCCCGAGTAAATGAAACCCCAAGCATGTTCAAGGATTATGCAGGATTAAGCTGAATATTATTAAACATTAGTGGGTATACCTGTGGAAGATTTTGTCGGGTTGATAGGTGTAAGAACTGAGTCTTAGATGCATTAAAAACAACCATATTATTTTTACCCCAGTCAGAGATACGAGCCAAGTCAGACATTAAGTGTGCCATAGCCTCATCCCTTGTTTGTTGAAGTAACTGTTGAGATGGGCGTTGCGGGAACCGAATGGAAAGGTGAAGGGTGGAGTCATCAGCGTATGAGTGGATAGGGTTAGATGTACAGCTTAGAAGTTTATTGATGAATAAAAGGAAGAGAGTTGGTGATAGGACAGAGCCCTGAGGAACACCACTGTTGATAGATCTAGATGAAGAACGATGGCCGTCTACAACAGCGGCTATAGAACGACCAGAAAGGAAGCTAGCGATGAAGGCACAGATAGAAGGATATAAACTGTAGGAGGGCAGTTTGGAAATTAAAGATTTATGCCAGAATCGATCGAAAGCCTTTGAGATGTCAAGTACAATGGCAAAGCTTTCGCCAAAGTCCCGAAAGGAGGATGACCAGGAGTCTGAAAGGTAGGTGAGAAGATTGCCAGTGGAGCGTCCCTGACGGAACCCGTACTGACGATGCCTTAAAATTTTTCTACTGAGAACTGATTCGAAAACTTTTGAAATACAGGACGTTAAAGCAATTGGACGATAGTTGGAGGGTTGGGAGTGGTCACCCTTCTTTGGGAATGGCTGAATGAGAGCAAACTTCCAGCAAGAAGGAAAGGTACAAGTTGACAGACAAAGGCAAAAGAGTTTGCCTAGGCAGGGTGTAAGCACAGAAGCACAGTTCTTGAGAACAACAGGAGGGACCCCATCAGGCCCATATGCCTTGTTAGTACTGAGGCCAGTGATGGCAGAAAATACAACTGAAGAAATTTTAATGTCACCCATGAGGAAGTCAGAGGGGGGAAGTGATGGAGGAACAGCACCGGAATCGTCTGAGGTGGAATTGGAGGAGAAAGTCTGTGCGAAGAGATCTGCTTTATCAGTAGAAGAAATAGCTACAGAATCATCAGAGTAGAAAAGAGGAGGGAAGGATGATGAGGTAAAGTTGTTAGAAAGATTTTTGGCAAGGTGCCAGAAGGAGCGGGAAGAACTGGAGTTGGAGAGTTGAGAGCATTTAGTATGGATGAAATTATTTTTAGTAGAGCGAAGAACAGACAGCATGATTCCGGGCAGAAACGTAAAGATGATGTGATTCAGGGGTGGGTTGGCTCCGGTACCTTTTGTAGGCCCTCTCCTTGTTGCAGACAGCATTAGAACAAGCGTGATTAAACCAAGGCTTTCTTGCGTTAGTCAAAGGATATGAGAAAGGAATGTATGCTTCCATGCCTGAGAGAATAACCTTCGTAATGCGCAAGGCACACTCAGATGGCTCCCGGCCATGGAAGCAATAATCATTCCAGGGAAAATCAAAGAAGTACTGCCTGAGGGCCTCCCAGTCCGCAGCTCCAAAATGCCACAGACGACGTTTCCCTGGAGGGTCCACAGGCCGTACCGGAGTGATAGGACAGGTTAAGGTAATAAGGTTGTAATCGGAGGAGCCCAACGGAGAGAAAAGATTAACAGAGTAAGCAGAAGGATTAGTTGTGAGGAAGAGGTCAAGTATGTTGGAGCTCTCTCCAAGGCAGTCAGGGATACGGGTAGGGTGCTGTACAAGCTGCTCTAGGTCATTAAGGATAGAAAAGATGTAGGCTTGTTCACCAGGTGGATCTGTGAAAGGAGAGGAGAGCCAAAGATGGTGGTGAACATTGAAATCTCCTAGAATGGAGATTTCAGAGAAAGGAGAAATATATATATACTGTATATATAGATGTATATAAATGTACTATATATATATATATATATATATATATATATATATATATATATATATATATATATATATATATATATATATATATATATATATCGTTTTCGTTTTTAAAGGCTCCAATATGCTTGCATGTGTCGGCCTTGGTCACCTAATGGCGGCTGGCCACGCTGCACGATCCATTGCAGCCTCCCTGTTCAGTCCCTTAACCCTAAGGGCACACTTAATGACCTCGTCCCATGTCTTTCTCGGTCTACCCCTCATAACCCCACCCCCAATATTAACACTTCTCACCTTCCTCACCCAATTATCATCCCCCATCCTCTCCACATGTCCAAACCACCTCAATCTACCTCTCCTCATCACAACAGCAATACACTCCAGTCCCATCCTACCTCTCAACTCTTCCATTGTAAACCCAGCCCCTCCAGGCCTTGGTCGCAGGGACGCACTGCACATCCACCTAATCATTGTCATTTCTGTACGTCTGAGCCGGCGAATATCTTCCTCCTTCACTGCCCAGGTCTCACTGCCATACAGCATTACACTCCTAACACATGCTGCATAGAAAAACCCCTTAGCACGTAGGGAGAGCCCTCTCAATGTCAGGAGAGGCAAGAGCTCCCTGAACTTCTTCCAACCACTTCTCACCCTAGCCACCGAGCTAGCTCCAGCCCCACCTCCAGCACACAACATGTCTCCCAAATAACAAAACTCTTCCACACACTCAAGAGATTCACCAGCAAGTTCAATCCTTTCACGTCTGACAATCTCCACCTGCTCACCCCGGCACGCCGTACACATAAAATCAGCATTATCTCGCAGTCTACCTCTGATACCACTACATCTCTTATGCACCCATTTATCACACACACCGCACATGATGGAATTACTTCCCACGCACTTGTGGCAAACTGCACATGGCCACTCACCCTCATTTTTGACAGTACCGCCACCAACCCTAGGTATCATCACTTTTGTTTTATCTGCTTTTACCCTTAAACCCTTTTGCCCCATACCATCTCTCCACTAAACATTTCCTCCGCCTCCCTTTCATTCTCTGCAATCAACACCAAATCATCAGCATACAACAACTCCCATGGGAGTCCGTTTATAAAGTCACGTGAAAGGGCTTCAAGTACCATGATAAACAACATGGGACTCAAGACTGACCCCTGATGCACACCAACATTCACGGAAAACTCATCACTCAAATCTCCATTCACTCTCACAGTAGTATGTATTCAATATGGACGGTGGGTGTTAGCGCCGAAGTGGTGACATGTAGAGGTGTATGGTATGTAGGAGGACTGCTGGGCCTTGATAGCAGGCTGTGAAGCCTATGCCCAGAGTCGGACATAAAAATAAAAAAAAAACGAACGTTCGGTACTCCACTTTTTTTCTATAGTTATATATATGACGGGTCGAGAGGCAGTCTATTCCGGCAAACCCACTACGGCAACCATCAGCACCACCTGTACCACAAACATGCCCATAGCTGCAAATACGCCACCGCCACAGTCCCTGCCAGCGTTTTCGCATGACACCCTCTACTGTGCACAGCCACAGTCCTTGCCACAATAACCACCATAATTTCTGCCACAGCCTTAACACTGCTAATACACCACCAAAACCTCTTCCACAACCACTATCACAGACTTTACCACAAACATCTCCATAACTTCTAACAACTCCATTTTCACAATCACTAACATTACCATAGCCATCTCCACAACCTCTACCTCAACCCTTATCACAACTCTCGCAGTACCCTCTACCACAACCATCATGTCATACAGCCTACCACTAAAACTTATACTACAACAACCACAGCCCTCACCACAACCACCATTACAGTTCTATCACAATTTCAACAAACACCACCAGAACCTTTACCACAACCACCTCCACAATTATTATCTTTGCAAACCATACCACAACTGCTACTGCTTATGCTGCAGCCACCACCACAATCGTTATCACTGCCTCTACCCCCAAAATCTCAAAGTGTATCAGTCACCATCACAGCCCTTACCACCAACACCTCTGGCACTTTAATCTAATCTTCTCCCTTCTCACTCCTCCCAGTTGGAACAGTTCTACTTGGATCACCAGGATTCGCTCGAGGTCGTGAGTTACACTGTTAAAGAAGCACTGGTCAACACTGACAGCAACATCAAATGGATGAGTCGCAGTTACGACGTCATTCTCCACTGGCTTGATGACAATGGATACTCAGGGAACAGTTAGACCACTGGGATATCCTAGGCCGAGATTCACAAACAATTTTATGGTCAATTGGGTGTCATAATTTTTTCTTTTTATAAATGAACATGAAGTGAAAAACTTCCCATATGTCATGTTTCTAAAAAATAAAATACAAACGGTAATCACGAGAGGAAAATTATCATGAACTATGCTACTGCAAGAAGGACAAAAAAAGGAGGGTCAAGTCTTATAATAGTTTCATTTCATGCGAACGAAGATTTGAAAAAAAAAAAAAAGTTATTGTTCATACGTTTGTTTGTAAATATTGGTCTAAAGCCTGATTGGAATGAAATTCAGTAATGTTACTTAACAAACTACCTGTAACTACATTCATAATACTGGGATCTCAAAGGGGAAGGTAGGCTCCACAGAATATTTCTTGATGCATATGAAAGGCGGAAAGCATGAAAGCAGACACGGATTCATCAGACTCATGACTGCTTGTAAAAAAAAGAACAAATCTGTTTATCATGAACTACGCAATAAAGATCTCTTAATTACATGTTATACTGCACTTGCTTATGTCATTAAATAGCTGTATTTACATCAAAAGGGATAAAAGTGCGTTTTTAATTCTTTAAAGGGATTGAGGTTTTTCTGCTAGGAATCGCGCCCTATTCCAAGTTTCCAAAGTGCTGGATTCGGTCCTCAAATGCGTGTCTGGCATCTGTACTCCGTTGCTGAATGTGTAGTGTAACGTGGTATGCAGGTTTACCACATGCAGCTCAGACTTGCTGCATAAATGATAGTGACTGGGGATATGCCTATACTCACCTCTCTCAAATTTTAAAGTGTAACCATTAGTGCCATTTAGAGTACATTACTGCACTGTAAAATCCTTAATACTGAATGTAAGAGTGTGCATTAACTATAGCAAGGTACAATGATTATTCGTCACGTTTTTATGGTACATATATCAGTACCTGTTAATATGTGTACAGTTACTGCCTGAGTTAAATATATAGATTAATAAAGGTAATGAGAGGCTTCATGCTTTTTTTTTAATCAAAGAGCTTTCACCGTTACTTGTCTGAGCCTCATGAGTGAGGTGAACCCTTGACAGAACGAATTAGTATGATAATTCCATATCTTCGCCATAAACACCAAATAAGATAACTCGACAGTGGAAAAGTTGATGGAACCGTTAATCCGTGAGGAGATCTACGAAATCCACGCATTCCACCAGAAATGGCCGCTGTGTAAGTTTTGTCAAAGAGTCCTTGACATTTCATAAGCTCAATTTGAGAGTTGATGAGCAGAGACAACAAATGTACTTGTATGATCAGTACTGAAATACATGCATATTTCCAAGGAGTAGAATTTAAAGACATTTCCACTCCTTTGTAAGACACCTAACGATTCCAGTCCACGTTCCAATTACTGAAGTCAGAAAGTATCGACTCAATAGCTGGAAACTTTCACAAAAATGGCCGGCAATGGTATACGACAGTAAGGCATGGCAGGAGCACTTGTGTGAGGAAGAGGACGAGAGAGAGAGAGAGAGAGAGAGAGAGAGAGAGAGAGTCTTCAGAGCTAAGTGTAATCAATTAATTAAGCCAGTTTAGGTGGCCATGATTATAAAGCCAAAATATGAATATTTATTGCACAGTGCGATGTTATGCTGTTTAAATTACGTTATAAGTGGTTGTATAGCAGATCTTTCTATTCTTGTCGAAAGTTCTCTCTCTCTCTCTCTCTCTCTCTCTCTCTTAATTACACCAAGATAAAATCAATAAGCATAACAAACATAAGTAGTGCAACTTACAAATTATGAACAAACAACACCTTGGAGGTAGATGGTGGCGACCATCACCTACTCACTTGATGTAGTATTGCCTACTTCTTCCTTCACCCTTATCATTCTTTTTTCTGTTTCCTTTTTCCAATTTCTCTCATCATTCCTGTCACTTTATTACTCTTCTTTCCCTTTCAGGCGACTTTACACAGCGGCAAGCAAAATGGTTTCCTGTAGGCCACGAAACCACCTACAACTCTGGATGGTAACCATATAACCAATCATAACTGTTCTCTATGTGTCAGCAGAGTGGGTTGGCGGAGGGTTAGTGCCTCTCCACGTAAAACAGCTACCTTAAGTCAAACCGCCACCACTAACGGGATTATGGCATCTGGCTATGAACAGACACACCTAAGTACAAACGCGGAACACCTGAAATGGGCTGGAATAATCAGGTGAAGTCAGAAGGATTTACATCACTAAACACAAATCTCACTCTCTCTCTCTCTCTCTCTCTCTCTCTCTCTCTCTCTCGCAAGTGATTTACGACAAGTATAATTACCAGTATGGTTATCAGTATAATTATAATGCTGGTTGCTTGAAAGCAGTGTTAAGAAACAGGGAAGTGAGCATGGAAATGAAAAAGTTACTGAATGACAGTATTGTGATACCAACTCTAACGTATGGAAGTGAAGCTTGGACGTTGTTGGAGAGTCAGAAGTCTAGAGTGTGAGCAGTGGAAATGAGTTATTTGAGAGGAGCATGTGGCGTCACATGGAGAGACAGACTGACAAATGAGGATGTGAAGGAGCGTTGTGGTATGATGTCGATATGATAAGAAACGCTAGGAAAAACACTTTGAGGTGCTTTGGCCATGTAGAGAGGATGGGGATTGAGAAACTGACGAGGAGAGTGTGAGTAAGGAGGACAGGGAGAGGGGGAGGGGAGGCCAAGGATGAGATGGAGGGATGGAGTGGAGAGGTATATGAGAGTGGGGGGGGGGGTTAAGCTGGGAACAGGGCAGTGAAATGGCGGGGAACAGGGCGACATGAAGGCGATTTGTTTGTGGCCACCCCTTACAGGATTCAGGCTTTTGACAATAGATAGATAGATAATTACCAGACAACATGCATAATTTCCAGTGAACAACTAACATATGCGTCATTATTTAAATGAGTATTGTTTTTCTTAATATCAGTGATTAGCTCACATAGCCCACTGATCAATAGCTAGTCTGTACAGTTTCAGACATAGCTATGGTGTGTACCTGTACTTGAAGTTGATGGTGTCCTGGGAAAGAGATTCTCAAGAAAAAGGGATTAGCAAGAGCCGTCGTACAAGCACTTGATTCGATTTTTTCCCTCTCCAGTTCATTATTTACGAGTATATATTAAAAGCAGGTGTTTGCAAATATAGCCAAGATTTATTAGATGTTCAGAAAAAAAAATTATATCTATATATCTATATCTACAGAGAGAGAGAGAGAGAGAGAGAGAGAGAGAGAGAGAGAGAAAGTTATCTTGGGTGCAAAGAAAATTATAACGCTCTTTTGTGTAGTCCTTCTTCCGCTATGAAACATGTAATCTTAATATTCCCATTTTACGTCTTGATAGGTTCGCATAAGTAAACGAATGTGTTTTATGTCAGGTAACGGGGAAAAGGAGTCAACTGAGGAATAGAAGAGACTGTCTCTCCATATTATATATGGGACACTATTAATAGATTCGGTGGTATATAAAGAACATTCCAAACTGAATATTTGTGGCAACACCTTTTGAGCTCATACAGCTTGTCATTATTCTAGTAATTAGTAAGATTTTCCTCATGAAGTGTATTGAATAATGAAAGACTGGACTGTCACTGATAATGAAGTATAGAGTACACACAAATATTCGAAAATCAGTCTTTAATGGGAAGCCGTGACCCTATTGATTCGTCCCTTGCCTAACTGAAAGTGGCTGAAGTTCCAGCAGATTCTAGGATCATTTTAGTAAAAAATGTGTGTGTGTGTGTGTGTATGTGTTTATGTTGTCTGATCTTGCGTAGTCACGTGAAAACAATGATGAGGCAATGGTGGCTCTTCAAATACTAACAAGAAAAAAAGATAGTGTGTCATTGTGGATAACGGTGTGCAGTAAGAAATGTTTCAGGAAGGATTGATTGATTGATTGATTGAAAATAATTAAAAACTGGCGGCGCAACTGCCAGGGTCATATGCCGCCGGACTCCAAAGTAAAAGGTGCAGCTAAAAAAAAAAAAATGCATATTCAAAATAAAGTTAAAATCTGTTAGTAGAAATAAAACACTGAAAATAATAAAAGCATAATTTATAAAATATCAATTACTTATAAAAGTGGAAGGAGGCCTGCCTCCTGAAGAAAACCAAAAACATCACTAAAATCGCTAGGGGCTTCACCGAGCATTGAGGACAAACAGTAGGCACCATCTGCCCCCTTATGCCTATGGAGGAATCTCTGACGCAGGTCCCCCAGACTCGGACACTCGACCAGCAAGTGACGGACAGTAAGGGGAACAAGGCAGTCATCACAGTACGGTTGAGTTTCACCACACATGAGGAACCCATGTGTAAGCCGAGAATGCCCAATGCGAAGCCTAGCAAGAGCCACCTCCAATCGCCGAGACATGGAGGGAAGAACTCTTGGCACAACCACTCTCTGAAAGATTTCTTTCAGTTTATTATGAGAAACAACATCCCAGTGTCTCTGCCAACACGTACCAACTGCGTACCGCAGGTAAGGTGTTACATCTGAAGCAGGAAGGGGGTAGTCGGTTGGGGGCTGTTGAGAAGACGCAACTTTAGCTAAAGTATCTGCCCTCTCATTGTCCACCACACCTACATGTGCGGGAACCTAACAGAAGTTCACATGGCGGCCACGACGGCCAAGAAGAAAAAGCCACTCTAAAATTGATAAAATCAATGGATGGGATGTATTAAAAGACTCCAGTGCAGACAGAGCACTACGTGAGTCACTATAAATCACAAAAACGGATTCGGGGAGAGTAAAAATGATTTTAAGAGCATATAAAATTGCAGTCAGCTCTGCCGTATACACTGAAGTAATGCCAGGAAGGCTACCGCCCCTATTAAAGGAGGGGAAAACAACACCAAATCCTACTCCAGTATCAGTCTTAGACCCGTCAGTATAGACGGGGACAGAACCCTCATGAATAGAGGCATGTTCTAAAAAGAGAGAGAGGGACACCTGAGAGGGAAGCGAGTCCTTTTTTTCAACAACGGACCTACAAAACGTCACACGAGGGAGTAGCCAAGAACCCACCCTAGGGATCCGATGTGGACAAATTGCCAATCTCGGGACAGAGAGGGCTAACATAACAGACCGGACCCTGTAACCAAATGGCTTCGGGAAATTAGGACGGGTGTCATAAGGAGAAGATTGGGAATCCTGGGAGATGATGGCACAAGAAATTGAGTCTGGAATGCGGTGAAGACGATACCAACACCTCATCATTAGCAACTGGCATCGCAAATCCAAGGGGAGTACACCAGGATCTACTAACAGACTTATAATCGGGGATGATCTGAATGCCCCGGTTGCCAGACGTACACCAGCATGATGCACAGAATTTAACAACTGAAGACGGGCATCTGTTGCAGAGGAGTAAACCTCACATCCATATTCAAGTTTAGGAAGAATGAGAGACCTATGCAAGAGGAGCAGGGTCTGACGGTCAGCACCCCAAGAGGTATGAGCTAAAACCTTCAAAAGACTCAAAGCTTTAAGACAAGCCATCTTAACAGAGCGAATATGAGAAACCCAGGTTAGTCGTCTATCAAATAAAAGGCCCAGAAACCGCGTCTCTTCCACACAGGATATTCTCCTACCATAGAGATACAAGTCTGGGTCTGGGTGAACCCCACGAAGACGACAAAAATGCATAGCCACTGAATTTGTTAAAGAAAACCGGAAACCGCGAGACTCTGCCCAGTCAGAAATTCTATTCAGGGCAAGCTGCAACTTCCTCTCTATGAGAGACATTCTAGATGCGGTGAAGGATATTGAGAGGTCATCGACATATAATGATCCTCGTACACCGTCAGGAAGTACACTACAGCAGAGTAACACTTAGGATACTCCCTTGTGGTACTCCATCTTCTAGTTCACGGGCATTAGAAAGCACTCCTCCCACTCTGACCCTTAAAAAACGGTTAGATAAAAACTGTTGGATAAAAATAGGCAAGCTCCCACGAAGACCAAACTCATGAAGGGAAAGCAAAATGCCATGACGCCAAGCAGTGTCATATGCCTTCTCCAGATCAAAGAAAACTGTGACCTGGTGTTGGTTACTGGAGAAAGCCTCACAAACAGAAGATTCCAAGGTCAGCAGTGCATCAGAGGTAGATCGCATTTTTCGAAAACCATACTGGGCAGGGGATAATAAGTCACCTCTCTCCAAAAACCACACAAGCCTAACAATGACCATCTTTTCCAGAACTTTACATATACATGACGTTAGAGAAATAGGCCAATAATTCGTTGCTTGTTGGTGGTCCTTACCTGGTTTGGGGATGTGGATAACCACAGCAAGACTCCAACAAGCAGGAAACTCTCCAGAACACCAGATCTTATTATACAGTGAAAGCAAAAACAAAAGGGACTCATCAGACAGGTGATGTAGAAAGGCATAAGGAATATCATAACCAGGAGAAGAATCATGGCACTGCGACAGAGCTGCCTGGAGTTCAGAAATTGAAAATGGAACATTGTAAGGCTCTCCCCCAGCAGAGGCAAAACTGAGACCACGAGACTCTAGGCGCCGACGGTGGCAAGCCGAAGGCGTATCTGCATTCCTCTGTGACACACTGGCAAAATGTTCAGCAAGCAACTCTGCAACAGCAAAAGGATCAGCCACAGTTCCACCTGCTGCAGATAAAACGGGAGGAGATGGAACAGTAAATTTCACTGAAATTTTCCTTACCCGGTTCCACACCTGGGTGATGGAAGTCCTTGAATTGATGGAGGAAACATATCTCTTCCAGGATGAACTCCTGGCACCCTTTAAAACCCGCCTCATATGAGCTCGTGCCCTGCGATACGCTATCATATACTGAGGATCCCCACGGTGATGACGAAGTCGAGAGAAGGCGACTCGTTTGGCTCTCACTGCGGAACTGCACTCTGAGTTCCACCAAGGAACCGGACGTTTAGGAAACTGACCCTTCGTTTTTGGAATAAATAATCGGGCTGCTGAGTGCAACACTATTGAAATATGACACTGCCTCAGTAAGACAGCCAAATTCATTGACAGAAAGGGAAATGGAACTTAATTCCCTGAAACATGGCCAGTCAGCCTTATCCAGAAGCCAGCGAGGAAGACGTGGCTGAGGTCCACCTGCACCAGCAGTTAAGAGTAAAGGAAAATGGTCGCTGCCATACAGGTCTGGCAACACATCCCAGTTAAAATCTAAAACAGCATCAGCTGAACATAAGGACAAATCAATGGCAGTAAAAGTTCCTGTCTGGCTATGGAAATAAGTCATTTTATTGGAGTTTAAAATGCCCAACTTCTCATGTTTCACTACAGAGGCCAGCATTACACCCCGAGGGTTGGCCTCATTATTACCCCATAGTGGATGGTGTCCATTCATATCTCCTAGTAATAGAAAGGCCATGAATAAGGCGTTCCAGATCTGCCCTTTCAACAGTAGCGCTGGGAGGAAGATAAAGACTGCAAACAGTATACTGCCGACGTAAAAACATCCAGACAGCATTTGCCTGCAGGGGACCAGAAATATCCAGATGACTATATGGAATATCCTGGCGGAGGAAGATAGCAGTCCCTCCATGACGACCTTGGCTCGGCACAGGATCAGAATAAAAAGCATTGTAGCCAGAAGGACCGGGAGGAACAGCCTCACCAACCATGGTCTCCTGGATACACATGCATAAAGGAGTAAATTGAGACTAGATGACACAGTTCCTCATGTCTGGCACGTAAACCTCGACAATTCCACTGGATGATAGAACCCATAGTGAAAGGGGAAAATTATGATTAAGTGCGGGACTGTAAACCTCCTGACATACGAGCGGGTTTGGAATGATGCTTAGGAAGGCCCTTGGGAAGAGACTGCCCAGCACCAGGAACCCGCACTCTATGTCGAGCATCCGTGGACAAACGTGAGGACGAAGAAGAGGAAAATTTTCCAACACTCTTCCTCTGAGGTGGAGTAACATTCGGCTTGGAAAGTGGCTTGGAGGCCGCCTTAAGTGATATGGGACGGCCAGTGCCTCTGTTAGAAGCCCCAGAAGTGGAAAGTGTCAACTGGATTCGAACCCTGTGAGGATGACTTTGTACTTTTCAGAACTAAAGCACCAACGGTTTCTCCAGCACCATCTCCAGGCGGGGACTTGACCACAGGTGAACCACAAGCTGCATTTTCCACCTGACTAGACCCCTCTGAGGCAGAGGGAACAAGAGAGAGGGCAATACATGGTTCGACAACAGAGACCTTGGGTGGCCGGTTGGCATATTCACCAAGTCTGGAAAGGTTCGCGTTATGGCAGAAATTAGGATCAATCACAGCTCGAGCTGAGGCAAGTTAAGTGTTACCAGCTCAAGACGTCAATCACTTACTTTATAAACATACAATTACTTTAAGTACTTCTAAACTTACCAGTAAGAGAATGTATATACAAAGCACGTAATGGACATTTAACAACATTATAGGCAGGTGAGGCAAATATGACACCGTACTGGAATATAAATGAAGGCTAAGACTACGTAAAGTATCTGATAACACATCTACACACTTGTACTTCTTTCGGTATTCATATTATTTAGTTCCTCTCCTAAAAAAGATGTATGGACTTACAAAAACATAGGTATTACATTGTATATCACACGTATATCAAGCGCAGACCTGAATGAAATGGCTAAGCATATCAGTTTGCGTACTCGTGGTAATAATAGTAGCCGAACCGAAAAGCACCTAAGAAGACAATAACAAGTGTCATCAACAACTGATAAGTGAAAATGATTTTTTCCGGCGCTGCCTGTTGTACCGAGCAGACGTGCTTCTCTCCTAGGTGCCCGGAGTGATTGTCAGTGAAGTGTATAGCTCTTCCTCGGCAGCTAGTGCTTCCTCTTGCTGCGAGGTGGAATATGATCCAGCCCATTTCTATGGATACTGTGGTGTCGGCCATGGATGTAGCGGAGGCAGACCCTTTCAGGACACCGGGAAAGCGCCCCATAGGCGAGGCTGCCCCGGAAGAGGATGAGGTGACCTCTGGCAAGTCCCTTAGGGTGTCGTCACCACCCACAGCTGCATCGTAGATTGTCCTGGGTGAGGATGCGGCTACACGACAGAGTGCCGAAGGTGCCGGTGAGTCAGTGCCAACAGCAGCTGTTACCAGAGTGATCCCTAGTAGGGGTGAACCAACACCATCCACAGCTGTCAATATGGGTGTCCAGGATGCGGGTGAGTCTGGATTGGCCTGCTTTATCATTAGGTCTGTGCAGGGGTCCAGGATTTTTAACAATCCCCGGCGGCTGTCTGACGCCATCAACTCATCCCCCTTTGCCAAGTATTGTGTAGAGGGTGGTACTAAACCACTGGGTGATGGGTCTTCCCTATCTCTTCATCACCGCCACTGTGATCTGGCAAAGCTGACCAGTCCAATGGAGACCATGACTACCTTCGGTGAGTGGGAGGTCACGTGCCGCAGGGCCCGGTCCTCTGGTGATGCAGCAGCCCTCAGCTATGGGAAGATTGGGCCAATCTCCCTGGATGTTGATATAGAGGATTTGGTAGACGGCCTCCGGCCTTTTGACAACGAGTCGTCTGTCTTATTAGAGGCTTCTAGGATCCCTGTACGTTTTCCTGCCCCAGATGCTCCTCGGTTTTCCCAGTGGGTGCGCCTTGTGTATCGGGGCCCTCTCCCATCCAAGGTGCTGTATGGATACATCTACTACAATGTAGGTATGTATACTCCTACTTTGTTGCATTGCTATAACTGCCTTCAGTATGGACACACACGGATCACTTGCCACAACAAGACCAGGTGCTCGATGTGCAGTGGATACCACCCTTTCAGACCCAGTGAGGGGCAGCCCTGTGACCGCAGTCCCAGGTGCTACATGTGTGGTGGAGATCACAGTGTGGTGTCTAAGCTTTGCCCTGTATATCAGAAGGCCTTCAAGATCCATGAAGAACTCCGCCAGGGTGTGACGCCGGCCCAGGAGGTCAATAGACGGTTGCGTGCTCTCCAGCCCTTGGTTCGTCCCCCTTCAGCATTGCCCAAGTCGTCTCCCAAGGTCTCTCAGGTGAGGAAGGGTGTGAGTTTTGCAGACAGTGTTGTTGGCTGCAACCGCTTTGTTGTGCTGGAGGACTTGAGTGATGACTGTTCCCTCCAGGATGTATCGTCAGTGGAGGTGTCGACCAACCCTGCCTCCCCTGCTGCTGTTATAATCCATGAGGCCCGTCCTTCACGTCCGGGCCGCCTCCACCCCCGTGCCCCTCATCGCCCCCCACCTAGTGCTCCTTCTGGACTGGATGAGGTCCTTGCTGAGGATGTCGGGGATGTTCCTGCCCTGCCTAGCTCTCCTGACCCACGTCTACGACAGTGTGATCGACCTACAGCCCCTTCAGTGCGTGCCCATCCAGTGCGAGTATCTGACCCCACCTACAGCAATTGTTCACCCTCCTCGGACTGCCCTCCTCCCTCAGGACCTGGCCAAGGCTTTTTTGATCTTGTCTCTGAGGCCCTGCAACTTTATCGCCACGGACTACCATTCCTTGACATCTGTTCCCGCCTCTGGCCCAAGGTATTGTCCCTACTCTTGTCCTATTCATGCCAGGCCTGAAACATCTCAGCATTATGTTTTGGAATGCGAGATCCCTTGTTCGGAAGTCACAGGATTTTAAAGTACTCTTACATGATTCGAAGCCTTGTGTTGTGGGGGTATGTGAGACCTGGCTGCACCCTCACCTGCGGCTCCAACTGGGGGTTTTTTTGACATACAGGCGTGACCGTCCTCAGGGAAGGGGCGGGGGCCTGTTGTTGGCAGTGCGGGAGGACACCCAGAGTGTGCGTCTCGCCCTCACCTCGTATCCTGGGGGATGATTGGAGGTCCTGGCTGTCAGGGTGGCCCTCACGGATGGCTGGGCTTCAACCCTCCTTTGTTACAACCCCTGCCAGGATGTGTCCAGAGAGGAGCTCCTCCACTACTTTGACCAGTTGCCAGCCCCTGCCTTCATCATGGGGGATTTCAACGCCCGTCACCACCACTGGGACCCCGCCTTGGCTGGAGCCCCCAATACCACAGGTTCCTCTCTCTTCCAGGTGCTCCTTGAGTCTCACAGGTTCAGCCTTCTTACGCCTCCAGGTCTCCATACCCGGTTTGCTCCTCACAGTGGACAGGCATCTGTACTGGATCTCGGTTTGGGTGACGCAGTATTCCATCATCCGATGGTCCATGTGGGACCGTACATGGGCAGTGACCATCTTCCCGTCTTTTGTGACTACCTGACATTGTCTCCAAGAATATCACGAGCAAGTCGTCCTCGCTGGCAGCTTCATGACGATAGATGGACGGCCTTCCAGGAGGCAGTGTCTGCTAGCTTCCCTGGTCACTGGGGCCTCTCGGCTGAGGATTTTTCACAGATGCTGGTGCAGGCTGGACATAGGGTGTTCGGTCAGTCAGCCCGCCGCAGCATAGGCCGATCAGGGGTGCCATGGTGGTTGGCTGCTTGTGCCTCGGCTGTGCAAGCCCGCCACCAGGCCTGGCGTGCCTGGAGTCGTTACCCCACACGGGCCCTTGGGGATCGTTACCGACGCCTGGATGCAGTATGTAAGCGCACCATCAAGGTAGCCAAGCAGAAGGCATGGTCCTCTTTTTGTTCCAGCCTCTCCTTTTCCACCACATGCTCCCGCACCTGGAGGTTTTTGAAGGCCATGAAGGGTGGCCCGACAACATATTCATATCCCCTGTGTCGTGATGGAGCGGATCTCCTGGATGACCTCTCCAAGGCCGAACTCTTGGCGTCCTTCTTTGCGTCACAGCTGGGTGTTCCACCAACTTTACATACAGCTCCCGAGTTTATTTCTGCCATCCACAGGGGCATCTCAACTCCCCCTGCCAGTGACCTCCATTGCCCGTTCACGGCCATTGAACTCCGGGATGCCGTTGCTTCTCTACACCCGAGGAGGGCGGTTGGCCCTGACATGGTGGCTAATGACTTCCTCCTTCATCTGCCGCCCAGCCTACACAGTCACTTGCTGTCAATTTACAACAACAGCTGGCAGACCGGCACATTCCCTGAGGTATGGAAGGAGTCAGTGCTGCTGCCTTTCCCAAAGCCAGGCAGAGACCCCACCATCACGTCGTCTTATCGGCCTATCGTTCTTCTGTCCTGTGTGGGGAAGCTGCTAGAAAAACTGGTGGCTCGTCGGCTCTCTTGGTGGCTGGAGTCCCGTGGCCTGCTCTCCAGGGTTCAGTGTGGTTTCCGGCCGGGCCAGGGAGCTTTGGACGTCCTATGTCAACTGGAACACATGGTACATGACACCTATAGACAGCGGCTCTACATGCTTGCCCTCTTTATAGATCTGAAGGGGGCCTTCGATTCAGCCCCACACGATGGCATTCTATACCGCCTGTCGTGCCTGGGAGTCTTGGGCCCACCCCTGGCTTGGATGTCGAATTATCTTGCTGGCCGCAGCTTTGTGGTGTCGGTGGGTGGGGCCTTGTCGGATCCCCATCCTGTTCATCGGGGGGTTCCGCAAGGGTCTGTGCTCAGCCCACTCTTATTCAACGTCTTGCTGTCCAGCCTGCCTCAGATACGTAATGCTACTCTCCTGGTTTACGCAGATGACATCACCATCGTGTCCCAGAGCCCTTCCTTTGTGGAGGCGCAGCAGTTTCTGCAGTCAGCGGCATCCACTTTTTTGGCTTGGGCCCGGAACTGGGGCCTTGCCATCAATGCTGACAAGAGCGCAGTGATGCCCTTCACTCTACGCCGTTTACCATCATCTCCAGCAATTTCTCTGGACTCAACCTCAGTCCCTGTTGTTCGGGAGCATGTGCTGCTTGGTCTCCGGTTGGATGGGCCCATCCTCACTTGGCGCAGTCACATAGAATACTTACGGTCATCTTGTACAAAACGACTTGACATCATGAAGAGTATTGCTGGATCCCGCTGGGGGTCAAGCAGGTACCTTTTGTTGACGTACTATCGATCCGCCATCTTGGGGAAGATCAACTATGGCTGTTCGGTATATGGCTCAGCATCTCCTACACAACTACAACGGCTGGACACCATTCAGACGACCGCTCTCCGGATTGCGCTGGGTGCTTTCTGCTCCTCACCCACATTGTCTCTACAGGCTGAGGCAGGTGTTCCCCCCCTCCATCATACCAGGATGAAGTTGACTTGTCGCCGCTACTTTACTATCCAGCGCTTGCCCGATGACCACCCACTCCCGGAGCTCTTTACGACAGCAGGGGTCTCGACATCTCATCCATCGTGGCCCATCAGGTCTCGACGGCCCCTCTTGGTGCGTGCTCTCCACGCTTACCACACTCTGGGACTTCCTCCACCAGCTCGCCACCCTGTCCGATCAGTATCTCCTGTGCCCCCGTGGAGGGACCTGTCCTCGCCTGTGTCCTTAGACCTCCCAGAGCCCTTTTGTAAATCACAGGATGGCCACCTGGCCCCTCGCATTTTCCTGCAGATGGCTGGCTCCACCTATCTAGGGTTCATGGCTATCTTTACCGACGGCTCCCGCTCCTCCACCCCTGCAGCAACTGCAGCTGCCATCTTCGTAGAGGACTACTCCATCTGCCAGACATGGCGCTTAGGGGATGCCCATGATGTAGTCACTGCTGAACTCTTCGCAGTCTTGAGGGCCCTGCGTTTTTTGATGTCTCATTCCTCTCCTCGGCCGGTGGTCATATACACTGACTGCAGAGCGGCCCTTCATCTCATCGCTTCTTCTAAACCCTGCTCCATACGTCATCTGGTTTATGAAATCCAAGATGACCTTGCTCAGCTGCTGCAGGGAGGCTGGAAGGTACGTCTGCAATGGATTCCCTCCCATGTGGGCATCAGGGGCAATGATGTGGTGGATGCAGCAGCTCGGATGGCCTTGACTTTTCCTGATGTGGAGCCCTACCTCTTGCCAGCCTTTACTCACCGTCGCCTCTTAGCCACGAGGTGTAGTCAGGCATGGAATGCTGATCTCTACGCCTCCCTCCCCACAACAGCGCTGGGCTTATATCGCTCCGACTCATCGGACCAACCTTGGGTACGCTCTGCCTCCCGGATCCTGGACGTCGCTATCACCCACCTGCGTATTGGACATGTTGGACTGGCATCACATCTGCATCGGCTGCGACTGCACCCAGACCCCTACTGCCAGTGGTGTGTGAATCAAGAGGAAACTGTGGCCCACTTTCTGCTGCATTGCCCACGCTTCTACTCCATCCGCACCACCCTGAGGGAGCGCCTTGCAACCCTTGGTATCCTGGACTTCACCCTCCCCATCCTTCTTGGTGGGGTGGGCCTAGATCGGCACCTACGTCACTCAGTTATACGCCATGTTTGTGTCTTCCTTCGCAGATCGGGGCAACTTCGCCACCTGTGATTAAAGAGTTCTGCTACACCTGAACCACCGTTAGGGCTACATCTGACTACACGTCGGGTCCAGCCCTTCAATCAACACCAAGACCATAAGTGAAAATGTTGGAAGTACGAAAATACAGACAGACTTGAGGAAGAACTTTGTGAACAAGAAGTGAGTGAAACAATAAAAAGGCTAGGGTACCTAACTTTAAAGCAGAACTTTATGATACAAGCAGGGTGTATTTATGGCTGTTAGATCATATAGAATAAAAAGGGGTTCAATGGCTCTGTATGATTAGACAGAAAGGATGTATTAGTGGCTGTAAATAACTAGTGATAAATAGTAGTTAATTGGTAATGAATGTAATATTTTTCCTTTGGTAATATAGGCTTCACATTTAGATAAATGCATTTTTCTTGGATAAAAAATATTTTGGTGGAATATTAATATGGTGGGTATCCTTACGTCTTTAGGTCATCAACATATGATACCACAACTAACTGTGTTAATGAAGTACTGGAGCTTGTTTCTATATAACAAGCATTCTTGAGATAAGTGAATTTTTTTTAGTGCATATAAGATAATTGCATACTTTCCTGATCTTTATAACATCCAAGGTATCTAAAGTCATAATCTCTTTCTCTTTTTAATAATAATGATATAATACTAATATAAACCTGCAATATAATCAAAATATAAATAGTAGGCAGACACCACGTGAAGAATTACTAGTGCCATTCCACATAGTACAGTAATAGTTCACGCATACTCTTAATAATTGCAGCCAAATTGAAAGGTGCCTATGAGGACAACAGCAGCAGCATAAAACAAGTTAAGAGACTGTACTTTTGATTTCAAATACTGTATGCAACAGAAAAAGGATCATTCCCCATAGGAAAAATTCTTCTATTATCTATCTATCTATCTATAGCCCGACGCCCTAATCCCGCAAAGGGTGGCCGCAGACAAAACGCCTCCAAGTCGCTCTGTCACCCACCATTTGACTACCCTCCCCCCAGCTCACCCCCCCTCCCTCATATACCTCTCAACTCCATCCCTCAACCTCATCCTCGGTCTACCTCTCCCTCTCCCTCCCCCTACCTCACCCACATACACCCTCTTAGTCAGTCTTTCATTCTCCATTCTCTCTCCACATGTCCAAACCACCTCAGTGTATTTCTCCTAATCTACTCAACCACATCCACATCCACCCCACAGTGTTCCTTCACTTCTTCATTCGTCAACCTGTCCCTCCACGTCACTCCACATGCTCCTCTCAAGTAACTCATTTCCACTGCTCTCACTCTTGACTTGTTCCCCTCTTGTAAGGTCCATGCCTCGCTTCCATACGTCAGGGTAGGGATCACAATACTATCATGCAGTGACTTCTTAACTTCCATACTCACCTTCCTATTTCTCATCACTGCTCTCTGTGTACCAACAACCTTCCTTCCCTGCCGTACCCTTTCACGCACTTCATCCCCCAAAGTTCCATCCTTACTCATCACACTACCCAAGTACTTGAATGCACTCACATTCTCCATATCCTCACCATCCAACCTCACTGCACACTCTGTGACTTCGTTCCTCTCAAACACCATAACTTTACTTTTGTTTACATTAACTTTCAGATTCCTCCTCCTACACACTGTCCCAAATTCATTCACCAAACCTTGCAACTCCCATTCATCTTCACTCAACAGCACTATCATCAGCAAACAGCAACACCAGAAGCTTCCAAATCTCACCCTCATTCATTAGAGCCACCCCCACATCCACTGCCCTACCTTGCACCTCCTTTACAACCCCATCCATGTATGTATTAAAAAGCCATGGAGACATCACACAACCCTGTTTCAGTCCCACATTGAGATCAAAGAACTCACTCAGCTCACCATCCATTTGCACGGTAGCCCTAGCTCCCTCGTACATACTCTTCACAGCACTCAACAATTTCCCCTTCTTACAGTACATAAATTTTATGACATCAAAAATACCAAAAAGAGGGTGCTACATTTATTTATAATAGCCAAATAGCCTACAGTAATACCAACATCTGTGATCAGAGATGGGGACTCAGGTATGACTCGAGTTGCTGTTTTTAATGACTTGCAGTTTGACTTAGACTTTATAGTAATTTAACTTGACTTTAGATTTGCAGTTGTTTAGTCTTGTTGGTGAATCGTTAGACTGTAGAAGTAATACATTTACAAAATGTTCTGGCTAAATGAAAAACCATGTTAGAGAAATACCAACTTAAATGACTCTAGAAACTGTTACAGTATTGACTGTACTGTACAATAGACATGTCTGACTGTGACTAATGGCCACTACCAAGGGACTTTGCATTCGCAACATTGCAACTAATGTTGTGAGCCAGGTTGCGGGGTCGTTTTGACTGAGATGCAACAGCCCCTGTCGGACGACGCCCTTTACCAATGGGAGCTGCTCCTCTTGGCATGCCAAGGGATCTTCTTGCAAGTGATGTTGGTTGGCAAGGAATTTTCCCACGACCTGCACCACCATTCTTTACAGCTGACCCCATACAACTCAGTAAAGAGTTCAATTGGTTTGTTGATTTAATTAATTTTTTACATTGGAGGAACTTATCTAGAGCCACTTCAGTGTCTGTATTTCCAAACCGAGCTGTTGTTTCAACCAACGCTTTGGCTACTACATGAGATTTGTCACTAGGGTTGTTTTGTCCAGGAGTGGGATTTTCACTGATGTTAAAATCCTGGTTCTCATCGTCAGAACTATCTAAAGATATCACATTCTCAGCTCTATCCATTGCCAAATTGTCTCCACTAGATGAAGCTTCACTTGTTTCATTGATCTCTGTTTCTGTTTCACTGATTCTTAAAAAAACTCTCCTCTGGTGCTTTCTCACTGCCAACAGCCAAAACTGCCAGCCAGTGCCGACTTTTGATTGTTGATACAAACAACTGGGGCACCACTGTCATGCTATAATCGGCACATATAACTTGGTGTTTACAGATGGCAACATTTTCACCCTTGGTACAGGAGCACATTCCAATGGTAATGTCTACTTCATATACTTGTGTTGGTTCAGACTGGCTCTGAACACTACATTTTCCACTACCGAGGGAAGTCACTGTCCATGGTCATGTTCCCTACACTCACTGGCTTGACACGTCGTCGACTAAGTGCTACGTCTACCAGCCGCTGCCTCATGTAAGAGTCGAAAATTACAGCCATAAAAACAACGAGCTGTGTAGTGTTGTAGGCTTTGCATCTGAAAAACAAAATTACATATTGCATATAAAACATATCTTAATGGGTTTGTATACATATTGTAGTCAAATATAAGGCCTTCTCAGACACATTAAGGGGTGGCAAAAAAAAAAAAAAGAAAATCTTATCCTAAACTCTTTTAACATATTTTCTCTAATTCAACACTTGGTCATCCCAGCTTCATCCCCTTCTGAAACTGCCTAATACATTTTCCATCCGGCAAAAAGTTCCAGCTCATTCTATAAATATTGTGAGATTCGAATGTGATTAATGGTAAGGATGCAAAGTGACAGTCCATATTGTAAAACACCACCAGAAATGAGGAATGTGATACAGTAGGAAGTTATGTAAGCATTACATGAATCAAGAAATCAAACAAACCGATCGGAATGAATATGTTAGAAACTCGAATCATTTATAAATAAATAATACTTAATCCTCACCTACTGAGTACAATGTCCTTGATAATGCACATTGTTGCCTCACATAAATTGTTTGTGTGGTGCTCTCGTAATATTGCACCAGCTCGGTAAGCAATTGCCCACTCTTCTTTCTTCTGCACCAAAGACGTTAGGTAACTGAAAAGTTATGAGAAAGCACAAAAAAAAAAGCGCTGATTAGAAACGGAATTGAAATGGGAAAAATAAAGAAGAGTGCACTAAGCTAGAAAGATCATGGAGGCTTCCACAACAGAGGGAGACAGAGAGGACAGAAAGCCATAGGAAACTGAGAAGGAAACTAGGAATACGTTAATACAGTACTGTACTATGTTGAATAATGAGTCTGACTGGTACTGTAATTTATATACTGGAAAATAGTGACTATCCAATCAGCAATCAAACTATTACCTTGTGAAATTGGGATGTGCGTTTACAAGAGAACTGGCTTGGATATTTTCCCATAATTCACTGAATACTTCTTTTGACTTGGCGAACACTAACGTCTTCGCAGCAGCCATTAGCTCCTGGCGATTATGATTCTGAATACCATGCTTTGCATCCAAAAGCCAACGCCACACTTGCTGCAGTATGTGGAAAATGCAGAGGAAGCGTTGTGATGTCGGCCAAGTTGCTGCCAGTGCCTTTCGTTCAGCATCACAGTTGTCTGTCATGAATGACTGTGGCGCTCCCCTGCCACTGAAAGTACAGCTGCCTAGAGCTTCCTTGACCATGCCAAAACCTGTCAAGCAAAAAATATATGTCACATTTGTGACACTGTGCATGTGCATGTATGTATAAATGTGTGTCTGTTAACGTACTAGTACAGTATATGTGTATGCGCGAGAATACTGTATATATTTGTGAATTATATATGAATATATGTCCATGTATCCTGTATGTTACATAATAATCAAGTAAGCCAGTGATGTCTAAAATTATAGCTGTACTTTAACTCTATGAAATATATATTCTTTTGTCTGCTCAGCCGAATTGAACTGGTCATGTGCCTATTATGTAATAACTGTAAATTTGTAACCAAGGAATTGCAATATATTACTGTACAGTACATGTACTGAAGTCAGTGTTGCTTCATCTTGAGAAGATGTGAAAAGTACAGCTAATGGCACTGCACCAGCTGGTCCTGCATACATAAATGGTATGACTGCTGTGTTTAGTTGGTCGACACAGCTTGTTGCATCCACAAATACCACCTCCCCAGCTTCTCTCAGCTGCCTGTGTGCTCGCCGCATGAAGGGGGTAATAAGAGCGACACAGTAGCGATCATTATCCTGTTCTAGTTTTAGAATAATTTCTGGGTTGTCCTCTGCATACTTCTTTATGGCCTCAAACATGGATGGGCTGTTTAATCCACCATGTTCTTTTGACATCCATGCAGTCCTCATGTACTGAATGGCCCTTGGAGATGGATTTATGGCGTGATTTGCTTGGCCATAAAGATCATCGCAGAGGTCCATTTTCATTATGTGGTGTCTTTGTGCCTGGGCTGTTGTCATGCCTATAAATACAAGCATCAGTCAGTAACAGCATTAAACATATCTTATAGAATCATAACTTACCATGGTATACAGGTATTATATAAGTTAATACAGAAATGTACATGGTAAGTTCTGACACAGCAATAGCTGCTCACTCACTATTTTTTTTTTTTTTTTTTCCTGAAAGCGAGCAGAGAAAGTTGATGCATAATAAACAGAGCTATATCTCAACGAATGAGATATTGCATTCTAATACAGTACAATATTAGATAACACACCAACCCCTAAAGGCCTTATGGTACACTCTTGATTCTTTAGTAACCCTCCCTCCCCACCCCGTGTGCTGTGGGAAACCATATGATGATGATGATGAAAGTGCATTGGACTGAAAATTTACTGTGATATGTAGGTTATCCATAAACAAACATGCAGCTGATCATAATACCTCAAAGTTATTCATTAAAGCTTATACCGTACCATATTGTTAAATACTTAACTTTGCTTAGTACACATCTTATGATTAGATCTTAATATTATTATAATATTCATTTAGCTAACTACTGTAGCAGTATTAATCTTTCTTACTGTCCTGTATTTTTTTTTTTTTGGGGGGGAGGGGTTACTATATTAGATTTGTTTATCTTAATATGGTAATTATATATTTTACTACTGTTTTTAACTTTATTTTTAACTCTTATTTAGTTTATACAGCAATATACTTTGCTAAACTTATTTGTAATCTCAATACTCTACTCATAACTATCAAGCTTTAGGCTTATATTAACCATGGTAACCTCATATACCTGTTTTCATTCCTGACATGCACATTCAACGGATGAGGTGATGATAGTTCCTCAGTAGCTGACATTTCTGAAAAAAAAAAAAAAAAAAAAAAAGCATACCCATGTATAAAACACATATATAGGACACTGCAAACAATTAACAAATGTTAACAAATGCTTGGGGTGGAAATAAGAAAAACAGTAACAGATGGCAAAATTAGTAAGCAATTAGTTTATCTCGAATGAGTGTTCAAGTGATTATCTCTGTACATCCCGAGTTTCCACATTCTGGTAGACAGAATAGTGTCAATTTCTAGTCGTAGGAATTAATACAATGATATTGGAAGCTCATAGTAATCCTTGAAAAATGTAATAATCACTTAAACACTCATTCGAGATAAACTAATTTACTATTCTTTTTTTTCTGCCGAGCATGACTATGTATACATAGAAAGGGATTACTGAAAGAAAATCTTACAAACTGTACTGAATAGCTTCTTCATTCTGGTGTATTCTATATTTACGGTACCGATACCTTGTTCAAAGTATTTCTCAAACATCTCTCTTGTCCTTGACTGTACTCTCAGTTGATTGAGGGCATCAGCAGATCCAAGGGGATGATTGTGATTTCCCTGGATCTTCACAAAACAAGGAAAATCTCTCAACAGCTTGTCACTTTGTGCTGCTCTCTTTGTCACAACCTTGATGGCTACATCCATGGACACTCTGCAACTGAATAAGAATATACTGGTAAGAAAAATTAATCTAGTTAAGTTATAGGAAACATATACAGCCAAAATAAGGCTCCTGTTACACCAAGGGAATGGATTGATTAGCTTTATGATTCTTGTCACCCACCTGTTAAATCCTACATTCCCCAAGGTCCCCAACCATGCTTACCCTATGTATGTTGAGGTACAAACTGACTACAGTACTGTAAGATATGACTATGGTATGAAGTTACCTGATCCGTATGTGAAATGATTTAGTAAATAGACTTATACAGTACATTATTTCTGTACACTGCCCAATACTTACTGTTAGTTTTTACCCTACAGTACTGTACATATACAAACTAACAAACTAGTACATAAAACTTAAGGAATTATACTACAATACAGTAGCATTAGCTCGAAGCTGACATAGGCTAAATAAATACAAAACAATATGTGTAATCTATGTATGTTAGGGTGTCTTGAGGAGTCAGGCGTGCACAAACTCGTGTGGTACCAACTCGATCGTTAGGTTAGGTCAGGTTAGGTCAGTTTAGGTTAGATCACGTCAGCTTAGGTTAGGTTAGTTGAACACACCAGAGTTGATGCGCGCTCGAGTCGTCCATAATTCTACGTTAATATAAACGATATACAGTACATATATGCACATCTTAAGTTACCATAGGTTGTAATATTCTACAGAAATTTTTTTGACGCTTACCCAGTAGTAATTCTCTTGATTCCTTTGTATTTCAAGCCATGATGACATATTAGCCTTTGTCGAAATGCTTTCCTGACTCCTTCAACAGGATAAACCTTGTAGGTGTTGAAACACACGTTTTCTAAATATGCCTCTCCACTTTTCAAACTCTTCTCTTGTGTTTGCGTTAGTCCTTACTTTCACTTGGTCCTGCTCACGAATGATTTGTACATTTTTAAAGCCACCTTCACTAAAATCCCAATCACTGCACTCCAAGCTTGCTGAGTCGGCAGCGTGTTGTTGAACGTGTTATTGTCTTCTTAGGTGCTTTTCGGTTCGGCTACTATTATTACCACGAGTACGCAAACTGATATGCTTAGCCATTTCATTCAGTTCTGCGCTTGATATACGTGTGATATACAATGTAATATCTATGTTTTTGTAAGTCCATACATCTTTTTTAGGAGAGGAACTAAATAATTTGAATACCGAAAGAAGTACAAGTGTGTAGATATGTTACCAGATACTTTACGTAGTCTTAGCCTTCATTTATATTCCAGTACGGTGTCATATTTGCCTCACCTGCCTATAATGTTAAATGTCTATTACGTGCCTTGTATATACATTCTTTTACTGATAAGTTCAGAAGTACTTAAATTCATTGTATGTTTATGAAGTAAGTGATGACGTCATAAGGTAAGTGATGACGTCTTGAGCTGGTAACACTTGGCTTGCCTCAGCTCGAGCTGTGATTGGTCCTAATTTCCCCCATAACGCGAACCTTTCCAGACTTGGTGAATATGCGGCCGGTTGTCAGGGTCTGAGGACTCTGACGAGTTACGGTGACGTTTACTGGATACAGAAGGAGCCTTGTGCATACTGGACAAGACAGGATGAGTTACATCAACGTGTACATCCGCCACCACCACCGAAGTGCGCAAACCGTCAGCTTCTGAAGTGGAGGTAGGAACAGTTGGAGCAGTGGGTGGGCGTGAAACATTCTCACATATATTAGTAATTTCAGGGGTAAAATCCGTCAAATCAGTTGTTGGGAAAGTGGTCACTGTAAAGGGTCGTGGCAACTTCTGGGTCACAATACGACGTACAGGTGCCCCCGAAAGGGCAGAAGCATAAGTAACTCCAGGCTGAAAGAAGAGTCTGGGCCCTCCTCTTTGCTTCTGGAAAAGAAACTTTCTCACGTGTGTGAATGCTCAGAACCTCCTTTTCAAGGCAGTAGCGAGGACAGTTTTTTGAAGATACAGCATGAGGACCCCCGCAGTGATAGCATTTAAGGGGTCCTGGACAATCACCGGTATGACTCGATTCACCACAGGAGATACAGACACCAGGAAGGCCAGCCAGTGCACGCCGACAAAATTTGCTTACATGACCATACCCCTGACAGTGGAAACACCGCCTTGGGTTCGGAACATAAGGCTTCACAGGCAGCGAGAGCCGAGCAAGTTTCACGGATGCAGGCAAAGTTAAGCGTTCAGTAGTCAGAAACAGCGTCGGAGTTGGGTTCAGAACACCATCGATCTTCTGTACCCGGTCAACCTTTACAACACCATAAGACCGTAGTTCTTCTAGTAACTGTGATTCAGGGTATCGGAGGAGGTCCCGGGAGTAAATGTCCCCCTTACACTGGTTAAAAGTGCCATGAGGAAACGGAGGTCAGAGTCTGGAGACGTGAGCTCTCTTCTGGGGAGGAAACCTCAATTAGGAGGCTACCATCCCCTTGAGTGGATATCACTGGTTCAAGGCCACAGGCAGACACAATGGCACGGTACAGATTAAATATGTCTATATCCAGCACTGAGCCACCTGCAGAGGATTTCAGCACTAGATACTTCTTGAAATTTTCTTTTACTGTTTCCTCTGGGCCAAACCTTGGAGTCAAAGCAACCCTACGAGACCTCCTCCCAGTCTCAGTCGAACGCTGGGGCAGAGGACGGAAGTCCCCAGGGGCCTGAAAAGGCTCCAGAGTGGCAATAAGGGGCGCAGAGTCTGAGAAATGTTCGGGGACAGATCCATCATCGTCAACAGTTTTATTTAATTGTGCCATGTGATATAACAAAAACTTCATTCCCCCACCCCTCCACCCACCATGGAGCCCAACAAGGGGAGGTCGTATGCCAGGGACAACACCACTGGCAACCCCAGAGGTAGTGGGAGAGTATATGCAGGTAACCACCGGGGGGCCTGGACAAGGGTGACTCCAGGACGATAGGAGCCACCAGGCCCCCCAGTGCCCGCTTGACCCTAGCCAACGCATGACCAGCCGATTGACCTGGTCGGGCCCAACCAGACCGCCCGTCTAGCCAGAATAAGGGACCAAAGAGGTGTATTGTTAGCTGCAGGGCGCACCGTGCAGCATCGCTCAACCTCCAGGGCTCCCGACTACCAACATTACGGGACGCAACGCACGGCAAACACGTGGGGAGGCAACACTCCCGCCCTAGATGGCAAGTGAGCAAGGACTAGCATCACCAGCAGGCCCCCTCCACCAGTGATGTAGGGGGTGCTTGGTCCACGACACTGACAAATGCCGAACCCTACAAAGGTAGGCATGCCTCCAAAGTAGGTGGCACTGCCAGCCACGCTTCAAGCCCCGCCACCAAGTCAAGGTGACCCCCCTCAGCGGGGGTTTTAGGAAGGAGATGCAAAAGATCAGTATTGCATACGAGATTCGAACTGTGTTTAATCTGCACTGTCTGCACAGAACAGTAACAGGCATCAGGATGAGTGCTGCCATATACTGGAAAATAAAACATAGGCTAGGCTTCAGCATTCAGCATTACCAAAGCCATGAAAAGACATGCCTTTCTACTGTTGGATTAATTTTAGTGACATGAGCCTGATGTTGCAAAATCTGTCATCAGATGCTTTTCAGTGCCTACTATATTGTAAACGGTTTTTTCGTATCTGTCGATTGATAACTGCTAATCGTTTATTGTTACCGTTTATTGTTATCAAGGTAAAATAAGTTAGCTGTGACTAGACCCCGTAAAGTACCACTAATCACATGTCTTCAGCAATCTGCCAATACGTTTAATTTCGCCAGCTGGTGATGGTTCTGATATCGGGAAAAATCACACAGGCTAACTGTCACTAAGGCAGACGGCCACACATTGACCTCCGGTAGAAAATTATTGTCAGGACACTAAGATATCATAACACTACATAGTAGATAGACATATGCTGTTAATAAGTAATACAGAAATTTGAGGAAAGTTGTTCCTAAATTCGAGAGAGCTGGAAGAAACAGCAGTGGAAATTCTAGCTAGGGAATGTCGCACACAGCACATCGACATCATGCAAAGCCACACCACGCACCTGATGGAAATCACATGTGCCCATACACGTGATCCAACCAGTCATATACAGGGGAAATTAGAGTGATAGGGCAGATGGGATTGGGTCGCAATAGGAAATAGCAGAGGCCCGGTGGAAAAGGCAGGAGTAGAGGGCACGGCGTTAACTAGCACAAATCGCTCTCACCCTCTTGAGATTACAACAGCAATCAAACCACACACTCATTATCTTTCTCCTGCCATCCACCACAAGACCAACTTGAAAATTATCTCCTCTAACAACCCCTACAATCTTTTTTTTTTTCTTTAAAGCCTCGGCTACGGCTACGAGATTTTTGGTGGCAGCAATCCTACGAACCACGACTACAATTCTACTGATGCAAGACAGAAAACAAGAGAAGCGACAAGTTCCCGCCATACGACGTCTTACTACTTTATATGCACCGGTCGACTACCCTGAACCGCTACAACGATAAACAACAGTTGTAACCAAAGCCAATTAACGTCTCTATTAACAATCAACGAGCAACTTAAGAATCAACTCTACAATCAAAACAAGATATTACGATTCTATATGGAAACTACAAGCAGGTGAAACGGAAACCAAGATCAGCTACAAGTTCGCACCATACAGCAAGAAACTGCAATTACACGCTGGAAAGGTAATCACAAGCCTAGAAGAGGAGGTGGGGCTCACAAGCAGCACAGCAGAGAGTGGAGAGGCGCTGATTTAGTGGTGACGGGAGAGACAACACATCAGCACCTAAACCTGCATTCACCAGCCCTGACTCACCACTACTCACCTCACTCACCACTACTCACAATTACTCACCGCTAGTCCATCACCACCATGCTCAGTCTTCGAGGGTGACGGGGCATGGTGACGCCAGCATAACCATCACCTACCTGCACACCCTGTATATCATCCTGCACCTTCTATCTAGTAAGTGAATATGCTTTTATTCTATTTCTCCCAGGGACCTTAAACATGCAATTCTTTTTTCGTTCAACTTCACATATATATTGCTAATACAAAAGTGATAGGCAAACACTGCATAAAGATATAAAACGTCCTTTGTAATTACAACAAATCAAGCAACAATTAAGATAGGGTGACTGAGGATAAAAGGGTTAGGAAAAAACAAGCAAAAGGAATGAGTTGACGTTACGACCTAGGTTTGCACACAACTGACCCTGACCACCCTCCACAAGCTATTATACTCTTTACTGTTTACCACATTTCAGTCTTCCTAGTAGTTTGACAATACCGCTTCCTTTATATACAACCTTACACATAGGCCTACCATCTTCAATTATCTATAAGAATTCCATTACTATACTGGTACTAGTACTTAGTACCAATAGTTATATATATATATATATATATATATATATATATATATATATATATATATATATATATACCTGGCATGCCCCTGGGTGGCGGATAGGGGAAGGCCTTATAAATATACGATGTACTGTCTTAGACGGCGCGGACCATGGGATCTCCTGTAGATATATAGGGCTCCACCGAATGTAATAAGATGACACAAAGATTACATCTCACCAGAAACTATGTGTCGGGGAGGTGAGATTATTTGCCACAATCCTTCCAACCAAACATGAGTTCCATTGCAAATGATTTAACGGGAGCTCCTGTTGGATCATCGTCTACTGAAGGTCCAACCGCACTGCCTCCCGTGCATACGGGCAGTGTACCACCGAAAGTGAGTAGGCACTGTGTTGGCAAGTTAAGGACTGGGATATTAACCATACTGAAATCCATAAAGATCTATGCATACAATGTAAGAAGCCTTACAGAAGATTACAGACGATAACTTAATGACTGAACTGGAAAATTAGTTGAAATATTGTAGGTTTCAGTGAGACCCACAAAAAAGAAGAAAAAGTAATCCAGCTCAAGGACAGCAACCTATTTTACTACAGAAAGGCAAAATGAAAGAGTTAGTGGTGTAGGATTTTTAATTACCAGAAATCTTGCAGACATCATTAACATCATCCTCATCATCCGGACCTCCTTTCCCGCCCCAGGGCAGGGTGAGAATATTGTTAAACTCAGCAGTGTATCTGATAGAGCAGCATGGATTATAATTAGCGTATGCAAAAGATATACCCTGAAAGTAATACGAGTATATGCACCAACATCTCAAAGTTCAGATGAAGAAATAGAAACATTCTATGACGACATCTCCCAGATTATGGAAGAAAAGACTACATAAAATACACTCATAGGAGACTTCAATGCAAAAGTTGGGAAATCAAAAAATGGAGAAGCATGTACGGGAAAATTTGGAGTGGGAGAAAGGAATGAAAGAGGACAAATCGTAGTAAATTTACCTGAAATGTATAATATGAGAATAACAAACATATTCACAAAAGAAAAGGGAGAAAGTGGACTTGGAGAAGCCCAACTGGAGAAACAAAGAACGAAATCGACTTCATTATAGCAGATAAGAATAACACGATCACAAATGTCGCTGTTATCAACAAAGTAAATATCGGATGTGACCATAGAATGGTAGATTGCACAGCCAGAATCAATTCCAGATGTGAAAGAAAGAACATGATTAAAGATAAAAAGATATGCCCAATAAAAGTAAACGAAAACAAAGCAGTCTTCCAGTTGGATATATGGAACGGATTTCAGGCTCTAAGTAATGCTGATTGTGACACAGTTGAGCTGAATGAAAGACTAACAAAAGTGCTGAGAGAATCAGCGGAGGTAGTCGGAAAACCAGATGCAGCCAAAGCCAGGAAATATTTAGAAATGACACTCGAGCTTATGAAAAAAAAAAAAAAAAAAAAAAAGGAAATGAAAGTCAAAACAAAGAAAGATGATAAAGAACGAGCGGAACTAAATAAGCTTATTAACAAGAGACAAAGAGAAGAAGAAAGAGAAACATGGATCAGATCAAAGAAACCATCAAAAAAGGAAAAAGTCCGAAACAGGTCCGAAGTAAAATTGCACAAAAAGCAACAAATTACATCACTGAAAGACAAAAACGGTGAGGTCATTAAATGCTGAAAGAAGATGGTGAAGAGAGTTGAAGAATTTTACAAAGAACTGCATTCATGAAAGACAGTAGTACCAACAGCTAAGTTTTCAGTTGACAGAAGTGAAATACCTGAGGTAACAGCAGTCGAAGTAAATATTTTTCTTAAAAACATGAAAAGAGGGAAGGCTTCGGAAGAAGATGGAATAAAAGCAGATTTACTGTTGCGTGCAGGAGTAGATGTACTAAACAGGCTTCCTCACTTATTTACTCAATAAAAAAAAAAAAAAAAATCCCAAAACATGGTGTAATGCAATAATTATTTTGCTTCACAAAAAAAGGTAACTCAAAAGATCTTAGTAACTATCGACCCATTACCTTATTATCCGTTATTTACGAACTCTTCACGAAAGTCCTTTCGAGCAGAATATCAACTTTGGAGCAAACCAGCCTCGTGAACAGGCAGAATTCCGAAACAGGTATTTGACTACTGGTCATCTACCCACAGTGAGTCAGCTAACTGAGAAAACTATAGAATATAATAAACCACAGTGCTGAGGTTTTGTTGATTACGAAAAGGCTTTCGACTTAGTGGAGCACATAGCAATTACAAATTCATTGCGAGAGCAAGGAGTGAATGAGAACATTGTAAAACTGCTCGAAAACATATATAAAGAAGGAACTGCTACAATTAAATTATATAAGGACCCGGAATAAAGTAAGACAGAGAAAGCCTGCGTCAGGGAGATACAATTTCACCAAAATTATTTACAGCATGCCTAGAAAGTATTTTCAGAAAGCTAGACTGGGAAAACAAAGGCGTGAGCATAGATGGAGAAAAGCTAAACCATTTAAGATTTACAGATGACACTATCCTAATATCAGAAACGGCAGAGACATTGGAAAAAAATTCAAATGGCCTGAAGAAAAAGTCTTTAGTAGGGCTAAAGATGAACCGGAGTAAAACTAATATTTAATCCACAGACACCAAAGAGCATCATCAAAATAAGCAAAAGAAATTCTTGAAGAAGTCAAGGAGTTCAATTACTTGGGGGAAATATTAAAATTAACGAAAGATCATGATAGCGAAATAAAAAGGCGCATTACAGTTCGGTGGAAAGCTTTCGGTAAACATAGAAACATTATTAAAAGTAGCTTGTCAGTTCGTATGAAGGGAAAAATATATAACGAATGTATAATTTCAGCTATGACCTATGGTTGTGAGACCTGGAAACTGACAAAATCGATGGAAAATAAATTATTCCGTTCTCAGAGAGCAATGGAAAGGTCAGTGCTGGGAATATCTTTACCAGACAGAAAAAGATCAACTTTGGTGAGAGAGCAGACTAAAGTCAAGGATACTGTAGAAGTTTTAACAGAACAGAAATGGAGGTGGGCATTTACCTAGATCAAGGGATAACCGATGGAGCAAGAGGCTGACTGACTGGATACCAAGAAATTGTAATCGTAGCAGAAAAAGGCCAGACAGGAGGTGGAGAGATGAGATGGAAGAATTTGCAGGGAAAACGTAGCATATGTTGGTTCAAAGAATTCGTAGAGATGGTTGGGGGACGCCTTTGTTCAGCAGTGGACTTGTAATGGTTGATGATGATGATGATGATGGTTATACAGAGAGAGAGAGAGAGAGAGAACATTCATTTATTCCTAACCTTTGTGCTATCGATGCAATTAGGACATACTGTACTATTGCGGACGAGTTCTTAACCACCCTCGTCCAGCCAACATGTGTATGTGGCAGCGTCGCATTCACGAGCACAGAAGTTGCCTTCGATGCATTTCTGTCGAAAAATATTCCTTCAGCTTTGGGCTTGTACTAATGGATAAAGCAATAGTAATATTTACTTTGAAGGTTTGACTCTGATAACACGAATATATCATACTGATTATTTAATAACTTTTCTCGTACAGAGCCAAGCAAGTGATAAATATGTATATTTGGTTCCACTCCACGACTTCCTGTAGGTCTGAACCAGCGAACATAGAGTGAACAAGTTCGAAGAATTCATTTGTTAACAGGAGAGAGAGAGAGAGAGAGAGAGAGAGAGAGAGAGAGAGAGCGTGTATGGTGGGTGCCTTTGAATTTTGGAATAATGAGGTGGAGGCAGACTGGCGCAGGGAAATGCAAGGGATGAGAAACCCTGGATTCCTGTGATCCATTGAAAACAGGCCACAGTGTGAGTATTTCTTTCATCAGTCACTAAAACTTGCCTTGCTTTGTGATATATATATATATATATATATATATATATATATATATATATATATCTATATATATATATATATATATATATTGCCAGACGCCTCAATCCCGTTTGGGGTGGCCACAAACAAATCGCCTCCAAGTCACCCTGTCCCCCACCATTTCACTGCCCTGCTCCCAACTCACACCCCCATCCCTCCATCTCATCCTCGGCCTCCCCCTCCCTCTTTCCCCCTCCACCTCATTCACATACACTCTCTTCGTCAGTCTTTCACCCTCCATCCTCTCCACATGGCCAAACCACCTCAGAGTGTTCCTCATAACGCTTCCTATCACATCCACATCAACACCACAACGCTCCTTTATATCCTCATTCGTCAGCCTGTCTCTCCATGTGACTCCACAGTCTCCTCTTAAATAACTCATTTCCACTGCTTTCACTCTTGACTTGTGTCCTTCCAACAACGTCCAAGCTTCACTTCCGTACGTTAGAGTTGGTATCACAATACTATCATGTAGTAACTTTTTCACTTCCATGCGCACTTCCCTGTTTCTTATCACTGCTTTCAAAGAACCAGCAACTTTTCTTCCCTGCTGTACCCTTTCAAGCACTTCACCCTCCAAACCTCCATCCTTACTCATCACACTACCCAAGTACTACATTTTCCAATTCCTCACCATCCAACCTCGCTGTACATTCACTGACTTCACCTCTCTCAAAGACCATCACTTTACTCTTCCCTACATTCACCTTTAGATTCCGTTTCTTACACACTCTCAAACTCATCCACCAAGCTTTGCAGCTCCCCTTCGTCTTCACTCAACACAGTATCATCTGCAAACAACAGTACAGGGAGTTTCCAAACACTATCCTCTCTCACCAGGGCCACTCCAACATCCACTACCCTACCTTGTACCTCTTTTATTACCCCATCCATGTACAGATTGAACAACCATGGAGACATGACACATCCCTGTTTCAACCCAACCTTCAAAGGGAAAAATTCACATAGTTCACCATCCACACGCACTGCAGCCTTCGCACCATCGTACATACTCTTCACAGCATTCAACAACTTCCCATCTACTCCTTAACACTTTCCACAATCCTTGTCTATCCACCCTGTCATATGCTTTCTCCGAATCCATGAAAGCCGCATACAACTTCTTTCCCTTCTCTAGAAACTTTTCCACTAAAGATCTAAGAATGAATATCTGATCTACACAACCTCTTCCCTTCCTAAAGCCTCCCTGTTCTTCTCCAACTAATTTCTCTGTTCTTTCTCTAACTCTGTCAAGTATCCTACCGTACACTTTTGCTATTATACTAATTACCACACACTTCTTTTTCCTCTTTTCCTTTGTACAAGGGAATAATTATACCTGACTTCCCCAGGCCAATCTGCACATCTTTCACATCCATTCTACTACTATCTCTCCCCCATGCTTCAGCATTTCACCACACACTCCATCAATTCCTGGGGCTTTCCCTGATTTAACTTTCTTCATTGCTTCCACAACTTCTATCCTACTGATTTCTTCCTGTCTTCTCACCTCCCTCCTTCTTCCAGCCATTCCCCAGCTACTTATACTCGCATTACTTCCATCCTCTACGTTCAACAATTCCTTAAAGTGTTCTCTCCATCTGCTCACTTTTTCTCCCTTCTCCACTAGTAATCTACCATTTTTATCTTTCACTCCTCTGCTACCTTCATTTCCGCCCTGTCTTACTCTTTTCACCTCTCTCCAGAACATTTTCTTACAGTCCCTCCACTTTACACTCAAATTCCTTCCAAATTCCTCATCCACTCTCTTCTTACTCTTACTAATCTTTTCACCTCTTTCTTTCTACATGTAACTCTCTTCCGCCTCTCAGCCTCTTCTACGCCCCTATTTCTCATCCATTCATTGTATGCTTTCTTCTTTTGTGCCACAGCATGTTTCACCTCTTCAGTCCACCACGCTGTTCCTTGCAACCCCCCTTCGTCTTCTTTTCCTTCCACACACCACATCACATGCTGCACATATTTCTTCTGTAAATATTCTACACACACCTTCCACGTCTCCCATCTGCTCCAGTTCATATTTGCCCAATCGTTCCTCCACTTCTCTCTCTTATCTCTGCCTTTTTCTCATCCTCTTGTAACCTTTCCACTCTTCTTGCAGCTACTCCTTCCTCTCGTCTTTCCCTTCTTCTAGTCCTCCATCGTACTTGAACTCTAATTCTGGCCACCACCAAGTAGTGGTCAGAAAGTCCACTCCCCCAAGCTCTATAGACTCTTGCATCCATTACACATCTTCGCATCCTTTCATCCACACATAATCAATCATTGCCTTCCTTTCATTCAGTTCACCACCCACCCTTCTCATCACTCGCCATTCATTGTATCAGTGGATCATTTTATGCCTGAAGAGGGTATTGGCTATCACCAACCCCCTCCCAGCACAAATGTCCACTAACGCACTCCCATTCTCATCTATCTCAGCAGGCACACCCCACTCACCAACTATTCCATCCACCTGCACATTCCCAACTTTACCATTCATATCACCAATCAAAAACACTCTCTCATTCCTTCCAAACTTTTCCATGCACACTTCTACATTTGTCCAGAACTCTTCCCTCACTCTTCTAGCACGATCTTGCGTTGGCGCATACACACACACAATCGCCCACATTTATTCTAAGTTTCAACTTTACCCACACAATCCTTGACCCAACTGATCCATACTGTCTTATGTTCCTCTTCCATCTTTTACTCACAATTATACATACTCCTTCCTTTGCCCTCTCATTCTCACCTACTCCTGCACATATACCCCATCCATACTCCCATTCTCTCATATATATATATATATATATATATATATATATATATATATATATATATATATATATATATATATATATATATATATATATATATATATATATATATATATATATATATGTATAGGATTGCTTTCGTTGGAATAATGAATTAAAAGATAAATGCTGTTGATTTAACAAAAAGCTGTGCTTAAGAAAGTAATTTGCCTCTCCGTCCAGAGAGAAATATCCAGTTAATTAGAAAAATACTTATGTTCGCCAAAAATCTCCAGGTGCCAACCACCAGAGAGAGAGAAAAATGCGAACATAAGGCATTTAATAGAAGTTACGCGGCCTGCCAAATTATTTGAAAGTCAACTGGCGTTACCCAGAATAAAACCCATCTTTCATTTTGTCCGACGAGACGTTATCCTGGGATAAATAAACTCCTTCGTCATCAGCGAAAGGAAAAATTCCCTGTTTAGCTTGAGCACCATATTTACTCATATCGCATAAATTCATGTGTATGTAGCCGGAATGAAGTCCTTTATCTATGGCCTGGCAAACTCCCTGTAAAGAGTACCCGGTGCTATTTTCTATCGACAGAGTTAAGCGGTGAGACTCTTCTTTCGGGTAAGGACATCCACCCCGCCTGTGTGTGTGTGTGTGTGTGTGTGTGTGTGTGTGTGTGTGTGTGTGTGTTGAATTGAGAGTCATCTGACTTGTGGAGCATGATGTGCGGATTGGTAGGTTGATAACCGGGTGGGTGGATTGGTTAGTGTAGGCTGGTTGTTTCACAGGCGGACTAGGTGGAGTGAGTGGGCGAGAGGGAGGGAAAGGGTTGCTGGGCTGGTTAAGTGGGGTGGAGTGGGGTTCGTGCATTGTTTAAGTGAGGTGGGTGGTGGGGCTGCCTGTAGGACAAGGCAAGAGACAGGTTTGTGTCGTCCTACTTTTGAGACATACTGTATTGAGTAAGGTTGTGGCAATGTGCGTTGATGGGTGGGTGTGTAAATGGATGAAAGGATTGTGGGAAAACAGGCCACTGGGATTAGGTGAATTGAGTTAATGTCCGAGTTGGGAAAATCGGCCCACAGGGGATATTATTCTGGAATCATGCTGAAGTAGGTATATATATATATATATATATATATATATATATATATATATATATATATATATATATATATATACATCCAGTGAGTTACAACAGGTCCATCGTGCAATACGTCTGTTGGTTAAGAGGTCTGTGTTTCAACTGCACGCATCAGTGGGTGATATAACCACGTCGGATAACAGGTTTATGGGGAAAATAGGTTCATTGTGAGAAATACATCCATGGGTATACGTCCATGTAGGAAACCTGCATTCATGGAGAGATTCAAGGTCGACGGAAAAATTGGTCCGTGGGGAGAAAATACATCAAGGGGGAAAATTAGTTCAGGGGAAAATAGGTTACGTAGGGAAGTAGGCGTCTTTAAAAAAAAAAAAGTCATTAAGGAAAATAGGTCCATAAGGGATTGTGCTGCGAGTGGTGAAAATATCCATTAATAAAAATATTCATCGGGTGCAAATAGGTCCATAGGGGCATACACGTACTGTAAACATACATGGAAATATTTAAAATAAATGGGACCTAAAACATCCAACTTTTAACAGCGACCGTTGCCTGGAATTAGGCTTACCACTGCACACCTTGCACCAAACAACCATTACCCAGACCCTATTACCACTTCATCAGTTATTATATTCCATAATTTACCTTCATTTAGCCATTTAGGCTTAAAAAGCCAACCGAAACGAAAGGAAAAATCCCTGTTTAACTGTGTTGAGCACCTCATTTCTCCACCTCATTCCTCTAAAATTCACAGGCACCAGCTACTCTCTCTCTCTCTCTCTCTCTCTCTCTCTCCTGTTAACAAATGAATGCTTCGAACTTGTTCACTCTATGTTCGCTGATTCAGACCTACAGGAAGTCGTGGAGTGGAACCAAATATACATATTTATCACTTGCTTGGCTCTATACGAGAAACAAGTTATTAAATAATCAGTATGATATATTCGTGTTATCTGAGTCAAACCTTCACAGTAAATATTACTCTCGCTTTATCCATTAGTACAAGCCCAAAGCTGAAGGAATATTTTCCGACAGAAATGCATCGAAGGCAACTTCTGTGCTCGTGAATGCTACGCTGCCACATACACAGGTTGGCTGGACGAGGGTGGTTAAGAACTCCTGTCCGCAATAGTACGTAAAATAAGTTTCTTGAGTACAACTAGGAAATATTCCTTAGCAATATGTGCCTCTTAATTAGTGATTTCTGTTATTACGGGAGGTTAAAAGAAAAAAAAAAAAAAACGGCAACTTCATTGCCAGAGGACACAGCATTAGAATTACCAAATGACGATTCACAGTTAGTGGAACAAGAGGAAACCATAAGTAACGCAGTGCTCCATGAACACAAGATCAAGAAACAAAATATTTCAAATGTGAGGAGTTGAGGATAATGACGTTTCTTGGACAGTTTTCTCTGACGTAGAAAGCGAATATTATAGATCAGTACTACATGCTTATGGAAACTTATTCAATAGGATACATAGGTCCGCAATTACATATGCAGCAATTGCTTCTCGTAACGACAAAGCACTTCAAGTGCATTTGACCGAACAAACAATGGCGAGCGGACCTTATACCACAGCTTCAACTTCCCCACATCAAGTATTTTTGTACCGTGAAGAGAAAAATCTCAAAAAATTCACAGGCACGGACAAAGATCACATTGATGTAATGTCACATATGAATGAGTGTGAACAACTTTTTGTTAAAAGGCATGTAATAGATGAGGATGAAAAAATGACTTTTTTCATCATCAACCAAGAAAGGTGGCCAGCTGGCGATTTGCTTAGATCTGATAAGCTTTTGCGAGCTCAGAAATATGAAGAATTTAAAACAGAATTCCTAAAGAAACTTTCATGAGGTATAAATCTTTTGCCTGGTATAACGCCAGATTATCATAAGATCATGGATCATCTGAGAACATATCATAAACCTTAGATAAAATAACACCAGATAAGTCCACAATTAAGAGAACACTTATCCAGTATAAACAACTTAAACTGGGTAACCGCTGATGGGAAGATGTCACCAGTGCATATCGTTGACATCTTTGGTCATGTAGCTGCATTGTATAAATTACCTGATAGGGTACTCTATATAGCAAAAACAGTTGCTTATACTCCAAGAATACGTTTATTAGATTTTATGAACGAGATAGATGAACTGCACAGAAGCAAAGGTGAGTGAAATATTACAATCCATACAACAAGGATGAGAAATACAGACACTGTGGCAGCCATGAATAAATCTAGCACAAGTACAGAACCAAAAATGATCGCGACCTGAGAACAGACAGACAAAACATGACATCAAAGCAGCATTCGCAGACACCAGGTCACAGGCAGCCTCAAAAATTTGCACATAGTCCAACCAGAAACAATGCCCCAGAAAAAACAAAATATGGAAAGTCATCTCGTGGATCACATTCGGGAGATAGGCCGACTGTATTTTATTACTGTGCTAATCCCGATCACATGAAGGCTTAGTGTTATATCAAACACAAGGATGACATAGATAAAGGGAAAGGGGTGCAGCCATATTGCAGAAAGCATAAAACCACAGGGCACTGGACGTGACATTGCAAGACAGTTGAAAGATTAGTATGTTTTTAAGTCGAGGGAAGGGTATGTCACAACAAAAAAAAATGACCAAAAATAAAGATAAACGATCCTAGAGTGCATATAGAAAGCAAATGAGTGTATTTTGGTGTCCGCTTCCTGTAAAGATCAAACGATTTCATTATTCTTGGATTCAGGCTCACCAGTGAAATTAAGAACACAAGGGGAATTAGAGTGGATTTTTAGAAATAAGAAAGTAACCTTCCTGGAGGAATCTAATTTAGGCATTTATGCTGCAGATGGCAAACAAATAACCATAAAGGGCATGATACAGTTAGACCAATTTACAGGAACTACGAAAACAATCACCACTGATTTCTATATAGTAGGGAACTTAATGATAAGAGCTAAAATGTTACTGGGCTTGAGAACCACGAGGAAAGAGAATATCATATTATCCCCACACATGTCCGTGATAGAATGACAACGATTTCATAGACGAAATTTCACCAGAAATGTCATCCAACAATTATAGAAAAATTAAGGGAATTGGAATGATCAAACGCCTTAGCAGAATGATTCAGTCTGACCTCAAAGAAAACAGGAATGCACATGCACTCAATATGACTACTCAGCTTTTCCTCCCACCCCTACTATCTGCTTTATCCAGGGACCAAGGTGACAGTAAACTTCCAACATTAATTCCCACACATCTCGCCAATGACGCAGTTATTCCACCTAAATCATATATGAGTCACCATAAAAGTAAACTGAAGAATGTTACTGCTATTGTCTTTGAAGAACAATGTAAAGTGAAAGGACTCTCGGTGCAAAACTCCTTGTCAGGTGAATAACAATGGGGAAACTCGTGTTCCTAATTAATCAGATGAATGGAGGTCCAGATCATAAAAGGAACTTGTATGTGCAATTTTGAGACTTGTTCAAAAGCAATAGGTGGAACATCTAATAAGAAAAAAATCGACGGACAGAGTGCATAAAGGAGAATTTGATTCACTCAGGAAATTTTGATGAAAATTATTTGGATTTATTACAAAAACACCGACAGAGAATCGCATTACCTGGGGAAAAATTAGATTCTACTAACCTGATTAAACACATGATTAACGTACACCAAGATACACAACCAGTATATGCGCCAGCATTTAACACGTTCACAACAAACCCATGCAAATCAACAGGTGGATGAAATGTTAAAAATGGGTCTTATTGAACCATAACTCTCCCCGTGGAATGCCCCATTTTTTTTCGTGCCCAAACAAAACGGTGATATGCCTGCTGTCGTTGATTATCGCAAATTAAACCCACGCATAATCACAGACCGGTTTCCTATGCCATTGTTAAGTGACGTCTTGCAAAATATTGGACCCGAAAATAATGTATTTTCCACAATCGATCTACTTAATGGATATTACCAAACGAGTTAGATGACGATTCAAGCACATACACTGCCTTCTCTGCAAATACAGGGCATTATCAATATAAAAAAATGCCGGTGAGGTTATGGAGAGCTCCTGGTACATTCCAGCGTTTAATGAAGTGTATTGTCAGGAATGTTATGAAATGGTATCTTTGTTTATTTGGACATCATTATTGCAACACACAATAGATGAACATTTACAGAAATTAGACCAGCACCTACACAAGTTAGCCAATGCTGGTTTGAAAATTAAACTAAATGCAAATTTTGCTTTAGGAAATACAATTCTTAGGTCACAGACCTGATGCAGAAGGTATAGACACCCCAGACGAGAAAATACAAGCAGTAAAGGATTTCCTTGAACCCACAAATGTGGATGAAGTAAGACAAATTTTAGTACTAGCAGGATATTACAGACCATTCATTCATCAATTTTCTCACATGGCAGAACTACCTATTGAAAAATAAAAGCTGTTTTTCAGTGGGGTGAGGAACAAAAACTACCATTTAATGAATTAAAAGATAAACTTACATGTGCACCTTGCTTGGCATATCCTAATTTCACAAAACTATTTTTGACTTGCACAGATGCATCTCTTCAAGGATTAGGGCCGTATTGATGCAGGAAGATAAGTGAAAAAAAAATCAACCAATTGCATTTGCTAGCAGACAAATAGGTGCAGAGAAAAATTATTCCACTACAGACCTCGAGGTACTTGCAGTGGTCTTCTCATTACAAAAGTTTCGATTTGGTATATGGTTACGGAATTCTCCTATTCACTGACCGTAAACCACTCATGGGCGTTCCAAGAAAAAACCCTCTCTGGGAGGAGAGCAAGATGGAAATGCAAGGTTGAAAATTATAATGTTATAAATTTAGCCGCAGACGCATTATCTAGGAACCCGACGACAACTCATGCCGCAACATTAGGTCTGAGAAAAAGTCCCCAACCATGACAAAATCTCGTATGCACAGAAACTTTATCCAACGTGGTCTAAAATTATATACAAGTTGGTGAGTTCACAATAGTCGAAAGGCCTTATATAGGATCAACCCAGGACAACCAAGTCATAGAAGAAATAACAGACAACTTGTGGTACCTAAGGACAATACACGATGGTCTACATGCAAAGACAAGCCCGGATGCTATACTACTGGCCATCGTTACGCAAAAACATACACAATCACATAGGCAAATGCGAGTCATGTGCGAGACACAAAGATTACACTTTAACACGTGCACCTATAGGGAAATATCTTGTACCTAACCAACCGTGGGACGTTGTCGCGGTTGTTAATTCCGAAATCTTAACAACAATAAACAATATCTCTTCGTTGCTACAGATCTTTTCTCAAGATATGTGATTTTGGTCCCAAGTAAGGATAAGACAGCAGAAACAGCGGCAAAGGTAATAATAGATTATGTTATCTGTAGTTTAACTACACAAAAGATATTAATAAGTGATAATGTGGGTGAATTTAATTCTGAAATCCTACAAGAAATATGTAAACAATACAATAAAAAAAAAGGTCAATGTCAGCCTACCATCCAGCATTCAATAGGTTGGTAGAGAGAGCTGGGATGATGGGATTCCCAGAGTGGACGCATCAATTAACTGTCCAATAAACAAGTCTATGGGAAACACATCCCATTTCATTATCTCGGGACAGACAAAAAGTTACCGTACGAGGTAATAGATGGTGAAAATTTGTCTGTCTACAATTATTACGATTTCCTAAACTCCGTTTGCGTGAATTCCAAGAGATATACAAAATGGCGAAGAAACAGTTATCGATGTCCAAGGAAGAAATGATAGAGGCATGTAATAAAAAGGCAAAAGAATTAACTATCAGCATCGGTGACACTGTCTATGGCATCATTCACACTGGAGACGATAAACTCTCCGAAGTTTGAAGGTCGATACGGAGTAATTAAGAGAACACCCAGTAAGGAAATAAGTCACTGTCGAGTGGAGCAGAAAGGGAAATTCACGTTGATTACTTAAATAGGGTCTCTAGGAATTTAGCCGGCAATTATTTAACCTTGGACACAACCGAAAAATTAAACAAGCGATGACAATAAACTAAAAGAAAATGATACAAATAAGTTAAGATAGCATAACAAACAAAGATAGGTGCAACTGTTGCTACAAATACCACTGTACAGCATTTACATGATCTACGTATCGATTTAAACTCCATCTATACGTGAAACAACGAGCAACGTTATTGTTTTCCAAGAGCCAGTTTATAATGCACGTCATCACTATCATCAACCTCAACATGACTGGATTAACTAATTAAAAGTTTTTTTTCTTTTTCAGTAGGTAGCGATGAGGGGATTTATATCATGGATTCTTATCTATATAGCAAAAGGATCAGGTCACTTAGACCCTCAACATACAATAAGGCAAGGATGCTTTATAGCCCTAACGGCCTCGACAGCAATTGGCCAAACTGATTTGGATATCATATGAATTACAGGTATTGCTGGAGAACATTGCTAAGCCTCTGAAGACATTGGAAGCGATGATAAATTCTGCTTCAGAAGCTCATCTCACGTAGGAAGTGACTGAATTCATGAAGTTAGCAAAGTGGATGTTAGAACAAGCAAAGACTACAATGCTCATCATGATCCAAGTCATCACATATCGTGGAACTGAGACACTTAGGGACATGAACAACATCACACATACACATGACAGACGCGGTTTATTCGACCTGGGTGGTTCAATGCTAGGGAATATTTTTGGACTGGCTACGGAAAAAGATCTTCAAGAAATAAACAACTAATTTAATAATATAGCTCAGGTATGAACATTTCAACAGAAGCTAGTTAACAATCAAAACACGGCAATGATGACTGTAAAAAATCTCAGATAGGCAGAAAGGATAACTCAAGAAAGCGTGGACAAAATAAATGCAGTGGAAAAGATCATGACACTTTTTCAACAAGTCTCGGTAGTTATGGAACATATTGACAATAATACTTCAGGCAGACAACAACGAGGCTTGTTATCAAGCTTTGATGAAAGGTATTGCAAATGCTGGTAATGGCAAGATCACCAGTAACTTACTTCCAGTTCACGATCTACGTCAAATAATCAGCCAAGACGTATATAAGCATGGTTTTAAGCCATTGTTTCAGGACGTGAATCTAATGCTGTATAAGACATACTTAGAAACGACTCTTAGGCCCGTGTCCCATGTTCAAGTTCATCTTCGAGAACGGCCCGGATCACCACGATCTTACCCTGGGTTTACACATTCAAGAATCGGAGCCACGTTGCTTCACGACAGGCGAAAGGATGGGATTTATGGTGAAAATGACACGATTGCTGATGGTTCGTGATCGTCCAAGATGCCCGTACGAATTGCTAACAGTGTTGCAACGATTATCACGACAGTTACAATCGCATTACGAATATCGTAATTGTAATACCAAGGATGCCTCCTGATTCGCCAAGATTATCATATAAAGAACGAGTCACCAGCTTGATGCTAATACGACGCACTTACGTTTTTTGCCGAATGTCTTGCACGGTTCGTAGCACCGGTGTCCCTAGGGCTGTCAAACTACATAACGGGCGTACCCTGAACGAGTCATTCAGAGTGGTACTCGCAGCTGGAGAGAAAACAACAGCAGCATGGACCTTGTGCTAGAGAAGGACCTTATGATATTATACCTGCTTCAGCAATAGCAAATGAATGCTCTGATATTGGATGTTTGCAGGTTGCTGCATGAGCTGCGGCGACACAAGAAGAGGAAACGCAGACTGTGGATGAAACCCTGCCTGACAAGGAGACCAGCACAAGGTCATTATGATAACCTGATGAGGGATCCTGTGCTCAATAGAAATTTTTTGCGGATCGACGAAGAGTTATTTGACGAGTTGTGTGGACGTGTTGGTCCCCGCCTGGAAAAGCCAGTCACCGGTACCTTTTCGAGGGAACCCTTGGAGCTTGGGCTGCGATTGGCAATTACCCTCCGATTCCTAGCAACTAGGAACTCATATCGGTCACTTGCATACTCCTTTCGTGTTGCAGTTAGCACCATTTCCTTGATTGCGCCCACATCCCCAGCCCCTTTTATTTGCCACGTCATTCCCCTCCACGTCGGTAAGCAGGACCGTTGGTCGAAAGAGCAACGGTTCTGCTCATGTTTTGCCATTACATTATCATAAAGATAATGTAATGGCAAAACAGGTTACATATATGGTTAACTGCAATAGCCTCTATTAACACGAAGTTAGCAAGAGCAAATTTATCTGCAAGCCCTGATAAAATGAGAAAACCGGATAATGCTCAGTTAAAGCAAGATATAATATTATTACAGATACAAAATACTAATGTCGGCTGACATTAAAAACTTTACCAGGCTTATGACTTAACGCCTTATGCTATGCAGTACAAAAAAAAATGGTAACATACTCAAATTATACAGCAGCTAGATCGTTGGAGACTTCCTGAGCACTCACAAAAATAATATACCGTACAGGGGAGGACAGAGATGTGAACATAATGAGGAGTAGATCTAAGTGGTAACTAATGCAGATACTGAGCTCATTATATAGGGGGCCGGCAGAGCTTGATTCAACTTGCAAGAAGGACGCGCAAATGAAGGCATAGAGGACGAAGAGTTGACACTCCTGCTCTGAACAACAGAAAGAACGACATACTGTACTATAAGGGGGAGAAGAGGGGAGTCAGGTAGAACACGCAAGCCTGGTCACTATGGAAGCCACGGGGCGAATCGTGATCAAAACATGCAGCATACTGAACATTAGAATTATACAAAGGATGATGAAATCATAGGCTATGTAACACCTCCCCACAAAGAAAAAGAAATTTACAAAGGAAATTTCTTATTATTCTAAAACAATTTGTCTAAAGTCTAGATAATCAATCTGCAATAACATTTTCTTTCCCCTTGACTTGTATGTCTAATCAATACTCCTGAAGAAGTAGACTCCATCTTGTCAATCTCTGATTTTTATCTTTAAACTTACTAAGGAATTTCAGTGGGTTATAATCGGTATAAATGACTATGGGGTCAAAACCAGAACACAAATAAAATGAAAAATGCTGTAAACCCAAAATCAAGGCCAAAAGCTCTTTCTCAATAGTGGAGTGGTTCTTTTGAGGTGGAGTGAACTTCTTACTGTAATAAGATACAGGGTGTTCAATATCCTGATCATCCTCTTGCAGCAAAACAGCCCCAGCTCCTGTATCACTTGCGTCAACAGCCATCTTAAAAGGCTTAGCAAAATTTGGAGTAGCGAGCACTGGCTGACTTAATAGGATAGCTTTAAGTTTACTGAAAGAGGATTCACAGTTATCGGTCCAGACAAATTTAACTCCCTTTTTCAGTAGGTCTGTAAGTGGTGATACAAGAATTGACAAGTTAAGAACAAATCTCCTGTAATAACCTACCATTCCCAAAAATCTTTGTAGCTCTTTCCTACATCTGGGAAGATCACTTATAACCTGAACCTTAGCTCCTGGTGGTGCAACGTGTCCATCACCAATTACGTACCCAAGGTACTGAACTTTAGCTTGACCAAACTCACACTTTGATAAATTAGCTACAAGATTAGCCTGAACCAAACGCTCAAGAAATTTACTGACATGGCATAGGTGATCTTTCCAGTTAGTTGTCACTGAAGATTAATACATCATCAATATAAACAACACACCCTGCCAAACCCTCTGTTACAACATTCATGAGCTGAAAAGTGGCTGGTGCATTCTTCATACCATATGGCATTACAGAACATGCAAAAGTCTTTCCTAGTGTTATAAAACATATCTCCCTAGCACGTTCAGTCATAGGTACTTGCCAGTATCCCTTTAACAAATCAAACTTACTTATGTACAGACGTCGGAATAAGTTCGTTTCCTTTTCCGTGTTTGTAACACTGCTCGATGGAGAGGTATCCCCTCTCTCTCCCTTCCTCATAGTCCCACACTCCCACCCAATCCCCCCAATTTTCTCTCCGACCCCATGACTCCACTCGGTACCCTCCATACTCTCGCTCACAGCCAGCTAGGGGTTTCTGTACTTCAAGCACCTCTCTGATTACGTGTGGTCCGAACAACTAATAAAGGGATAGTACAGTATATATCATAAACCAAGTTAGGAAAAGATTTACTACATACAGAGAGAGAGAGAGAGAGAGAGAGAGAGAGAGAGAGAGAGAGAGAGAGAGAGAAATCTGCTGTGATTAAATGTTGCGGTAGTAGACACCTCTTTTACACACACACACACACACACACACACACACACACACACACACACACACACACACACACACACACACACACACACACACACACAGAATTAGTCTGTTGTGATTAAATGTTGCGGTAGTAGACACCTCTTTTACATACACACACACATACACACACACACACACATAAAGAGAGAGAGAGAGAGAGAGAGAGAGAGAGAGAGACACTTGGAATGGTAAAAACAATCAGGAGAAATACTGATAAAAAAAAGTGAGTGAGAGGAGAAACTGAAGCAGAGAAGAGGAAAACAGGTGAAAAAATGGAACAATGTTATAGATGTGACGCAGGGACGGAAGCACACACACACACACACACACACACACACACACACACACACACACACACACACACACACACACACACACACACACACACACACACACTTTCTGAACATTCGTCGACCTGTCTGTGCCTGTCTGTGTACTGCCCCTCCCGCTCCCTCTCTCTCTCTCTGGACCCTTTGTCTCATCCCCAGTTTCCTTTTCCCTCCTTCCCCTCCTTATAGCAATCTGGTCAGTCCCTACCTTCCTCCCTCTCTTTCCTTTCCTTCGTCTCTTCCCCTCTGTCACTCCCTTCTTACCTCACTCTTCTTTCTCCCTTCCTGTGTCATAACTTTGTCTTACATTTTACTTCTGTTACATGTTACCTTTTTCTTTTTCCATTACTCTCCGTATTTCTTTACTTGTACTAAATTCATTTCCTTCACTGCTTTCTTTCCCCAGTAATAACTGCATGCTCCTTTTTCTCTCTCCTTTCTCCGTCTCTCCCTGTCACCCGAAATCTCTTCTTCCATTCCGCTCTTCCCACTGTCTTTCCCTCCCTTCCTCCCTCCCTGTCCCTTCCCTTGTCTTCCATTCTTAACATCTCCCTCCTTTTTCTTGCCCTAAAAATTAATCTATTTTCTTCCTACAATCTCTACTTTCTCTCCGCAAATTTCTCTAATTTCTCTGTTTCTCTCCCTCCCTTTTTACTTGTATGTTACATTCGTCCTACTCAGCCTCAATGCTTTCGTCTTATCCTGCTTAGTTCTTTCCCTGCGTCCTTGTCAGAATAACACTCTTCTTCCTGTTACCATGCCTCATTTTCTAATTTTTCTCATTATCGTTCTCAGTATTCCTTTCCATAACTCTCCCACTTTCTCCTTTTGTTATCCCTGTTTCTATGTTTGCTCCATTCCCAGCTGTCTCCCCTTTTGTCTCTACTTCCTTTTCTTCCGGCCTTTCTATTCACATCAGCCCTTTTTTCTTTCCCTATCACACCGCTTCTATTTCATTTCACCTCTCACCGCCTCTTCTTCTTTCTCTGTCTTTTCTTAGCTCTCGTTGTTCTCTTCTTATTTTCTCCGTAACTGTCCTTTCATTTCTCATTTTTCCATTCGCTCTCCCTCTCCGCCTGTCGCTTCCAGTCTTTTAACACGCACTCTCTCTCTCTCTCTCTCTCTCTCTCTCTCTCTCTCTCTCTCTCTCTCTCACACACACACACACACACACACACACAGGGTAGTGAACCTTTTCCTAACTTGGTTTATGATGTGGGACTATGGGGAAGGGAGAAGGAGGGGATAGCTCTCCATCGCGCAGTGTTACAAACATCTTACTCCACGGAAAAGGAAACGAACTTATTCCGACGTCTGTACCTAGCCTTTCCGATCTTGTCTATGCAATCTTCCACGCGAGGGAGAGGGTAAGTGTCTGTTTTGGTTATCTGATTAACACGTCTTTAGTCTCTGTGACCCACCATTCATGATATCAGGATTCTTCCCCAGACTATCACTCAGGCTCATACTGCATGGGAGAGCTTCACTTGCAGACTCGGGTGGAACAGCTACAGTGCAGACTGGATTATTTTCGTCCCCCCTGATATAACTTTAGCATGTTGATGTGACAAAGTTTTCTTCTTTCTACGATCTGGTGTGGCGATGAAATAGTTGACCACTGAGTTTCTTCTCCACAAAATAAGGACCACTAAACTTGGCTTGAAGAGGTTGCCCATGCACCGGTAGCAGAATCAAAACCTGATCTCCTGGCTCAAAGTGGCGTAACCTGGACTTCTTATCATACCAAATCTTCATCTCCTGAGCAGCTCCTAAATTCTCTCTCGCCAGCTGTAAAGCAGTGGACAGCCGTTCTTTGAACTTCATCACATACTCCAGCAGGTTGACGTCATCTTCCTCCTACAGCCAGCATTCCTTGAGTAGCTTAAGGGGTCCTCTTACTTCATGGCCAAACAGTAGTTCAAAGGGTGAGAAGCCCAGTGATTCATTTGGAAATTCTCTTGCGGCAAATACAACGAATGGAAGACCTTTATCCCAATCTTCCAAACAGTATTTCCTGAGCATCGATTTGAGTGTTTGATGATATCTCTCCAACACTCCTTGGGTCTGGTGATGGTAAGCTGAAGACGTGATCTGGGTGATGCCCAACTCTTTTAGAGACTGCTTGAAAACGTTTGACATGAAATTACTTCCCCGGTCTGACTGTACCTTCTTGGACAGACCAAAGTTTGTGAAGAACCCTAGGATTTCCTTACCCACGTTCTTTGCTGAGATATTTCTAAGTGGAATGGCTTCAGGATAACGATTGGCCATGTCAATCAGGGTCAACACATAAGAAAATCCTGAAGAAGTCTTAGGAAGAGGGCCCACAATATCCACCAACACACCGGTGAATGGCGCCTCAAAAGGAGGAATGGGAACTAGAGGTGCAACCTTTTCGGTCTGATTACACTTCCTCACAACTTGACAGGTGTGACAAGACTTACAATACCAGGAAACATTTCTGAAGATACCTGGCCAGTAGAAGTGTTTCAAAATGTGTGCCACAGTCTTCCTCACTCCAAGGCGTCCTGCCGAACTGGAATCATGAGCCACTCTAATGATATTCTGCCTATAAACACGAGGGATGACAACTTGATGTACAGTCGTCACAATAAATTCGCTGCAAGTTTACTAGTGTGATGCTAGTCCTTTTGTCTGGCAACAGTGTAAAGGGATGAGTTGCCACATACACTTTTATACACTTTAACGATGAGTTTTTCAAAAGTGGTACCAGAGACTGCCTAGAGTACGATTCTCTGTATACCGTAATTGATTAGCGTAAAAAACTGCAAGCGTTGACAGAATGTTATGGAACGACGTATGAGCGTAATACTATGGTATTCTTCATTATAACAGTGTGTAAGCTCCCTTCCCGTCTCTCTCCCTTTCTCCTCCTGATGTCCCCCCCACCCCTCCCTCTCCCTCCTACCCCCCACTCACTTTCATGCCTCTCCACTGTCTCGTCTCCCCACCCTCTCTGCCTTCATTCATTTATCCACGGCATTAACCCGATTGACGCATCGCAATTCTCTCTTGACTGTTTTCTAAACCGAGTCTGTCTTATTCCCAGTTGCTTGCAGTACTACCAACTATAGCCAAGGTTTATTATCAATATTTCTTCCTGTTCTAGTCCCATTCTTACTCTCCTTGTCTCCTTCCCACTCCTCTCCAGTTGTCTTTCTGTTCTCCAACCTTTGTCACTACCAACAGCCTGGAGATACAGGAACATTGAGGTCTCGTTCTTGTGATGTATTCCTTGTTAGTATTTGAGTGAGCCTGAAAGTCTGTGCCTATTATATCAGTAGGCTAAATTAAACAAACATTTGTGCCCACTCCTACTTCTCGCCATATCTCTTCCCTAGGAAAATGTTCCCATTCCCCTCATACTGTTCACTGGATCACGAAGCAGTATCAGAAACATTAAAGTTTCGAATTGCTGCATCAAGTGTGGAGTAACGAGTGGGAGAAAGAGACTGTTGCATGGCATGAAACTCTCGAATGTTGAGGAGCAAAAAGGTTACAGGAATGGACAAGAAATAGAGAAGAGTGCGGTTTATTACGTAGATTAGCGTTGTGGGTGATATAAGGTAGACAGGGCGGAAAGAGAGAGGAGTGGAGATGAAGGATAGCGGGAGAGGGAAGGAGGAGGGGAGGGTGGGGAGGGCCAAGGGATGGATACGAAGGAGTGAACAGGAGTTTCGCCACTAGACAACATTCATCTGTCATCTTTTGCACATTTTTACGCTGATCAGATATAAAGAATATTGTATTCTGGGTGATTTATAGTACTAATTCTTACAAACACGTCTTTAAAGCGTATAAAAGCCTGTGTGGCAACTAGTTCCCATACACCGTTGCCAGACAAAACGACCCACATCACACGAGCAGGCTTGCAACGAATTTGTGCTGACGACTGTACAACCTCCCATTGAAAGTCGGCTGATGCTGTTGGGGGTCTCCACTTTCTCATAAGTACTCCTGACTTTATATAAAAACAAGTAGAAGCACCAGTTGACTCTTCCTCACTGCAAGCAGAGTTAGCTAGACCTTTCAACTCAGGGTCAGCAACCTGCAACTCAACCAACTCTTGACAGACAAATTATCAACACTATAGGGTACTGCCTCATCTGGTGAGTGGCCCAAATTAGCAAGTGTCAGCTAGGATAACATCATCACTATCCTCTAAGTCACCAGTAACTTTAGACTTCGCCCTAGTGACAGCACATGCAGAGAACACAGGGATATCACAATCCTGGGTCGCAGTCACTGGTTCACTAGACAACTGAGGAGCTGGACACACTTGACTTCCACCAATATCATTTCCAAGTAAGAAAGTTACACCTGACATTGGAAGTGTCAACCAACCCAACTATAACGGAACCATTAACAAAACCAGACTCTAAATTCACTCTGCACAGAGGGACAGAGAAGTAATTATTCCCTATACCTTGTAAGATTACAGTTTCATCAGAGGAATTAACATTAGAGCCTAGAACACTGGTCAGCATAAGGGATTGGCAAGCACCTGTATCACGATATATTTTAATTGATTTCCTGTCATTACCGTCCAGAGGACTGACAAAACCATCAGACAGGAATTTAGCACATGAACTCTTGAGTGTCACCCACATTACTGCTCAAAAGAGGAGCTTCATTTACCTCTCAAAGCAGGTTCAGTTAACTCGGTTAAAGAATTCTGGGACCTCTCAAGGGTGGACACTAGACCAATTGACTGAATATTTAAACTCTTTTTTGTTCACATCACGCTGTCTCCTGAAACATTTCTCCGTAGTATGACCAAGCTTACTACAATAAGTACATTTACTTTTTTGAAATCTAGAGGTGGAGCTGGTATTTACTTCCTGAGAAACATCATCTTTATTCTCTTTCCTGTTACCTGTACTCTGAGTAGAGGCAACGTACTTACTCTCAGCTTTCCTTTTTTCTTTAGAATATCTCTTGTGAGTGAGAACATATTCATCAGCTAAAACTGCAGCATCAGACAAATTATCTAATCTATTCTCATCAAGATATAGGCTTACATCTTATTAATACACCTTTTGAAGTCCTCCAGCAAAATCATCTGCTTAAATTTATCAAAATCAGAATTTACATTCTTAGAATTTAACCACTGCTCTAACAGATCTTCTTTGATTTTTGCATACTCAAGATGGGTTTTCTTATCTTGCTTATAAGTTGTCCTAAATTTTACTCTATAGGCAGGAACAAGCTCATAGGCCTTTAGAATCAAGCTCTTAACTACATCACAATTATCAGATTGATCCTGAGGCAAATATGCATAAGTTACTTGAGATTTACCGGTGAGAACACTCTGTAGGAGTACTGGTCAATACTTTTTGGGCCAACTAAAACCTGTAGCTACCCTCTCAAACAACTGAAAATACTTTGTTAAATCAGATTCATTAAAAGGAGGGACAAGTTTGACATTTTTAGCCACATCAAAATCATCAGAGCTAGATGATCCAGTTCCACCTTGTTTCATGCAATACTCATGGTCTGCTTGAATCCTAGCAAGTTCAATTTGTGCCTGAGCCTGTGCCTGTGCCTGTCCCTCCTGAATACGAGCCTGAGACTCAGCCTCCTTAGCACAAGCCTAAAACTCATCCTCCTTAGCACGAGCCTCCTGCAGGGCTAGCTGTAACTTAGCTATTTCAATCTGCGTTTGCTCATCTGGAGGAGTTACATTAAACAAGCTTTTATTAATCATGCCAACAATTTGATCTCTAGAATGATGAGAACGAACAGCAATTCCCAATTGTTGAGCAACAAGCTGAAGTTGATTCTTTGTTCTGTTTTCATCACACTTTTTTTTGCACATTTGACAAAAAATCTTTGGCTTTATAAATAGTAATAGTAGACATCAAGAATAAATCATAGTCACAAAATATCAAGAAATATCCTTATGATAATATCGTGAATATCCTGATAAGAGGTCGTCAAATTAATGTTACAGAACAGAGAGAGAATGAACACTTGAAGTGAGAATACTAAAATCACTACTGTCCCGCAAAGTTCCAGGTTCAAAACAAAAGACAGGTAAAATTACAAGTTAAAGTTTAATGCTCAAACTAACAACTAAACATTCAGGACTCATAGGGCTAATGTAATGGCAAAACAGGTTACATATGGTTAACTGCAATAGCCTCTATTAACACGAATTTAGCAAGAGGAATATTATGTCAGTACTGACAAAATGAGAAAACCGGATAATGCTCAGTTAAAGCAAGATATTATTACAGATACAAAATATTACTATAACTGGCTGACAGTAAAAACTTTACCGGGCTTACGAATTAACGCCTTATGCTATACAGTACAAGAAAAATGGTAATAACACATATTCAAATTATACAGCAGCTAGATAATTGGAGACTTCCTGAGCACTCACAAAAATAATAATATTCCGTACAGGGGAGGACAGAGATGTGAACAGAATGAGTAGATGTAAGTGGCAACTAATGCAGAGACTGAGTTCATTATATAGGGGGCTGGCAGAGCTTGATTCAATTAGTAAGAAGGACGCGCAAATGAAGGCATAGAGGACGAAGAGTTGACACTCCTGCTCTGAACAACAGAAAGAACGTCTTACTGTACTATAAGGGAGAGAAGGGCGGAGTGAGGTAGAACACGCAACCCTGGTCACTATGGAAGCCTCGTGGCGAATCGTGATCAAACATGCACCATACCATACATTAGAATAATACAAAGGATGATGAAATCATAGGATATGTAACAATATATATATATATATATATATATATATATATATATATATATATATATATATATATATATATATATATATATATATATATATATATTCTCGTATATATATATATATATATATATATATATATATATATATATATATATATATATTCTCGTATAAATTTTTAGGTGACAAAATGTCTTCAGTAATCCTTTTCACAAGGTATCACATTTTTGAGAAATTTTACATAAGAAATTGTCATGGTGTAATATGTACCGTCAAATGTCCATTTTTTTTTTTTTATATTCATTCAGGAGTCTTAATGTAATTTTATAGTGTTACTACTGCAGATGAAAACGAATACTCATTCGAAGTTTCTCGCTTGCTACATTGACTCCCACATCAATGGAAACTTGCCTTTAAAATTAAACACCTCTGATTCCAGCTCCAATTACGTGTGAATGCTTTTACTTTTATATATATCCTAAATAATATTTTTTTTCCCCTGGAAACGTCTTCTGAGTTATGGATATAGAGTGTTTCCCAAAAATTTCTGAGCAAATGATTGGAAGTTTCATATTTATAGCTTTCGACAAGATATGTGATTATGCAACCATCACCACTAAAAATGTTTTGAACTTCCCACAAAAGGGGTGCTATCAGCCGCTACTGGTTCACTGTAGGCACTACCTCCTATCCGTGAAGTCACGGATAATATTAAAAAAAAAAAAAACTATCAGGTTAAGGTCAACACGCCAGAGAGAACACTTCAATTCACTTCTCCTACAACCTGAACATTTTTTGACCCATCACGAAGAATGAAACTGCGTAAATGAGAGAACAAGTCTATCTATCTATCTATTGCCAGATACCTCAATCCCGTTTGGGGTGGCCACAAACAAATCGCCTCCAAGTCGCCCTGTCCCCCGCCATTTCACTCCCCTGCTCCCAACTCACATCCCCCTCTCTCATGTACCTCTCCAACCCATCCCTCAATCTCATCCTCGGCCTCCCCCTCCCTCTTCCCCCCTCCACCTTACTCACATACACTCTCTTCGTCAGCCTTTCACCCTCCATCCTTTCCACATGGCCAAACCACCTCAGTGTGTTCCTCATAACGCTTCCTATCACATCCACATCCACACCACAACGCTCCTTTAAATCCTCATTCGTCAGCCTGTCTCTCCTTGTGACTCCACAGGCTCCTGTTAAATAACTCATTTACACTTTTAACTCTTGACTTGTGTCCTTCCAACAACGTCCAAGCTTCACTTCCATACGTTAGAGTTGGTATCAGAATACTTATGTAGTAACTTTTTCACTTCCATACTCACTTCCCTGTTTCTTATCACTGCTTTTAAAGAACCAGCAACCTTTCTTCCCTGCTGTTCCCTTTCAAGCACTTCACCCTCCAAACCTCCATCCTTACTCATCACACTACCCAAGTACTTAAACGTACATTTCCCAATTTCTGACCATCCAACCTCGCTATACATTCACTGACTTCACCTCTCTCAAAGACCATCACCTTACTCTTCCCTACATTCACCTTTAGATTCCGTTTCTTACACACTCTCCCAAACTCATCCACCAAGCCTTGCAGCTCCCCTTCGTCTTCACTCAACAACACAGGGAGTTTCCAAACACTATCCTCTCTCACCAAGGCCACTCCAACATCCACTACCCTACCTTGTACCTCTTTTATTACCCCATCCATGTACAGATTGAACAACCATGGAGACATGACACATCCCTGTTTGAACTCAACTTTCAACGGGAAAAATTCACTTAGTTCACCATCCACACGCACTGCAGCCTTCGCACCATCGTACATACTCTTCACAGCATTCAACAACTTCCCATCTACTCCATATATTCATAACACTTTCCACAATCCTTGTCTATCCACCCTGTCATATGATTTCTCCAAATCCATGAAAGCAGCATACAACTTCTTTCCCTTCTCTAGAAACTTTTCTACTGAAGATCTAAGAATGAATATCTGATCTACACAATCTCTTCCCTTCCTAAAGCCTCCCTGTTCTTCTCCAATTAATTTCTCTGTTCTTTCTCTAACTCTGTCAATAAGTATCCTACCATACACTTTTCCTATTATGCTATGATTACCACACTTTTTTTCCCCTTTTCCTTTGTACAAGGGAATAATTATACCTGACTTCCAATCCTCAGGGACTCTAACTTCCTCCCAGGCCAATCTGCACATGTTCCACATCCATTCTACTACTATCTCTCCCCCATGCTTCGGCATTTCACCACACACTCCATCAATTCCTGGGGCTTTCCCCGATTTAACTTTCTTCTTTGCTTCCACAACTTCTATCCTACTGATTTCTTCCTGTCTTCTCACTTCCCTCCTTCTCCCAGCAATTCCCCAGCCACTTATACTCGCATTACTTCCATCCTCTATGTTCAACAATGCCTTAGTGTTCTCTCCATCTGCTCTCTTTTTCTCCCTTCTCCACTAGTAATCTACCATTTTTATCTTTCACTCCCCTGCTAACTCCACTTCCACCCTGTCTTACTCTTTTCACCTCTTTCCAGAACATTTTCTTACAGTCCCTCCACTTTACACTAAAGTTCCTTCCAAATTCCTCATCCACTCTCTTCTTACTCTCTTATTAATCTTTTCACCTCTTTCTTTCTATATATAACTCTCTCTTCCGCCTCTCAACTTCTTCCACGCCCCTATTTCTCATCCATTCATTGTATGCCTTCTTCTTTTGTGCTACAGCCTGTCTCACCTCTTCAGTCCACCACGCTGTTCCTTCCATCCCCCTCCGTCTTCTCTTCCTTCCACACACCATATCACATGCTGCACATATTTCTTCTGTAAATATCCTACACACACCTACCACGTCTCCCATCTGCTCCAATTCATATTTGCCCAATCGTTCCTCCTCTTCTCTCTTATACTCTGCCTTTTTCTCAACCTCTTGTAACCTTTCCACTCTCCTTGCAACTACTCCTTCCTCTCGTCTTTCCCTTCTTTTCCTCCATCTTAATTGAATCTTAATTCTGACCACCACCAAGTAGTGGTGGCCAGTAAAGGAGGTATCACACGGTACCTCGTATCAGGAACGGCCAAGGAAGATTTAAGTGGAACAAAACTTGGACGTTATCACACACGTTCCTCGTATCCTCGGCAAAGGGCATGCTTCTCACACTGTTGCCAGAGCCCCATCTCACGACTGTGGAAAGCGATCGCTGTCGCTGACTCGGTAGAGAATAAGGAGAAGCAACTTTGTTTATAAACTGGCCCACACGCCGATGAGAAGGGTTTCAAAACGATTGATATTTATTCTAAAATATTAATATGTATTCAGTGTCAGGCTAAAAGTTCAATGATGTAGTACGATATATTCCATGTCGAGTCGCCTGGGTTTTGGTCACTGTTTTGCCCGTCGTATCCTCGGCAGGAATCCATCCAAATGAATTCCAAATGCCCGTGGTATCGTCGGCAATTTTACCACGTTACCGTTCCGATTTACCATCGTATCCTCGGTAAACCTGGTATGAAGTGCTGTGTGATAGCTCCTTTACAAGTAATGTTTATAAATTGTACATCTCATCAAGGCAATGCATTTACCTTTCCCGTGTTATTATATCCAAAAATCAATACCAAAACAGTTTTCTTGTCAGCGATTTATTGCCTTTCGGTGTGACTTTCCCTTGGTAAATCTGGATAATGTTATCACACGAAGTTTTATACTGCGAAAATATACCAGTCATTTATATTTGATACTTAGACTCGATGCTACATTAAAGTCCTAATTATACGTCTTTAATCAAACGATTATCAATGAATCGATATGATCTTATGTGTTACCTTGCTACCTGTTAGCGTTGGTGCTGGTTATTTTTTCCGAAACGGAATTTTGTCTGTCAGAAATGTAATATGAATTTCAGATACAATTATTAGTGTTTCCCAGCTAATTTAGAGTACATTTTGTGTAAGTTGCAAATTTATTTTTTACTCCCACAGTCGTTTTTTTAAGGACGTCGAGAATAATCATTTTCAGTTATTGCTCAATCGGATGATTTCATTTTAACAGAAAATCTAGACAATTGTTCGGTATTGAAGTAATCACCACAAATGCAAAAGTCATTAATGACACTCTCCCAGACGTAGAATTCCACATAATATTCAGACGACATTAATACAGATCACTGTTCCTTCAATCTCAATTTTTTTTTTTAGATGTCATGCACTATATGTATATGGAGATGAATAAAGTTATGTGATAATTTTTACATATCTCAGTATTGTAAGTGTTTTTACTTTCTCATATTTTTTTAGGTGACAGTCGAACTCTCATCAATCTTTCTTCTCTCGAGTTATCACAATTTTGAGAGATTTTCCATGAGGAAATGTTTCTTACTGGGTAACACGAATCTTCATAATGTGCAAATATTTGTTTTTTTACATTCAGACCGAGCGCTCAGTGTAATTTTAGAGTTCTTCAACTACACGCAAAAAAGAATACTCAGAAGTTTCTCGCTTGTTTCGGTGACCCCCACATCAATTGACCCTTATTGTTCTTAAACATCTCAGATTCCAGCTCTCTTTGCTCTGTCAATCGATTTCTTCTTCCAAAATGTGGTTTTTTAACTCAGAAATGTTGTTGTTGTTTTTTTTAACTAATTGGGCGTGTTTCTCAATGTGAGTACTTTTTCCATTGACCCCCATATCAATTGAAAGTTATTGTCCTTAAACACCTCAGATCCTAGCTCCAATTACGTGTGAATCCATTTCTTGTTTTATGTTTCCTAAATATGATTTTCTTTTCCCCAGGAAACGTTTTCTGAGTTGTAGAAATAATTGGGAGTGGTTCACCATCAATTCTGAGCACAGTATTGGAAGTTTCATAGCGATTTCGACAAAAATGTTATTATGCAGCCATTACTCCAATAAAAATATTTTGAACTAGAAACAAAGGGGGTCCTATCAGTCGTAAGTGGTTAACAATGGGCACTACCTCTTATCCGTGAAGTCACTGGTAAGATGAATTAAAAATATTATAAAAACAAACTCATTGGAAATGAAAAATCCAATTAAGGTCAAGACGGTAGAGACAACGCATCATTTTCTCTTTCTCTGCAACCTGAACATTTTTTTACCCATCTCAGACAATGTTAGTGCGTATATGAGAAAAGAAGTTATGTTTATAAATTGTACATCTATGTACTTACATCTATGTACTTACTTTTTCCGTAAAATACATATCCAAAAATCATTACCAAAAAAATTCTCTTGTCAGCGATTTATTGACTTTAGGTTTGACTTTACCTTAGTAAATCTGGATAATTTTATCGCACGAAGTGTTATACTGCGGTAATATACCATTTGTTTATATTTGATTATGAGACTCAGGATGCCACTTTGAAGCCCTAGTTATACAGATGAAAATGTTATCCGTTTTATCTTTAAATTTCCAAGTTGTCACGTCTCTAATCAAACGAAACTCTTTGGGATTATTCCCTTCAAAGGCCAACCTTCTTTATATTTGAATCGATTTCATCTCACGTGTTACCTTATGTGTTAGTCTTGTTTCTGATTTTTTTTTTTTTCTGAGACGCAATTTTGTCAGTCTCATAAATGTTATCTGAATTTTAGATAGAAATATTAGTGTTTCATAGCTATTTTAGAGTACATTTGTGTAAGTTGCATATTTATTGTTTACGCCTACAATTATGCTGTTTTTAGTAACAGTCGAGTATAATCATTTTGAATTATTCCTCAAGCGGATGCTTTCATAGTAACAAAAACTCTTGACTATAGATCGATCCTGAAGTTACCAGTATAATTGATGTCCCCAATAACTCTCTTCCTAACGTAAAAATCCAAATAATCTTCAGACGACATTAATACAGATCATTCACTGATTCTTCAGCCTCATTTATTTTGTAGCTGTCATGCACTATATGTAGGCTATATGGAGTTGAGGACTAAAGTTATCAGTGATAATTATTATTTATCTCGGTATTGCAATAGTGTTTATATTTTCTCATATTAAACTTTAAGTTGAGGGTAAAAATCTCATCAATATTTCTTCTAGCGACTTATCAGAGATTTGAGAGATTTTACCTAAGGAAATGTTTCATATTGGGTAACACGAATCTTCATAATGTGCATATATATATATATATATATATATATATATATATATATATATATATATATTGTTACATAGCCTATGATTTCATCATCCTTTGTGTAATTTTAACGCACAGTATGCTGCATGTTTGATCAAGAGCGTGTTCTGCCTCAGTTCCCCCCTTCTACCGTTATAGTCGTCCTTTCTGTTGTTCAGAGTAGGATTGTCAGCTCTTTGTCCCCTATGGCTTCATTTGCGCGTCCTTCTTACAAGTTGTATCAAGCTCTGCTGGCCCCTATATAATGACTTCAGTCTCTGCATTATTGCCACTTAGATCTACTCCTCATTTTGTTCACATCTCTGTCCTCCCCTGTGCAGTTATTATTGTGAGTGCTCAGGAAGTCTCCAACCATCTAGCAGTTGTGTAATTTGAGTATAAGTGTTATTGCATTTTGTTCTTGTACTGTGTAGCATAAGGTTAATGCTTAGGCCTAGTAAGGTTTTTGTAATTCATGTAAGGTTCTTTATGTCAGTCATCATTAATAATATTTTGTATCTGTAATAATATATCTGGCATTCACTGAGTATTATCTGGTATCTCATTTTAACAGGGCTGACTTAGATAAATTTACTCATGCTAATTTCGTGTTAATAGAGGCCATTGCAGTTAACCATATATTTAACCTGTTTTTTGCCATTATATTATCCTTATGAGTCCTGAATGTTTTGTTGTTAGTTTGAGCATTAAACTTTAACTTGTAATTTTACCTAACTCTTTTGTTTTGAACCTGGAACTTTACGGGACAGTAGTGATTTTTAGAATTATCTTTCACTGTTCCGTAACATAATTTTGGCGACCTCATATCAGGATATTCAGGATAATATCATAAGGATATTACTTGATATTTTGTGACTGTGATTTATTCATGATGTCTACTATTACTACGCTTGATGAAGCCAAAGATTTTTTGTCAAATGTGCAAACAGTGTGTGATGTAGAAAACAGAACAAAGAATGAACTTAAGCTTGTTGCTCAACAATTGGGAATTTCTGTTCGCTCTCATCATTCTAAAGATCAAATTGTTGGCATGATTAATAAAAGCTTGTTTAATGTAACTCCTCCAAATGAGCAAACGCAGATTGAATTAGCTAAGTTACAGCTAGCCCTGCAGGAGGCTCGTGTGAAGGAAGCTGAATTTCAAGCACGTGCTAAGGAGGCTGAGTCTCAGGCTAAGGAGGCTTGTGTTAAGGAGGCTGAATTTCAAGCAAATGCTAAGGAGGCTGAATCTCAGGCTCGGATTCAGGAGGCACAGATACAGGCTCAGGCACAAATTGAACTAGCTAGGATTCAGGCCGACCATGAGTATCGCATGAAACAAGGTGGAACTGGATCATCTAGCTCTGATGATTTTGATGTGGCTAAAAATGTTAAACTTGTCCCTCCTTTTAATGAATCTAATTTAATAAAGTATTTTCAGTTGTTTGAGAGGGTAGCTACAGGTTTTAATTGGCCCAAAAAGTATTGGCCAGTACTCCTTGAAACTGTTCTCACCAGTAAAGCTCAAGTAACTTATGCATCTTTGCCTCAGGATCAATCTGATAATTATGATGTAGTTAAGAGCTTGATTCTTAAGGCCTATGAGCTTCTTCCTGAAGCCTAAAGAGTAAAATTTAGGACAACTTATAACCAAGATAAGCAATCCCATGTTGAGTATGCAAAAATCAAAGAAGATCTGTTAGAGCAGTGGTTAAATTCTAAGAATGTGGATTCTGATTTTGGTAAATTTAAGCAGATGATTTTGCTGGAGGACTTCAAGAGGTGTATTTATAAAGATGTAAGCCTATATCTTGATGAGAAAAGAATAGATAATTTGTCTGATGCTGCAGTTTTAGCTGATGAATATGTTCTCACTCACAAGAGATATTCTAAAGAAAAAGGGAAAGCTGAGAGTAAGTACGTTGCCTCTACTCAGAGTACAGGTAACAGGAAAGAGAATAAAGATGATGTTTCTCAGGAAGTAAATACCAGCTTCACCTCTAGATTTCAGAAAAGTAAATGTACTTATTGTAGTAAGCTTGGTCATACTACGGAGAAATGTTTCAGGGGACAGCGTGATGTGAACAAAAAGGAGTCTTTAAATATTCAGTCAATTGGTCTAGTGTCCACCCTTGAGAGTTCCCAGAATTCTTTAACTGAGTTAACTGAACCTGCTTTGAGGGGTAACTTAAATTCTCATGATGGAGCTCCTCTTTTGAGCAGTAACGTGGGTGACACTCTCAAGAGTTCAAGTGCTAATTTCCTGTCTGATGGTTTTGTCAGTCCTCTGGACAGTAATGACAGGAAATCAGTTAAAATATATCGTGATACAGATGCTTGCCAATCCCTTATGCTGACCAGTGTTCTAGGCTCAAATGTTAATTCCTCTGATGAAACTGTAATCTTACAAGGTATAGGGAATAATTACTTCTCTGTCCCTCTGTGCAGAGTGAATTTAGAGTCTGGTTTTGCTAATGGCTCCTTTATGGTTGGGTTGGTTGAGACACTCCCAATGTCAGGTGTAACTTTCTTACTTGGAAATGATATTGGTGGAAATCAAGTGTGTCCAGCTCCTCAGTTGTCTAGTGAGCCAGTGGCTGCGGCCCAGGATTGTGACGTCCCTGATGTGTTCCCTGCATGTGCTGTCACTAGGGCTAAGTCTAAAGTTACTGGTGACTTAGAGGATAATGATGATGATGTTATCCTAGCTGACACTTTTCTTGCTAATTTGGACCACTCACCAGATGAGGCAGTACCGCGTAGTGTTGATAATTTGTCTCGTCAAGAGTTGGTTGAGTTGCAGGTTGCTGACCCTGAGTTGAAAGGTCTAGCTAACTCTGCTTGCAGTGAGGAAGAGTCAGCTGGTGCTTCTACTTGTGGAGACCCCCAACAGCATCAGCCGTCTGTGAATGGGAGGTTGTACATCAAGTTGTCATCCCTCGTGTTTGTAGGCAGGATATCATTAGAGTGGCTCATGATTCCAGTTTGGCGGGACACCTTGGAGTGAGGAAGACTGTGGCACGCATTTTGAAACACCTACTGCCAGGTATCTTCAGGGATGTTTCCTGGTATTGTAAGTCTTGTCACACCTGTCAAGTTGTGGGGAAGTGTAATCAGACCGAAAAGGTTGCACCTGTAGTTCCCATTCCTCCTTTTGAGGCGCCATTCACCCGTGTGTTGGTGGATATTGTGGGCCCTCTTCCTAAGACTTCTTCAGGATTTTCTTATGTGTTGACCCTGATTGATATGGCTACTCGTTATCCTGAAGCCATTCCACTTAGAAATATCTCAGCAAAGAACGTGGTTAAGGAAATGCTGGGGTTCTTCACAAAGTTTGGTCTGCCCAAGGAGGTACAGTCAGACCGGGGAAGTAATTTCATGTCAAATGTTTTCAAGCAGTCTGAAAGAGTTGGGCATCTCCCAGATCACGTCTTCAGCTTACCTTCCCCAGACCCAAGGAGCGTTGGAGAGATATCAAACACTCAAATCGATGCTCAGGAAATACTCTTTGGAACATCAGAAAGACTGGGATAAAGGTCTTCCATTCGTTGTGTTTGCCGCAAGAGAATCTCCAAATGAATCACTGGGCTTCTCACCTTTTGAACTACTGTTTGGCCATGAAGTAAGAGGACCCCTTAAGCTAGTCAAGGAATGCTGGCTGTCGGAGGAAGACGACGTCAACCTGCTGGAGTATGTGATGAAGTTCAAAGAACGGCTGTCCACTGCTTTACAGCTGGCGAGAGAGAATTTAGGAGCTGCTCAGGAGAAGATGAAGACTTGGTATGATAAGAAGTCCAGGTTACGCCACTTTCAGCCAGGAGATCAGGTTTTGATTCTGCTACCGGTGCATGGGCAACCTCAAGCCAAGTTTAGTGGTCCTTATTTCGAGAAGAAACTCAGTGGTCAACTATGTCATCGCCACACCAGATCGTAGAAAGAGCAAGCAACTATGTCACATCAACATGCTAAAGTTATATCACAGGCGGGAAGAAAATAATCCAGTCTGCACTGTAACTGTTCCACCCGAGTCTGCAAGTGAAGCTCTCCCATGCAGTATGAGCCTGAGTGATAGTTTGGGGAAGAATCCTGATATCATGAATGATCTACAGACTAAGCTTTCTCATCTACCTCCCGAGGAAAGGCAGGAGTTTTCGGCATTACTGCAGGAGTACCCGCAAGTGTTCCGTGCTACTCCAGGAAGAACCACTGTGTTGATGCATGATGTCGATGTTGGAGACGCAAAGCCAATTAAATTGCCTCCTTACCGTGTGAACCCAGTGAAAGTTCCTCTCATCGAGGAGCTTGGCTACCTGTTGGACCACAAGATGATTGAGCCCTGTCAGAGCAAGTGGAGTTCTCCTGTCACTCTAGTCTCTAAGCCAGGTGGGTCACAGCGGCTTTGCATCGACTACAGACGTGTTAATCAGATAACCAAAACAGACACCCTCTCCCTCGTGTGGAAGATTGCATAGACAAGATCGGAAAGGCTAGGTACATGTTTGATTTGTTAAAGAGATACTGGCAAGGACCTATGACTGAACGTGCTAGGGAGATCTCATGTTTGTAACACTAGGAAAGACTTTGCATGTTCTGTAATGCCCTATGGTATGAAGAATGCACCAGCCACATTTCAGAAGCTCATGAATGTTGTAACAGAGGGTTTGGCAGGGTGTGTTGTTTATATTGATGTATTAATCTTCAGTGACAACTGGAAAGATCTCCTATGCCATGTCAGTAAATTTCTTGACCGTTTGGTTCAGGCTAATCTTGTAGCTAATTTATCAAAGTGTGAGTTTGGTCAAGCTAAAGTTCAGTACCTTGGGTACGTAATTGGTGATGGACATGTTGCACCACCATGAGCTAAGGTTCAGGTTATAAGTGATCTTCCCAGGCCTAAAAGTAGGAAAGAGCTACAAAGATTTTTGGGAATGGTAGGTTATTACCGGAGATTTGTTCTTAACTTTTCAATTCTTGTATCACCACTTACAGACCTACTGAAAAAGGGAGTTAAATTTGTCTGGACCGATAACTATGAATCCTCTTTCAACAGACTTAAAGCTATCCTATTAAGTCAGCCAGTGCTCGCTACTCCAAATTTTGCTAAGCCTTTTAAGATGGCTGTTGATGCAAGTGATACAGGAGCTGGGGCTGTTTTGCTGCAAGAGGATGATCAGGGTATTGAACACCCTGTATCTTATTACAGTAAGTTCACTCCACCTCAGAAGAACTACTCAACTATTGAGAAAGAGCTTTTGGCCTTGATTTTGGGTTTACAGCATTTTTCATTTTATTTGTGTTCTGGTTTTGACCCCATAGTCATTTATACCGATCATAACCTACTGAAATTCCTTAGTAAGTTTAAAGATAAAAATCAGAGATTGACAAGATGGAGTCTACTTCTTCAGGAGTATTCATTAGACATACAACATGTCAAGGGGAAAGAAAATGTTATTGCAGATTGCTTATCTAGACTTTAGACAGATTGTTTTAGAGTAATAAGAAATTTCCTTTGTAAATTTCTTTTTCTTTGTGGAGAGGTGTTACATAACCTATGATTTCATCATCCTTTGTGTAATTTTAACGCACAGTATGCTGCATGTTTGATCACGAGCGTGTTCTGCCTCAGTTCCCCCCTTCTACCGTTATAGTCGTCCTTTCTGTTGTTCAGAGTAGGATTGTCAGCTCTTTGTCTCCTATGGCTTCATTTGCACGTCCTTCTTACAAGTTGTATCAAGCTCTGCTGGCCCCTATATAATGACCTCAGTCTCTGCATTATTGCCACTTAGATCTACTCCTCATTTTGTTCACATCTCTGTCCTCCCCTGTACAGTTATTATTGTGAGTGCTCAGGAAGTCTCCAACCATCTAGCAGTTGTGTAATTTGAGTATAAGTGTTATTGCATTTTTTTCTTGTACTGTGTAGCTTAAGGTAAATTCTTAGGCCTAGTAAGGTTTTTGTAATTCATGTAAGGTTCTTTATGTCAGTCATCATTAATAATATTTTGTATCTGTAATAATATATCTGGCATTCACTGAGTATTATCTGGTATCTCATTTTAACAGGGCTGACAGATAAATTTACTCATGCTAATTTCGTGTTAATAGAGGCTATTGCAGTTAACCATATATTTAACCTGTTTTTTGCCATTACATTATCCTTATGAGTCCTGAATGTTTTGTTGTTAGTTTGAGCATTAAACTTTAACTTGTAATTTTACCTAACTCTCTTGTTTTGAACCTGGAACTTTACGGGACAGTAGTGATTTTTAGTATTCTCACTTAAAGTGTACCTTTCGCTGTTCCGTAACAATATATATATATATATATATATATATATATATATATATATATATATATATATATATATATATATATATATATTCAGCCCCAGGGATCAGTGTAATTTTAGAGTACACTATCTATCTATATACCTAGGCTGCTTCCTCCAAAGGAAAGGGAGGTAGCCGAGACAGGACGACACACTCCCCATTTACTCATCCATTCAAACACATTCATTCGCATCTTAGCCCCAAAGGGGAGAACGGACAGATCCTCACCGCACCACACCGCACAAGGGTCAACTGCGCAATGCAATCAGTGACATCCGCAGCAGGGCCCGACAGCAGAACTGGTTTACCCTTGCCACATCATAACAGACCCATCCCCTTACCCGCACCTGACCTGACTAGCTGATCAAACCAAATGCGGGAGAATATCCCCTCAAGGCTGCGTCATCACTTATTCATTCACAATTTCTCTCCATTTATTTCTGTCACGCACAGCCACTCTTCCTTGCTCAACAGACATCCCTCTCGCATCCAGCGCTCTCTTCACACTGTCCATCCATCCTATTCGTGGTCTTCCTCTCAGCCTTACACCTCTCACATCAGATCTAGTTATCTTTTTCACCAATCGCTCATTATCCATTCTCTCCATATGCCCAAACCATCGCAACACCCTCTGCTCAACTCTACCAGCCAACTCCAGTTCTTCGCACTTCATCACTTTGCACCCGATCCATACGCGTCACTCCACACATACCCCTCAGACACCTCATCTCCATTACATTCAAACTTTTCCTCTCTGCTACACCCATATTCCATGTTTCAGCCCCATATTACGCAGTCGGCACCACAACACCCTCATACAGCCTTCTCTTTACATCCATTCTAAGCGAACGACATTTAAACACTTTTTTCATTCCTCCCAGCACCTTTCCTACTTCATTTATTCTAAACTTCACTTCTGCATCTATTCTTCCATCCACAGCAACATGTGACCCTAGATATTTAAAACAATCTACCTCCTCAAGCAACTCACCATTCAAAACTATATTCATCCCCCTACCATCTACCAACCTTGTACACTTCATCACTTTACTCTTATTCTCATTTACTTTTAATTTCCTCCATTCACACACCCTTCCAAACTCCTCTACCAACTGACTCAATCTCTCCTCTGAATCAGTACACAGAAAAGAATACTCAAAAGACGTATCTCGCTTGTTTCGGTGACCTCCACTTCAATTGACAGTTATTGTTCCTAAACACCTCAGATGCTTGCTCTCTTCGTGTCAATCGATTTCGTGTTCTATTTTTCCATAATGTGATTTTTTATTCCTCAGAAAAGGGGTCTGAGATTTTGAGTTAATGGCTTGTGTTTCTCAGTCAATGTGAGTAAATAATTGGAAGTTGAGTTTCCAACTAGCTGCCGAGCTAATGCTGTATTGTCCGTGATGTCTCCCGTAAGATGAAAAAAAAAAAAAAAAAAAAAATAGACATTGGATATTAAAAATCCAATCCGATCAGGTCGCCGCTACAGTAATCAGATTTTTTTTTTTCTTTTGACATGAACAATGGATCTGCGTATATGACAAAAAAGTAATTTTTATAAATTGTATATCTCAGCACTAGTACGTATTTACGTTTTTCTAATAATGTGTATCTGATAATCAATAACTAAAGCTTATAAACGATTTATTGCCTCTTGGTGTGATTTAACCTTTTAAAATATTGATAATATCACGCGAACACTGATACTATATAAATTTTCCAGTTTTTCAATTTGTTTTGGAGACTCAAGGTACTATTTCAATGCGTAGTTTTAGATATAAAAATAATATTCGTTTTATCTCTAAATTTCTAAGTTGTTTTCACGTCTCAAATGAAAAGAAACTTTCGGGGTTTACTCCTCAATGCCAGCCTTCTTTGCCTGTGAATCGGTTTCATCCTTCGTCTTACCTTGTTACGTGTTAACCTTGATATCGATTTTTTCTTTTCAGAAACGGAACTTTGTCACTCTCAGAAATATATTCTTATTTTTAGATACAATTAGGAGTGTTTCCCAAGTAATTTAGAGAACATTTGTGGAACTTGCCTATTTAGTGTTTTCACACTCAATAATGCGATATTATCACTCAAGTTAAATAGTTTTTTATTACTCCTAAAGCGGATACTTTTACCGTAACAAAGTAACTTCATAATTTTTTTTTTTAAACCTGAGTTGCCATTATATTTCAAATAAGTCAAAGATGATCCTTTTCCGAACTAAAAAAAAACAAATCATTCTCCAGACGGCATTAATACAGTTCGTTTAGTTTTCTTTTAGGCCTTATTATTTTTTAGCTTTCATGCTCTATATGTCTATGATTTTGAGAAATAAGGTTATGAATGGAAATTATATATATATATATATATATATATATATATATATATATATATATATATATATATATATATATATATATATATATATATATATATTCTTGTATAAATATGTAGGTGAGTAAAAATGCCCAGTAATCCTTTTCACAAAGTATCACACTTTTGAAAGATTTTACATAAGAAATTGTGTCATGGTGTAATATGTACAGACGTCGGAATAAGTTCGTTTCCTTTTCTGTGGACTAAGATGTTTGTAACAGTGCTCGATGGAGAGGTATCCTCCTCTTCCCTTCCTCATGGTCCCACACAACCACCCAACCCCCCCCACTTTTCTCTCCGACTCCATAACCCCACCCGGTACCCTTCATACTCTCGCTCACAGCCAGCTAGGGGTTTCTGTACCTCAAGCACCTCTCTACGTGAAGGTCTAGTCCGAACAACTGACAGGAATAGTACAGTATATATCATAAACCAAGTTAGGAAAAGGTTTACTACACTGTGTGTGTGTGTGTGTATGAGAGAGAGAGAGAGAGAGAGAGAGAGAGAGTTAAAAGATAGGTAGCGACAGGCGGAGAGGAAGAGTGGAAAAATGGGAAATGAGGGGGCAGTTACTGAGAAAATAAAAAGGGGAGAGGCAAGAACAACGAGAGTTAAGAAGAGACAGAGTGAGAAGAGAGTGAGGTGAAATGAGATACAAACTGTGTGAAAGGGAAAGAGAAAAGGGAGATGTAAATCGAAAGGCCGGGAGACAGGAAAGTAGAGACAAAAGGGGAGACAGCTGAGAGAAAATGGGATTGGAAGCAAACATAGAAATAGGGATAACAGGAGAAAGTGGGAAAGAGAGCTACGGAACGGAATACTGAGAACGATGATGAGAAAAATTAGAAAACGAGGCAAGGCAACAGGGAGGAGGAAGAAAGTGTGTTATTCTAGCAAGGACGCAGGGAAAGAACTAAGCAGGATAAGACGAAAGCATTGATCCTGAGTGGAACGATTGACATTCAAGGTAAAGGGGGGGGGGAGAAACAGATTTGTTAGAGAGATTTGCGGAGAGAAAGTAGAGATTAAGGGTGGGCAAGAAAGAGGAGGGAGATGTTAAGGGAAGACAAGGGGAGGGAGAGGGAGGGATGAATGGAGGGAAAGACAGAGAGAAAAGCGGAATGAAAGATTTCGGGTGACAGGGAGAGACGGAGAGAGGAGAGAGAAAAAGGGGCATGCAGTTATTACTTGGGAAAGAAAGCAGTTAAGGAAGTGGATTTAGTACAAGTAATGAAATAAGGAGAAATGGAGAAAAAAAGGTAACATGTGACAGATGACAAAAGACAAAGTTGTGACACAGGGAAGGAGAAAGAAGAGTGAGGTAAGGAGGTAGTGACAGAGGGGGAGAGAGACGAAGGAAAGGAGAGAGGGAGGAAGGTAGGGACTGAGCAGAGGCTATAAAGAAAGGGGAAGGAGGGAAAAGGAAACGGGATGAGAAAAGATGCAGAGGGAAATGGGGGGGGGGGCAGTACACAGACAGGCACAGACAGATAGGTCGACAAATATTCAGAAAGTGTGCTTTTGTGTGTGTGTGTGTGTGTGTGTGTGTGTGTGTGTGTGTGTGTGTGTGTGTGTGTGTGTGTTTCCGTAGTTCCATTTTTTCTCCTGTGTGTTTTCTTCTTCTCTGCTTCAGTTTTTCTCACTTTTTTTTATCAGTATTTCTCCTGTTTGTTCTTACCATTCCAAGTCTCTCTCTCTCTCTCTCTCTCTCTCTCTCTCTCTCTCTCTCTCTCTCTCTCGGAATAAAGAGATTGTTCTCATAGTCTATATCTCCTTAATACGGCCACTTCCTGAGTTGCTGTGGAATTTTGGTCGCTTGAAAAAGATATGTCGACTTAAAATGAGTTCAGGAGACTAAGGTATCAGGTTCGCCTGAGGGCTGTGGGACTATTTTAGTAGACACTCGTAGACTACGAGGTCAGCTCATTAAAGTGTTTAAAATCAAAATGGGTTTCACAGTCATTACATACAAAGTTGCTTACTCTTAACACGGAATCGGCACAAAACCATGGTTGGAAGCTGTAAATGAAAAAATTTACCAGCAATATTACGTGGAAACTTCTTCATGTGCAAGATCTGCTCCACATGGAACTGACAGCTTGGACGTTGTTAACATTACAGTAGAGAAGTTAAAGGGATTCACCAGAATAATTGTGAACTGGATATGCAGTCCCAGGCAAACAAGAAGTATCTCCACGGTATGGGCTGCATAGTCATTAAGATCCTAACTTGTCCTTGTAACTCCTCTCTCTCTCTCTCTCTCTCTCTCTCTCTCTCTGCGTGTGTATGTAAAAGAGTGTGTGTGTGTGTGTGTGTGTGTGTGTGTGTGTGTGTGTGTGTGTGTGTGTGTGTGTGTGTGTGTGTGTGTGTGTGTGTGTGTGTGTGTGTGTGTGTGTGTGTGTGTGTAAAAGGTGTCTACAGTACTACCGCAACATTTAATCACAACATTTATTCTCTCTCTCTCTCTCTCTCTCTCTCTCTCTCTCTCTCTCTCTCTCTCTCTCTCTCTCTCTCTCTCTCTCTCTCTCTCTCTCTGTGCGAGTGTATGTAAAAGAGTGTGTGTGTGTGTGTGTGTGTGTGTGTGTGTGTAAAAGGTGTCTACTACCGCAACATTTAATCACAACAGATTTATTTTCTCTCTCTCTCTCTCTCTCTCTCTGTGTGTGTGTGTGTGTGTGTGTGTGTGTGTGTGTGTGTGTGTGTGTGTGTGTGTGTGTGTGTGTGTGTGTGTGTGTAAAAGGTGTCTACTACCGCAACATTTAATCACCACAGATTTATTCTCTCTCTCTCTCTCTCTCTCTCTCTCTCTCTCTCTCTCTCTCTCTCTCTCTTTGTGTGTGTGTGTGTGTGTGTGTGTGTGTGTGTGTGTGTGTGTGTGTGTGTGTGTAAAAGATGTGTCTACTGCAGCAACATTTAGTCACAACAGATTTATTCTCTCTCTCTCTCTCTCTCTCTCTCTCTCTCTCTCTCTCTCTCTCTCTCTCTCTCTCTCTCTCTCTCTCTTTCTGTGTGTGTGTGTGTGTGTGTGTGTGTGTGTGTGTGTGTGTGTGTGTGTGTGTGTAAAAGAGGTGTCTACTACCGTAACATTTAATCACAGTAGATTTATTTTGTGTGTGTGTGTGTGTGTGTGTGTGTGTAAAAGAGGTGTCTACTACCGCAACATTTAATCACAGCAGATTTCTCTCTCTCTCTCTCTCTCTCTCTCTCTCTCTCTCTCTCTCTCTCTCTCTCTCTCTCACACACACACGGTGTAGTAAACCTTTTCCTAACTTGGTTTATCTATTCCTTTATCAGTTGTTCGGACTAGGCCGACACGTAGAGAGATGCTTGAAGTACAGAAACCCCTAGCTGGCTGTGAGCGAGAGTATGGAGGGTACCGAGTGGGGTTATGGGGTCGGAAAGAAGAGTGAGGGGGTTGGGTGGTAGTGTGAGACTATGAGGAAGGAAGGAGGAGGGGATACCTCTCCATCGAGCAGTGTTACAAACACGGAAAAGGAAACGAATTTATTCCGACGCCTGTACCTTCAAATGTCCAATTTTTTTTATATTCATTCAGGAGTCTTAATGTAACTTTATAGTGTTACTAATGTAGATGAAAACGAATACTCATTCGAAGTTTCTCGCTTGTTACATTGACTCCCGCATCAATAGAAACTTGTCTTTAAAATTAAACACCTCTGATGCCAGCTTCAATTACGTGTGAATGCCTTTATTATTATATGTATCCTAAATAATGTTTTTTTTTCCCCGGAAACGTCTTTTGAGTTATGGAAATAGTTTAGAGTTTCCTAAAAAATTCTGAGCAAATGATTGGAAGTTTCATATTTATAGCTTTCGACAAGAAATGTGATTATTCAACGATCACTCCACTAAAAATGTTTTGAACTACCCACAAACGGGGTGCTGTCGGCCGCTACTGGTTCACTGTGGGCACTACATCGTATCCGTGAAGTCACGGATAAGATTAATAAAAAAAATAAAAATAAACTCATCGGAAACTAAATATCCGGTTAAGGTCAACACGCCAGAGACAACACTTTAATTCGCTTCTCCTGCAACCTGAACATTTTTTGACCCATCACGAAGAATGAAACTGCGTATATGAGAGAACAAGTCTATCTATCTATTGCCAGATGCCTCAATCCCGTTTGGGGTGGCCACAAACAAATCGCCTCCAAGTCGCCGTCCCCAGCCATTTCACTCCTCTGCTCCTAACTCACACCCCTCTCTCTCATATACCACTCCACCCCATCCTCGGCCTCCCCCTCCCTCTTCCCCCCTCCACCTTACTCACATACACTCTCTTCTTCAGTCTTTCACCCTCCATCCTTCCCACATGGCCAAACCACCTCAGTGTGTTCCTCATAACGCTTCCTATCACATCCACATCCACACCACAACGCTCCTTTATATCCTCATTCGTCAGCCTGTCTCTCCATGTGACTCCACAGGCTCCTCTTAAATAACTGATTTCCACTGCTCTCACTCTTGACTTGTGTCCTTCCAACAACGTCCAAGCTTCACTTCCATACGTTAGAGTTGGTATCACAATACTGTCATGTAGTAACTTTTTCACTTCCATGCTCACTTTCCTGTTTCTTATCACTGCTTTCAAAGAACCAGCAACCTTTCTTCCCTGCTGTACCCTTTCAAGCACTTCACCCTCCAAACCTCCATCCTTACTCATCACACTACCCAAGTACTTAAACGTGCTCACATTTTCCAATTCCATATCATCCAACCTCGCTGTACATTCACTGACTTCACCTCTCTCAAAGACCATCATTTTACTCTTCCCCACATTCACCTTAGGATTCTGTTTCTTACACACTCTCCCAAACTCATCCACCAAGCCTTGCAGCTCCCCTTCGTCTTCACTCAACAACACAGTATCATCAGCAAACAACAGTACAGGGAGTTTCCAAACACTATCCTCTCTCACCAAGGCCACTCCAACATCCACTACCCTATCTTGTACCTCTTTTATTACCCCATCCATGTACAGATTGAACAACCATGGAGACATGACACATCCCTGTTTCAACCCAACTTTCAAAGAGAAAAATTCAATTAGTTCACCATCCACACGCACTGCAGCCTTCGCACCATCGTACATACTCTTCACAGCATTCAACAACTTCCCATCTACTCCATATATTCTTAACACTTTCCACAATCCTTGTCTATCCACCCTGTCATATGCTTTCTAGAAATCCATGAAAGCCGCATACAACTTCTTTCCCTTCTCTAGAAACTTTTCCACTTAAGATCAAAGAATGAATATCTGATCTACACAATCTCTTCCCTTCCTAAAGCCTCCCTGTTCTTCTCCAACTAATTTCTCTGTTCTTTCTCTAATTCTGTCAAAAAGTATCCTACCATACCATTTTCCTATTATACTCTGATTACCACACACTTCTTTTTCCCCTTTTCCTTTGTACAAGGGAATAATTATACCTGCAATCCTCCGGGACTCTACCTACCTCCCAGACCAATCTGCGCATGTTCCACATCCATTCTACTACTATCTCTCCCCCATGCCTCAGCATTTCACCACACACTCCATCAATTCCTGGGGCCTTCCCCGATTTAACTTTCTTCATTGCTTCCACAACTTCTATCCTACTGATTTCTTCCTGCCTTCTCACCTCCCTCCTTCTCCCAGCCATTCCCCAGCCACTTATACTCGCATTACTTCCATCCTCTATGTTCAACAATTCCTTAAAGTGTTCTCTCCATCTGCTCACTTTTTTTCCCTTCACTAGTAATCTACCATTTTTGTCTTTCACTCCCCTCCTAACTTCACTTCAACCCTGTCTTACTCTTTTCACCTCTTTCCAGAACATTTTCTTAGTCCATCCACTTTACACTCAAATACCTTGCAAATTCCTCATCCACTCTCTTCTTTCTCTTACTGATCTTTTCACCTCTCTTTTTAACTACATATAACTCTCTCTTCCACCTCTCAACTTCTTCCACGCCCCTATTTCTCATCCACTCATTGTATGCTTTCTTCTTTTGTGCCACAGCCTGTCTCATCTATTCAGTCCACCACGCTGTTCCTTGCACCCCCCTCCATCTTCTCTTCCTTCCACACACCACATCACATGCTGCACGTATTTCTTCTGTAAATATTCTACACACACCTTCCACGTCTCCCATCTGCTCCAATTCATATTTGCCCAATCGTTCCTCCACTTGTCTCATACTCTGCCCTTTTCTCATTCTCTTGTAACCTTTCCACTCTCCTTGCAACTACTCCTTCCTCTCGTCTTTCCCTTCTTCTATTCCTCCATCTTAGGTACTTGAATCTTAATTCTGGCCACCACCAAGTAGTGGTGGCCAGTAACAAGTAATGTTTATAAATTGTACATCTCATCAAGGCAATGCACTTACCTTTCCCGTGTTATTATATCCAAAAATCAATACCAAAACAGTTTTCTTGTCAGCGATTTATTGTCTTTCGGTGTGACTTTACCTTGGTAAATCTGGATAATGTTATCACACGAAGTGCTATACTGCGAGAATATACCAGTCATTTATATTTGATCAGACTCTAGATGCTACATTAAAGTCCTAATTATACGTCTTTAATAAAAAAAAACTCTTTGGGATTATTCCCTTCAAATGCCAGCCTTCTTTATCTGTGAATCAATTTTATCTTATGTGTTACCTTGTTACCTGTTAGCGTCGGTGCTATTTTTTTCCTAGACGGAATTTTGTCTGTCAGAAATGTTATATGAATTTCAGATAAAATTATTAGTGTTTCCCAGCTAATTTAGAGTACATTTTGTGTAAGTTGCACATTTTTTTTTTTACTCCCACAATTAGTCGTTTGTTTTCAGTTATTCCTCAATCGGATGATTTCATTTTAACAGAAAATCTAGACAATTGTTCGGTCCTGAAGTAATCACTACAGATGCAAAAGTCATTAATGACACTCTCCCAAACGTAGAATTCTAAATAATCTTCAGACGACATTAATACAGATCACTGTTCTTTCAATCAATTTTTTTTCAGATGTCTTGCACTATATGTATTTGGAGATGAGGAATAAAGTTACCATTGATAATTATTACATATCTCGGTATTGTAATAGTTTCTACTTTCTCATATATATTTTTAGGTGGCAGTCAAACTCTCATCAATATTTCATCTCTCGAGTTATCAGAGTTTTGAGAGATTTTCCATAAGGAAATGTTTCTTATTGGGTAACACGAATCTTCATAATATGCAAATATTTTTTATATACAGACCGGGTCTCAGTGTAATTTTAGAGTTCTTCAACTACACGCAAAAAAGAATAGTCATTAGAAGTTTCTCGCTTGTTTCTGTGACCCCCACATCAATTCACACCCTATTGTTCTTAAACACCTCAGATTCCAGCTGTCTTTGCTCTGTCAATCGATTTCTCGTTCCAAAATGTGATTTTTTAACCCTCAGATTTTTTTTTTTTTTTTTTTAACTAATTGGGCGTGTTTCTCAGTCAATGTGAGTACTTCTTTGGAAGTTGCATGTTTAGTGATTACTCCGAAAAATACGTTTATGCGGCCATCACTCCGCTAAAATTGTTTTTAAGTAGACGCAAAGCTAATGCTTTCAGACTTAACTAATTCTCAATGGGTACTACATCGTGTCCGTGAATTCAGTCCTAAAGTGAATTTAAAAAAATAACATTAGATTAGTTGGAAATTAAAAATCCATTTTATCTCAACACGACAGACACAACTGTTCAGGTCGATGCTGCAGCAACCTGATTTTTTTTTTTTTTTTCTGACATCATGAACTTTGTATATGAAAAAAAAAGTAATGTTTATTGGTATTATATCTCAGTACAGGTATGTATTTACGTTTTCTTAATAATATGTCTGATAATCAATACTTAAGTTTCTTGTAAACCTCATAAAATATGGATAATGATATCACACGAACCATCATACCGCGAAAATATTAGTTTTTATATTTGATCAGGAGACTCAAGATGCTTTTTCAAAGCCGTAGTTTTACAGATAAAAATAAAATTCGTCTCGTCTCAAAGTTTCTAGTTTCCACGTCTCAAAAGAAACGAAACCATTGAGGCCTAAGCTCCTCAAAAGCCAGCCTTCTTTACCGGTGAATCGATTTCATCCTACGTCTTACCTTGTTATGTGTTAGCATTGATATTGATTTTTTTTGTTTCAGAAACGGAATTTTGTCACAAAAATATTTTCTGAATTTGATTCAATTGAGTTTCCCAGCTAATTTAGGGTGCGTTTGAGGAACTTGCCTATTTAGTGTGTCCGCACTCAATGCGATTTTCTTTATCACTCAAGTAAAATTGTTTTGAATTGCTCCAAACGCGGATGCTTTTTACCGTAATAAAACAGCTTGATATTTTTTTTTATCCTGTTACCATTACAAATAAAAAAAAGTCACAAGTAACCCTCTTTCTAACTTAAAAATCCTAACAATCTTGAGACGACATTATTACAGTTTATTCTGTGTTCCTTCAACCTGCACTTTTTGTAGTTTTCATGCATTATAGTTCTATGGTGATGAGAAATAGTCAAAAATGGTAATTATTATATATCTCGGTATTGCGATAATGTTTATATTTTCTCGTAAATATTTTTATGTGAGTCTTAACGTCTTCAGTATTACTTGTCACGAAGTATATTTTTGAGAGATTTTTCATGAGATTTTTTTTTCTTTCTTTTTTTTTTTTTTTACATTCAATGTATTTCTAGTGTGTTACCACTGCAGATGACCCCTACATCAATTGAAACTTATTGTCCTTATACACCTCAGATCCTAGCTCCAATTACGTGTGAATCCATTTCTTGTTTTATTTTTCCTAAATATGATTTTCTTTTCTCCATGAAACGTCTTCTGAGTTGTGGATATAATTGGGAGTGGTTCGCCATCAATTCTGAGCACAGTATTGGAAGTTTCATTGTTAGCGATTTCGACAAGAAATGTGATTATGCAACCATTACTCCACTAAAAATATTTTGAACTACCCACAAATGGGGTGCTGTCAGCCGCTACTGGATCACAGTGGACACTACCTATTATACGTGAAGTCAAGGATAAGATTAAAAAAAAAAAAAAAAATCGAAAATTAAATATCCAATCAAGGTCAGCACGCCAGAGACAGCACTTCAATTAGCTTCGCCTGCACCCATCACGAAGAATGAGTGCGTATATGAGAAAACAAGTAATGTTTATAAACTGTACTATTGTGGCCAGGAGTTCTTAGCCACCCTTGTCCAGGCAACTCGTGTATGTGGCAGGGTCGCATTCACGAGCACCGAAGTTGCCTTCGATGCATTTCTGTCGAAAAATAGGCTTGTACTAATGGATAAAGCTATAATAATATTTACTTTGAAGGTTTGACTCCGATAGCACGAATGTCATACTGATTATTTAATAACTTCTCGTATAGAGCCAAGCAAGTGACAAATATGTATATTTGGTTCCACTCCACGACTTCCTGTAGGTTTGAACCAGCGAACACAGAGTGAACAAGTTCGAAGCATTCATTTGTTAACAGGAGAGAGAGAGAGAGAGAGAGAGAGAGAGAGAGAGAGAGAGAGAGAGAGAGAGAGAGAGAGCGTGTATGGTGGGCCCCTGTGAATTTTGGAATAATGAAGTGGAGGCAGACTGGCGCAGGGAAATGCAAGGGATGAGAAACCCTGGATTCCTGTAATCCATTGAAAACAGGCCACAGTGTGAATATTTCTTCCATCAGTCACTAAAACTTGCCTTGCCTTGTATTTTTTTTTTTTTTTTTTTTTAGGATTGCTTTCGTTTGAATAATGAATTAGGAGATAAATGTTGATTTAACAAAAAGCTGTGTTTAAGAAAGTAATTTGCCTCTGTCCAGAGAGAGATATCCAATTAATTGGAAAACTACTCATGAGTTTGCCAAAAATATCCAGGTGCCAACCATCAGAGAGAAAAAAATCCGAACATCAGGCATTTAATAGAAGTTACGCGGCCTGCCAAATTATTTGACAGTCAACTGGCGGTACCCAGAATAAAACCCATCTTTCATATTGTCCGACGAGACTTTATCCTGGGATAAATAAACTCCTTCGTCATCAGCAAAAAGAAAAATTGCCTGTTTAGCTCGAGCACCATATTTACTCATATCGCATAAAATCATGTGTATGTAGCCGGAATGAAGCCCCTTATTTACGGCCTGGCAAACTCCCTGTAAAGAGTACCCGGTACTGTTTTCTACCGACAGCCTGAGTTAAGCGGTGAGACTCATCTTTCATGTAAGGAAATCCACCCCGCCTGTGTGTGTGTGTGTGTGTGTGTGTGTGAATTGAGAGTCGTCTGACTTGCGGAGCATGGTATGCGGGTTGGTAGGTTGATGACTGGGTGGGTGGATTGGTTAGTGTAGGCTGGTTGTTTCACAGGCGGATTAGGTAGAGTGGGTGAGCGAGAGGGAGGGAAAGGGTTGTTGGGCTGGTTAAGTGGGGTGGAGTGGGGTTCGTGCATTGTTTAAATGGGGTGGGTGGTGGGGCTACCTGTAGGACAAGGCAAGAGACAGGTTTGTGTCGTCCTACTTTTGAGACATATTGTATTAAGGTTGTGGCTATGTGCGTTGATGGGTGGGTGTGTAGGTGGATGGATGTATTGTGGGAAAACAGGCCACTGGGGTTAGGTGATTTGAGTTAATGTCCGAGTTGGGAAATCGTTGCACAAGGGATATTATTCTGGAATCATGCTGAAGTAGGTATATACATCCAGTGGGTTGCAACAGCTCCATCGTGCAATACGTCTGTTGGTTAAGAGGTCTGTGTTTCAACTGCACGCATCAGTGGGTGATATAACCACGTCGGATAACAGGTTTATGGGGAAAATAGGTTCATTATGAAAAATACATCCATGGGTATACGTCCATGTAGGAAACCTGCATTCATGGAGAGATTCAAGGTCGACGAAGAAATTGGTCCGTGTGGAGAAAATACATCAATGGGGAAAATTAGTTCGTGGGAAAATAGGTTACGTGGAAAAGTAGGCGTCTTTGAAAAAAAAAAAGTCATTAAGGAAAATAGGTCCATGGGGGATTGTGCTCTGGTGAAAATGTCCATTGATTAAAATATTCATGGGGTGAAAATAGGTCCATAGGGGCATAAACGAACTGTAAACATACATAGAGCTATTTAAAATAAATAGGACAAAATATCCAACTTTACAGCAACCGTTTCTGTCCACATCTTGGACCAAAGAACCATTAGCCAGACCCTATTACCACTTCGTCATCCAGTCATATTTCATAATTTACCTTCATTTAGTCATTTAGGCATAGAAAGCCAACCGAAACGAAAGGAAAAATCCCTGTTTAATTGTGTTAAGCACCTAATTTCTCCACCTCATTCCTCTAAAATTCACGGGCACCAGCTACTCTCTCTTTCTCCTGGTAACAAATAAATGCTTCGAAGTTGTTCAATCTGTGTTCGCTGGTTCAGACCTACAGGAAGTCGTGGAGTGGAACCAAATATATATATTTGTCACTTGCTTGGCTCTATACGAGAAACAAGTTATTAAATAATCAGTATGATATATTCGTGTTATCGGAGTCAAACCTTCAAAGTAAATATTATTATTGCTTTATCCATTAGTACAAGCCCAAAGCTGAAGGAATATATTTCGACAAATGCATCGAAGGCAACTTCTGTGCTCGTGAATGCGACTCTGCCACATACACAGGTTGGCTGGACGAGGGTGGCTAAGAACTCCTGGCCGCAATAGTACATATCATCTTGGCTATGTACTTACCATTCCCGTATAATTATATCCAAAAATCAATACCTAAACAGTTTTCTTGTCAACGATGTATTGCCTTTCGGTGTGACTTTACCATGGTAAATATGGATAATGTTATCACACGACGTGTTATACTGCGAAAATATACCAAGTTTTTATATTTGATCATGAGACTAAAGATGCCACTTTAAAGGCCTAATTATACAGATAATGTTATCCGTTTTATCTGTAAATTTTCAAGTTGTCACGTCTCTAATCAAACGAAACTCTTTGGGATTATTCCCTTCAAATGCCAGCCTTCTTTATCTGTGTATCGTTTTGATTTTACTTGTTACCTTGTTACCTGTTAGCGTCGATGCTAGTTATTTTTTTCCCAGACGGAATTATGTCAGTGTCAGAAAATAATGTTATATGAGTTTCAGATACAATTATTTGTGTTTCCCAACTAATTCAGAGTACATTTGTGTAAGTTGCAAATTTTTTGTTTACTCCCACAATTATGCGGTTTTAGGACGTCAAGGAAAATCATTTTCAGTTATTCCTAAATCGGATGATTTCATAGTAACAGAAAATCTAGACAATTCTTCGGTCCTGACGTAATCACTACAAATGGAAGTCACAAATGACACTCTTCCAAACGCAGAATTCCAAATAATCTTCATACGAAATTAATATAGATCAATCACTGTTCCTTCAGTCTCAATTTTTTTGTAGCTGTCATGCACTATATGTATACGGAGATGAGAAATAAAGTTATCAGGGATAATTATTACATATCTCGGTATTGTGTTTATACTTTCTTATATATTTTTAGGTGAGAGTCAAACTCTCATCAGTATTTCTTCTGTCATCAGAGTTTTGAGAGACTTTCTTTAAGGAAATGTTTCATTGGATAACACGAATTTTCATAATGTGAAAATATTCGTTTTTTACACTCAGACCGGGGGCTCAATGTAATTCTATAGTTCTTCTACTACACTCAAAAAAGAATAGTCATTAGAAGTTTCTCGCATGTTTCGGTGACTCCCACATCAATTGAAACTTATTGTTCTTAAACACCTCAGATTCGAGCTCTGTCAATCGATTTTTGTTCTATTTTTCCATAACGTGATTTTTAACCCTCAGAAATATCTTCTGAGCTTTTGAACTAAATGGGAGTTTCTCACTCAATGTGAGTACTTCATTAGAAGTTGTATGTTTACTTATTACCCCGAAAAATACGTTTATGCTGCCATCACTCCGCTAAAATACTTTTCAACTGGCCGAAAAGCTAATGTTATCAGATTTAACTAATTCACAATGGGTACTACCTCTTATCAGTGAATTCACTCCTGATATGAATTGAAAAAAAAAAAAAAAAGACTAGTTGGAAATATAAAACCCATTTTATCTCAACACGACAGACACAACTGTTTAGGTCGACGCTACAGCAACCTGATTTTTTTTTTTTTTTCTGACAGATCATGAACAATGAAACTGTATATGAAAGGAAAAGTAGTTTATTAATTGTATATCATAGTACAGCTACGCATTTACGTTTTCCTAATAATACGTATCTGATAATCAATACCTAAATAAGTTTCATGTAAACGATTTATTGCCTCTTAGAGTTATTTAACCTCATAAATTGATATCACACGAGCAATCATACTGCGAAAATATTCCAGTTTTTATATTTGATCAAGAGATTCAAGATGCTATTTCAAAGCCGTAGTTTTACAGATAAAAATAATATTCGTCTCGTCTCTAAATTCTCTAGTTCTTTTTTCACGTTTCAAATGAAACAAAACTATCGGGGCTTAATCTTCTCAAGTGCTAGCCTTCTCTACCTGTTAATCGATTTCATGCTACGTCTTACCTTGTTAGGTGTTAGCAGTGATATTGATTTTTTTTTCATAAAGGGAATTTTGTCAAATATTTTCTGAATTTGAGAAAATTGGGAGTGTTTCCCAGCTAATTTAGAGTATATTTGTGGAACTTGACTATTTAGTGTTTTTGCACTCAATTACGCGATTTTCATTATCACTCAAGTAAAATTGTTTTGAATTACTCCTAACGCTGATGCTTTTACCGTAATAAAACAGCTTGATTTTTTTTAAATCCTGAGTTACCATTACAAATAAAAAAGTTACAAGTGACCCTCTTTCTAACATAGAAATGCAAAAAATCTCCAGACGAAATTAATACAGTTCGTTCAGTGTTCCTTCAACCTGCATTTTTGTAGCTTTCATGCACTATATGTCTATGGTGAAAAGATATAAAGTCACAAATGGTAATTATTATATAGCTCGGTATTGCGATGATGCTTATATTCTCGTATAAATTTTTAGGTGACAGTCTTAATGTCTTCAGTATTTCTTGTCACAAGGTATCACATTTTTGAGAGATTTTTCAGAAGGAAGTGTGTCTTATGGTGTAACACGAACCTCCATCTGATAAATTACCAATATGCTGGGAATCGAACCAGGGACTCAGGTGAGAGTCAGGCAGCATACCACTACACCACGACCAGGTAAAAGTTAGCTCACGTTGTCACAATCTTATAACCAACGTCCCTCCGCCCCCACTGTGGGCATCAAGAGGATGAGTTAACCCCCTGGCACTCGGGCAGGTAGATGCTTTTAATCTATCCCAAGCACTTACGGCAAGTCAGAATGAAGAAACCTGTACTGTACACAGGAAAAATCATCTGATAATTTGCCATTATGCTGGGAATCGAACCAGGGACTCTCAGGTGAGAGCCAGGTAGTATACCACTACACCACGACCATTTAAAAGTTATCTTACGTTGTCACAATTTTGTAACCAACGTCCCTCCGCCCCCCACTGTGGGCATCAAGAGAATGAGTTAACCCCCTGGCACTCGGGCAGGTAGATGCTTTTAATCTATCCCAAGCACTTACGGCAAGTCAGAATGAAGAGAGAAACCTGTATTGTACACAGGAAAAATCATCTGAAAAATTACCAATATGCTGAGAATCGAACCCGGGACTCTCAGGTGTGAGCCAGGCAGCATACCACTACACCACGTTCAGTTAAAAGCAAATTTAGTCACAATCTTGCAACCAAAGTCATGAGACTCAAGATGCCACTTTGTAGCCCAAGTTACACAGATAAAAATATCTGTTTTTTCTCTAAATTTCCAAGGTGTTGTCACGTCTCGAATGAAACGAACTTCAAAGCCCAGCCTTCTTTATCTGTGAATCGATTTCATCCTCTGTGTTACCTTGTTATGTATTAGTCTTTACTGATTTTTTTTTTTTCCGATAAGCAATTTTGTCGGTCTCAGACATGTTATCTGAATTTCAGATAGAAATATTAGTTTTTTTTACATTTGTAAGTTGCATATTTATTGTTTACGCCCACAATTATGCTGTTTTTAAGGACCAGACAAGTATAATAATTTTGAAATTCCTGAAGCGGATGCTTCCATAGTAATAAACCCTCTTGCCTATTGATCGATCCTGAAGTTACCACTAGAAATAATATATGTCACCAATAACTCTCTTCCTAAAGTAAAAATCCAAATAATCTTCATATGACATTAATACAGATCATTCACAGTTTATTCCTCAATTTTGTTGTTGTTGTCATGTACTATATATATATATATATATATATATATATATATATATATATATATATATATATATATATATATATATATATATATGGAGATGAGTAATAAAGTTATCAGTAATAATTATTAGATATCTCGGGATTACAATAGTGTTTATACTTTCTCATACAGAACTTTTGGTTGTCATAATCTCTCAATATTTCTTTTCTCGACTTATCAGAGTTTCGAAAGATTTTACCTAAGGAAATGTTTCTTATTGAGTAACACGAATCTTAATGTGCAATTTTTTTTTTTTTTTTTTGAGTACACAGAAAAGAATACTCAATAGACGTATCTCGCTTGTGTCGGTTACCCCAAGTCAATTGAAAGTTATTGTTCCTAAACTCGTCAGATGCCTGCTCTCTTTACGTGTCAATCGATTTCTTGTTCTGTTTTTCCCTCAGAAATGTCTCCTGAGATTTTGTGCTAATTGGTAGTGTTTCTCAGTCAATGTGAGTACATCATTGGAAGTTGGATATTTAGCGATTTCGCCGAGAAATAAGTTAACCAGGCCATCATTCCACTAAAATAGTTTTCAACTAGCTGCCGAACTAATGCTGTCAGACTTTACTAGTTCACAAAGGATACTACCTCATGTCCGTGATGTCACAAGTAAGATGAATTTAAAAAATAAATAACAATAAACTCAATGGAAATTAAAAATCCATTTTATCTCAACACGACGGACACAACCGATGAGCTCAACGTTACAGTAACCAGATTTTTTTTTTTTTTTTTTTTGAAAGATCATGAACAATGAAACTGTATATGAAAAAAAAAAATGTTTATAAATTGTATATCTCAGGACGGCTGAGTATTTATGTTTTCCTAATAATATGTATCTGATAAAATAATCAATACCTAAATAAGTTTCTTGTAAACGATTTATTGCCTCTCAAAGTGATTTAACCTTTTTAAAATGTATATGATATCACACGAGCCATCATACTGCAAAAATATTCCAGTTTTCATATTTGATCAGGAGACTCAAGGTACTATTTCATTGCGTAGTTTTAGAGTTAAAATTAATATTTGTTTTATCATTAAATTTTCAAGTTGTTTTCACGTCTCAAATGAAACGAAACTTTTGGGGCTTAAACTCCTCAAATGCCAGCCTACTTTACCTGTGAATCCATTTAACTTTCGTCTTACCCTGTTACGTGTTAGCCTTATTATTGATTTTTTTTTTTTTTCAGAAACGGAGTTTTGTCACTCTCAGAAGTTTTTTTCTGAATTTTAAAGACAATTATGTAGAGTTTCCCACCAAATTTAGAGTGCATTTGTGGAACTTGCCTTTTTAGTGTTTTTGCAATCACTGATACGATTTTCATTATCACTCAAGTAAAATAGTTTTGAATTACTCTTTTACGATAAAAAACGATAATTATTTTTTGATTAGTTACCATTACAAATGAGAAAAGTCACAAGTGACCCTCTTCCTACCGTAAAAATCCAATCTCCAGACGACATAAATACAGTTCGTTCAGTGTTAATTCATCTAGCATTTTTTGTAGCTTTCATGCACTATATGTCCATGGTAATGAGCAATAAAGTCATAAATGGTAATTATTATATATCTCTGTGTTGCGGTTATGTTTATACTTTCTCGTATAAAATTTTAGGTGACAGTCAAAATGTCTTCGGTATACTTTCATACGAGATATTACATCATTTAGAGATATTACTTAAGGAAGTTTATCTGATGGTGTAACACGAACCTTCATAATGTCCTTTCTTTTTTTTTTTTACATTGTCAGGAGTCTTAACGTAGTTTAAGAGTGTACTTCAGAAAAAAAACGAATACCCATTCGAAGTTTCTCGTATGTTTCACTGACCCCACATAAATTGAAACTTATTGTGCCAGCTCCAATTACGTGTGTATCCATATCTTGTTTTATGTTTCCTAAATATGATTTTTTTCTCCCCCGGAAACGTCTTCTGAGTGTCCTGAATTCTGAACAAATGATTGGAAGTTTTATATTTAGCGCTTTCGACAAGAAATATGATTATGCAGCCATCACTCCACTAAAAATGTTTTGAAGGGGGTGCTGTCAGTCGTAACTGGTTCACATTAGGCAATATCTCTTATTCGTGATGTCACGGATATGAATTAAAATATATATATATATAAATTGACTCATCGGAAATTAAAAATCTAGTTAAGGATAACAAGGCATAGTGAGCAGTACAATTCGCTTCTCCTGCAAGCTGAACATTTTTAGACCCATTACGAACAATGAAACTGCGTTTATGAGAAAACAAGTAATGTTTATAAATTGTACATCTCAGCATGGATATGTACTTACCTTTTCCGTATAATATATGAAAAAATCAATACCTGAACTGTTTTCTTGTGAGCGATTTATTGCCCATCGGTGTGACTTTACCTCAGTAAATCTGGTTAATGTTATCACACGAAGTGTTATACCGCGGGAATACACCCCTTTTTTTTATATTTCGTCATGAGACTCAAGATGCCACTTTGTCGCCCTAGTTATACAGATAAAAATGTTATCCGTTGTCTCTAAATTTCCAAGTTGTCACTTCTCTAATCAAACAGAACTCTTTGGGATTATTCTCTTCAAAGGCCAGCCTTCTTTATCTGTGAATCGATGTAATGTGTTAGCCTTGTTACCGATTTTTTCCCGAGACTCAATTTTGTCACTCATAAATGTTATCTGAATTTTAGATACAAATCCTAGTGTTTCCCATCTAATTTAGAGTACATTCAAGTTGCATATTTATTGTTTACGGCCACAATTATGCGCTTTTTAGGACCAGTCAAGTATAACATATATATATATATATATATATATATATATATATATATATATATATATGAACGTGGAGAACCAAATCGATTGTGTAATTGGGAATAATGTGGTGAAGAATGTAGAAAACTTTAAATATCTGGGAACGATTGTATCATCTAATGGATCATTAAACAATGAAATTGAGTAGAGGATTAGACAGGCTTTTCGAGCTGTTGGAATGTTGAAATCTGTTTGGAATAATAATTTTCTTTTGGTACATACTAATGTGAAAATTTACAAGTCTTAATTTACGGGCATGAGTCATGGTACAGTACAATTGCAACAAATCAGAAAGTATTAGGATTTGAGAATAAAATACTGAGAAGGATTCTTGGGGTAAAGTGGCAAGACAGAGTTACAAATGCAAGAGTAGGGGATATTACGAGAGTGGAACCAGTTAATGAATATGTGAAACTGTCTCGCGGGAAGTGGCTGGGGCACATATACAGAAAAGAAGGTAGTTTAATACAGGATGTGCCAGGACAATGAAAAAAGAAGCAGGAGAGGAGTGTCGGTGCGACCTGGAGATGGCAAGAGACAAATATTGGTGGAGAGAGTTCATTGAGGCCCTATGCATCCCGTGGGGTGCCACAGGAAGTGATATATATATATATATATATATATATATATATATTACATTTAGTCCGGGTGCTCAGTGTAATTTTAGAGTACAAAGAAATGAATACTCATTAGAAGTATCTCGCTTGTTTAGGTGACCCCCACAACAATTGAAATGTATTGTTCTTAAACATCTCAGATGCCAGCTCTCTTTACGTGTCAATCGATTTCTTGTTCTATATTTTCCAAAATTAGATTTTTTAACCCTCAGAAAAGTCTTCTGAGTTTTTTAATTATTTGGGTGTGTTTCTCCGGCAATGTTAGTTCATCACTGGAAGTTGCATACTCAGCGATTTCGCCGAAAAATATTTATGCGGCCGTAACTCCACTATAATTTTTTTTTTTTTTAACTAGCCGCAAAGCTAATGCTATCAGACAACTCGTTCACTAAGGGGACTACCTCTTGTCCGTGGTCACCCCTAAGATGAATTAAAAAAAAATAACAATAGACTCATTGGAAATTTAAAATTCATTTAATTTCAACACGACAAACAACAGTTCAGGTCGACGCTACGGCAATCTAATTTTTTTTTTCTGACTAATCATGAACAATCTAAACTGAGTATATGAAAAAAAAAATAATAATAAATTGTATATCTCAGTACTGCTACGTATTTACGTTTTCGTAATAATATGTATCTGATAATCAGTACCTAAATAAGTTACTTGTAAACGATTCATTGACTCTGAAAGATATTATCTATAATATGGATAATGATATCACACTAACCATCATTCTGCGAAAATATTCCAGTTTTTATATTTGATCAGGAGGCTAAGGATAATATTTCATAGCGTAGTGTTACAGATAAAAATAATATTCGTTTTATCTCTAAATTTCCAAGTTGTTTTCACGTCTCAGATGAAACGAATCTATCGCGGCTTAAACTCTTCAAATGCCAGCCCTATTTACCTTTGAATCGATTTCATCCTACGTCATACCTTGGTACAGTGTTAGCCTTGTTTTTTTTTGTTTTTGTTTTTTTCCGAAACGGAATTTTGTCACTCAGAAACATTATCTGAAATTTAGAAAATTGGGAGTGTTTCCCACCTATTTTAGAGTATATTTGTGGAATTTGCCTATCTAGTGTTTACTCACTCAATTATCAGATTCTTATTATCAGTTAAAATAGTTTTGAATTACTTCTAAAGCAGATGCTTTTACCGGAATAAAATGATAATTTTTTAAATCCTGAGTTACCACTACAAATGAAAAAAGTCACAAGTGACCCTCTTCCTATCGTAAAAATCCATACACTCTCCAGACGACGTTAATACAGTTCCTTCAGTGTTCCTTCAACCTGCATTTTTTGTAGCTTTCATGCACTGTATGTCTATGGTGATTAATAAGGAGATAAATGGTAATTATTACATATCTCGGTATTGCGATAATGTTTATAATTTCTCCTATGAATTTTTAGGTGGGAGTCAAAATGTCTTCAGTGTTCCTTCTCACGAGGTATCACATTTTTGAGCGATTTTACATAAGAAATATGTCATGGTGTAATATGAACCTCCAAAATGTGATTCTTTTTTTTTTTACATTCAGGCAGGACTCTTAATGTAATTTTAGAGTGTTACTACTGCAGCTAAAAACGAATACTTATACGAAGTGTCTCGCTTGTTACATTGACCCCCCACACCAATTGAAACTTATTGTCCTTAAACACCTCAGATGCCAGCTCCAGTTACGTGTGAATCCATTTCTTGTTTTATGTTTCCTAAATATGATTTTTCCTCCCCCGGATACGTCTTCTGAGTTGTGGAAATAACTGGGAGTGTATCGCGGTCAAATCTGACCAAATGATTGAAAGTTTATTTTTTTTTAGAGCTCTCGACAAGAGATATGAATAGGCAGCCATCACTCCACCAAAAATGTTTTGAACTACCCAAAAAAGGGGTGCTATCAGCCGTAACTGGTTCAGAATAGGCACTACCTCTTATACGTGAAGTCACAGATAAGATGAATTTAAAGAAAATAATCAACTCATCGGAAATGAATCCAGTTAAGGTGAACACGGTAGAGACAACACTTCAATTCGTTTCTCCTGCAATCTGAACATTTTAGACTCATCACGAACAATGAAACTGCGTATATGAGAAAACAAGACAGTAGTGTTTATAAATTGAACACTCCAGCATGGCTATATACTTACTTTTTCAGTATAATATATATTCAAAAATCAATACTTAAATAACTTTCTTGTAAACGATTTATTGTCTCTCGGAGTAATTTTACTTTGGTAAATCTGGATAATGATATTACACTGTGTCATCATTCGAAGATATACCATTTTTTTTTATTTGATAATGAGACTCAAGATGCCACTTTAAAGCACTAGTTATACAGACACAAACGATATCCGTTATTTCTCTAAATTTCCTAGTTGATGTCACGTCTCTAATCAAACGAAACTCTTTGGGATTATTCCCCTCAAATGACAGCCGTCTTTATCTGTGAATCGATTTCATCTTACACCTTACCTAGTTACGTGTTAGCCTTGTTATCGATCTTTTTTTTTAAATCGGAAACGGAATTTTCAGTCAGAAATATTTTCTGAATTTTAGATACAAATATTAGTGTTTCCCAGCTAATTTAGGGAGCATTTGTGTGTAATTTTCATAATCATTGTTTACGCCCACACTCTTGTGGTTTTTAGGACCAGTCAAGTATAATAATCTTGAATAATTCCTCAAGCGGATGCTTTCATAGTAACAAAAAATCTAGACAATTGTTCGATCCTGAAGTTACCACTACAAATGAAAAAAGTCACAAATGGCCCTCTTCCAAACGACAAAATGCCAATAATCTGCAGACGACATTAATACAGATCATTCACTGTTTTCTCAACCTTAATATTTTTGTAGCTGTCATGCACTATATATATACGGAGATGAGGAATAAATTTATCAGTGATTATCATTATATATCTCGGTATTGCAATAGTGTTTATACTCATATAAATTTTTTGATGAGATGCAAAATCTCATCAATATTTCTTCTCTTGAGATCAGAATTTTCAGAGATTTTACCTAAGGAAATGTTTCTCTTTGGGTAACACGAATTTTCATAATGTGCAGATATTTTTTTTACATTCAATCGCCATGCTCAGTGTAATTTTAGAATTTACTTCTCTTTCACACAAAAAAGAGTACTCATTAGAAGTTTCTCGCTTGTTTCGTTGACTCCCTCATCAATTGATACTTATTGTTGTTAAACACCTTTTTACATGTCAATCGATTTCTTGTTCTATTTTTCCAAAATGTGATTTTTTAACCCTCAAAAATGTCTTCTGAGTTTTTGAACTATTTGTGGGTGTTTCTCAGTCAATGTGAGTACATCATTGAGTTGCATATTTAGCGATTTCGCCGAAAAATAAGTTCACACGGCCATCACTCCACAAAAATAGTTCTCAACTAGCGGCAAAGCTAATTCCATTAGACAACTAGTTCACAGTGGGTACTACCCCTTGTCCGTGAATTTACCTATAAGTTGGATTTAAAAGAAAATAATATAACAATAGCCTCATTGGAAATTTGAAATCAATATAATCTCAGCACGAGAGAGAGTACAGTTCAAGTCGACGTTATGTCAACCTGATTTTTTTTTTCCCCGACAGATCATGAACAAAGAAACTGTGTATATGCAAAAAAAAAAAAAAAAAAAAGTATTGTTTATGAATTATACATTTCAGGACGGCTACGTATTTACGATATCCTAATAATATGTATCTGATAAGCAATACCTAAATAAGTTTCTTTTAAACGAGTTATTGCTTCTCGGAGTGATTTAACCTTTTAAAACATGGTTAATTATATCACACGAGCCATCATACTGCAAAAATATTCCAGTTTTTATATTTGATCAGGAGACTCAAGATGCTATTTCGAAGCTTAGTTTTACAGATAAAAATAAGCATTTTATCTCAAAATTTCCAAGTTATTTTCACGTCTCAAATGTAACGAATCATTCGGGGCTTGAACTCCTCAAATGCCAGCGTTCTTTACCTGTGGAACGATTTCATTCTACGTCTTACATTGTTATATGTTAGCCTTATTTTTTTTTTTTTTCAGAAACGGAATTTTGTCACTCTCAGAAATATTTTCTGAATTTTAGATACAATTGGGAGTGTTTCCCAGGTAATGTACAGTACATTTGTGGAACATATTTATTGTTTTCGCACTGAATTGTGCGATTTGTATTATCACTCAAGTAAAATAGTATAGAATTACTCCCAAATCGGATGCGTTTACCCTAACAAAACGATATATATTTTTTTAATCCTGTTTCCATTATAAATAAAAAAACGTCTCATGTGACCCGATTCCTAACGTAGAAATCCAAACAATTTCAAACGACATTAATACAGATCGTTCAGTGGTCCTATAACCTGCATTTTTTGTAGCTCTCATGCGCTATACAGTATATCTATGGTGATGAGGAATGAGGACATAAACGGTAATTAATATATATCTGTATTGCGATAATATTTATACCTTCTCATAAATTTTTAGTTGACAATCAAAATGTCTTCAGTACTCCTTCTCACGAGGTATCACATTTTTGAGAGATTTTACATAAGGAAATGAGTCATGGTGTAACATGAATCTTAATAATGATTTTTTTTTTTTACCTTCAGTCAGGAGTCTTAATGTAATTTTAGAGTGATACTACTGCAAATAAAAACGAATACTGATTAGAAGTTTCTTGCTTGTTACAGTGACCCCCACATCAATTGAAATTTATTGTCCGTAAACACATCAAATGTCAGCTCCAATTACTTGTGAATCCATTTCTTTTGATATTTTTCCTAAATATGATTTCTTCTCCCACGGAAAATTCTTCGGAGTTGTTGGAATAATTGGGAGTGTTTCGCAATCTGAGCATGTGACTGGAAGTTTAATATTTAGCGCTTTCCACAAGAAATATGATCAGGCGGCCATCACTCCACTAAATATGTTTTGAACTACCTACAAAGGGGGTGCTATCACCCGTAACCGGTTCACATTGGGCACTACCTCCTATACTTCACACAAAAAAGAGTACTCATTAGAAGTTTCTCGCTTGTTTCGGTGACCCCCACATCAATTGAAACATTGTTCTTAAACACCTCTTTACTCTGTCAATCGATTTCTTGTTCTATTTTTCCACAATGTGATTTTTTAACCCTCAGTAATGTCTTCTGAATTTTTGAACTAATTGGGAGACTTTCGCAGTCAATGTAAGTACAGCATTGGAAGTTGCATATTTAGTGATTTCACCGAGAAATAAGATTATACGGCCATCACTCCACTAAAATAGTTTTCAAATAGCCGCAAAGCTAATGCTATCACAATGGGAACTACCTCTTGACCGTTGTCACCCCTAAGATGAATAAAACAAATAAGAATTTACTGATTGGAAATAAAAAAAATCCATATAATCTCAACACGGCAGACACAACAGTTCAGGTCGACGACCACAACAACCTGATTTTTTTTTTTCGACAGATCATGAACAATGACACTGTGCAAATGGAAATAAAAATAATGTTTATAAATTATATATTTCCTTACGGTTACGCTTTAAGATTTCCTAATAATATACATTTGATAATCAATACCTAAAAAGGTTCTTCTAACGATTTATTGCCTCGGAGAAATTTAAAGTTTTAAAATTTGGATAATATCACACGAACCATCATACTGCGAAAATATTCCAGTTATTATATTTGATATGGGGGCTCAAGATGCTATTTCAAAGCTTAATTTTACAGATAAAAATAATATATGTTTTATCTCTTCATTTCCAAGTTGTTTTCACATCACAAATGAAACGAAACTTTCGGGGCTTCAACTCCACAAATGCCAGCCTTCATGACATGTGAATCGATTTCATCCTACGTCTTACGGTGTTACGTGTTAGCCTTGTCATAGATTTTTTTTTTTTATTTTTTTTTAAAGGAACGGAATATTGTCATTCTCAGAAATATTTTCTGATTTTTAGATACAATTGGGAGAGTTTCCCGTCTAATTTAGAGAACATTTGTTGAACTTGCCTATTTAGTGTTTCCGCACTGAATTATGCGTTTTATTATCACTCAAATAAAATAGTTTTGAATTACTCCTGAAACGGATGTTTTTATCGTAACAAAACAACGATATCTATATATATATATATATATATATATATATTTTATCTTGTTACCATTACAAATGACCCACTTTCTAACGTAAAAATCGAAACAATCTCCAGACGACATTAATACAGTTCGTTCAGTGTTCCATCAACCTGCATATTTTTTGTAGCATTCACGCACTATATGTCTACGGTGAGGAGAAATAAGCACATAAATGGTGATTATTATATATCTCTGTATTGTGATAATGTTTATTCTTTCTCGTATAAATTATTAGGTGAGTTCGGTACTCCTTCTCACGAGGAATCACATTTCTGAGAGATTTTAAATAAGGATGTGAGTCTTATGGTGTATCATTAACCTCATTGATTTTTTTTTTTTTTTACATTGTCAGGAGTCTCCATGTAACTTTAGAGTGTTACTACTGCAGATAAAAACGGATACTCATTCGAAGTTTCTCGTTTGTTACATTGACACCCATGTCAATTGAAATTTATTGTCCTTAAAGACCTTAAATGCCACTCCAATTACGTGTGAATCCATTTCTTGTTATATATTTCCTAAAAATGATTTTCTTTCTTCCACCCAAGATTCTTCTGAGTTTTGGAAAATTTTGGGAGTGATTCGCAATGAAATCTGAGCAAATGATTGGAAATTTCATGTTTAGGGCTTTCGATAAGAAATATGATTAGGTATCCTTCACACAACTAAAAATGACTTGAACTATCCACAATGGGGGTGTTATCAGCCGTAGCTGGTTCACAATGGATGAGTTAAGAAAATAATAAACTCATCGGAAATTAATCCAGTTAAGGTCAACACGGCCGAGATAACAGTTCAATTCGCTTCTCCTGCATTCTGGACATTTTTAGACACATCACCAACAACGAAACTGCGTATATGAGAAAACAAGTAATGTATATAAACTGTACATCTCAGCATGGCTATATACTACTTTTTCCTGATAATATATAGCCGAAAATCAATACTTAGATAATTTTCTTGTGAACGATTTATTGTCTTTCGGAGTGATTTTACCATGGTAAATCTGGACAATGATAATACACCGAGCGTCATACTGCGAAAATATACAACTTTTCTATATTTGATCATGAGACTCAAGAATACTTATACAGATAAAAATGTTATCCGTTGTATCTCTTAAGTTCCTAGTTGATGTCACGTCTCTAATCAAACGAAACTCTTAGAGATTATTCCTCTCAAATAATAGCCTTCTTTATCTGTGAATCGATTTACTCTTACGTCTTATCTTGTTACGTATTAGCCTTATTAACGATTTTTTTTTTTTTTAGAAACGGAATTTTCTCAGAATTTTTTTCTGAATTTTGGATACAATTGGGAATGTTTGCATATTTATTGTTTACGCCCACGATCTTGGGTTTTTAGGACCAGTCAAGTATAATAATTTTTAATTATTCCTCAAGCGGATGCTTTCATATTAACAAAAAAAATAAAGACAATTGTTCGATCCTGAAGTTACCACGAAAAATGAAAAAAGTCACCAATGACCCTCTTCCTAACGACAATAGCCAAATAATCTTCAGATTACATTAATACGGATCATTCACTGTTTCTTCAACCTCAATTTTTTGTAGCTGTCTCTATCTATTGCCAGACGCCTCGATCCCGTTTGGGGTGGCCACAAACAAATCGCCTCCAAGTCGCCCTCTCCCCCGCCATTTCACTGCCCTGCTCCCAACTCACACCCCCCTCTCTCATATACCTCTCCACCCCATCCCTCCATCTCATCCTCGGCCTCCCCCTCCCTCTTCCCCCCTCCACCTCACATACACTCTCTTCGTCAGTCTTTCACCCTCCATCCTCTCCACATGGCCAAATCACCTCAGTGTGTTCCTCATAACGCTTCCTATCACATCCACATCCACATCACAACGCTCCTTTATATCCTCATTCGTCAGCCTGTCTCTCCATGTGACTCCACAGGCTCCTCTTAAATAACTCATTTCCACTGCTTTCACTCTTGACTTGTGTCCTTCCAACAACGTCCAAGCTTCACTTCCGTACGTTAAAGTTGGTATCACAATACTGTCATGTAGTAACTTTTTCACTTCCATGCTCACTTCTCTGTTTCTTATCACTCCTTTCAAAGAACAAGCAACCTTTCTTCCCTGCTGTACCCTTTCAAGTACTTCATCCTCCAAACCTCCATCCTTACTCATCACATTACCCAAGTACTTAAACGTACTCACATTTTCCAATACCTCACCATCCAACCTCGCTGTACATTCACTGACCACCTCTGTGAATGTACAGCTGTCATGCAGTATATGTATAAGAGATGAGGAATAAAGTATTCAGTGAAAATTATTATAAATCTCGGTATTGCAACAGTGTTTGTACTTATAGAAATTTTTAGGTGAGTCTAAATCTCATCCATATTTCTTCTCTCGAGTTACGGAATTTTGAGAGATTTCCCCTAAGGAAATGTTACTTTTTCGGTAACACGAAACTTCATGTGCAAATATTTTTTTACATTCAGTCCCAGGTCTCAGTTTAATTTTAGAGTACTTCAACTTCACTCACACAAAAATACTCATTAGATCTTTCTCGCTTGTTGCGGTGACCCCCTTATCAACTGAAACTTATTGTTCTTAAACCCCTCTTTACTCTGTCAATCGACTTGTTCCATTTTTCAAAAATTTGAATTTTTAACCCTCAGAAGTTTTTTTTTTTTTTTTTTTTTAACTAATTCCGAGTCTTTCTCACTCAATGTTAGTACATCACTGGAAGCGGCATATTTAGTGATTTCACCGAAAATAAGTTTATACGGCCATCACTCCACTAAAATAGTTTTCAACTAGCCGCAAAGCTAATGCTATCAGACAACTAATTAACAATGGGTACTACCTCTTGTCCGTGAAATCATCCCTAGGTTGAATTAAAAATAATAATAATAGACTCATTGGAAATTAAAAATCCATTCAATTTCAATAAGAGAGACACAACAGTTCAGGTCAACAACAAACTGATTTTTTTTATCAACAGATCATGAAAATAAGACTGTGTATATGGACAAATTATAATAATAAGTAATGTTTATAAATTGTATATATCCGCAAGGTTACTTATTTACGTTGTCCTAATATTATGTATTTGATAATCGATACTTAAATAAGTTTCCTGCAAACGATTTACTGCCTCTCGAAGTCATTTTCCTTTAAATTTGGATAATGATATCACATAAACCATGATACTGCGATAATATTCCAGTTTTTATATTTGATCATGAGACTCAAAATGAAATATCAAAGCTTAGTTTTACAGAAAAAAATAATACTTTTTAACTCAAAATTTCCAAGTTGTTTTCAAGTCTCAAATGAACCGAACCTTTCGGGGCTTAAACTCCTCAAATGCCAGCCTTCTTTACCTGTGAATCGATTTCATCCTACGTCTTTCCTTGTTACGTGTTAGCCTTGTTATTGATTTTTTTTTACGTAATTATGTCACGCTAAGAAATATTTTCTGAATTTTAATTACAACTGGGAGTTTTTCCCAGATAATTTAGAGTGTATTTGTGGAACTCGCCTGTTTCGTGTTCTCGCACTCAATTATGCGATTTTTATTATCGCTCAAGTAAAATAGTTTTGAATTACTCCTAATGAGGATGGTTTTACAGTAACAAAACAACGATATAGTTGTTTTATCCTGTTATCATTACAAATGAAAAAAGTCACGAGTGACTCTCCCAAACTTAAAAATCCAAACAATCTCCAGACGACATTAATACAGTTCGTTCATTGTTCCTTCAACCTGCATTTTTTTGTAGCTTGCATGCACTATGGTGATGAGGAATAAGGACATAAATGGTAATTATTATATACCTCGGTATTGCGATAATGTTTATTCTTTCTCCTATAAATTTTTAGGTGACAAAATGTCTTCGGTATTCCTTCTCACGAGGTATCACATTTTTGAGAATATACATAAGGATGTGTGTCTTATGGTGTAACATGAACCTTCATAATTATTATTTTTTTTTACATCGTCAGGAGTCTTATTGTAAATTTAGAGTGTTACTACTGCAGATAAATACGAATACTCATTCGAAGTTTCTCGTTAGTTACATTGCCGCCCACATCAATTGAAACTTATTGCCCTTAAGCTGCCAGCTCCAGTTACTTGTGAATCCAGTTCTTGTTATATTGTCGTTAAATATGATTTTTTTTCTCTCACGGAAACGGCTTCTGAGTTGCGGAAATAATTTGGAGTGCATCGCAATAACATCTGAGGATATTATCGGAAGTCTCATAGAGCTTTCGACAAGAAATATGATTAGGCAGCCATCACTCTAAAAATATTTTGAATTACCCACAATGGGGATGCTTTCAGCCGTAACTTGTACAGAATGGGCATGAATATGATTAATAAAAAAAATAATAAATCATCGGATATTAATAATCCAGTTAAGGTCAATACGGCACAGACAAAAGTTCAATTCGATTCTCCTGCAATCTGAACAATCTGTATAAATTGTACATCTCAGCATGGCTATGTACAGACGTCGGAATAAGTTCGTTTCCTTTTCCGTGGACTAAGGCGTTTGTAACACAGTTCGATGGAGAGCTACCCCCTCCTCCTCCCTTCCCCATAGTCCCACACTCCCACCCAACCCCCCCCACTTTTCTCTCCGACCCCATAACCCCACCCAGTACCCTTCATACTCTCGCTCACAGCCAGCTATTCATAGGGGTTTCTGTACTTCAAGCACCTCTCTAATTACGTGTAGTCCGAACAACCAAGTTAGGAAAACTTTACTACACGGAGAGAGAGAGAGAGAGAGAGAGTTAAAAGACAGGGAGCGACAAGCGGAGAGGGAGTGCGAGTGGAAAAATGAGAAATAAGAGGGCAGTTACGGAGAAAATAAAAAGGGGAGAGGCAAGCAGAGAACTAGATTTAAGAAATGAGTGAGAAAAAGAGACAGTGAGAGGTGAAATGAGATACAAGCAGTGTGAAAGGGAAAGAGAAAAGGGTGATGTGAATCGGAAAGCTGGGAGACAGGGATGCAGAGACAAAAGGGGAGACAGCTGAGAGAAAATGGGAATGGAGCAAACCTAGAAATAGGGATAACGAAAGGAGAAAGTGGGACGGAGAGTTACGGAACGGAACACTGAGAACGAAAAGAGAAAAATTAGAAAAGAAGGCAAGGTAACGGGGAGGAGGAAGAGAGTGTGTTATTCTAGCAAGGACGCAGGGAAAGAACTAAGCAGGATAGGACGAAGGCATTGAGGCTGAGTAGAACGAATGACATTCAAATAAAAAGGGAGGGAGAGAAATAGAGAAATTAGAGAAATTTCCGGAGAGAAAGTTGAGGTTAAGGGTGGGAAGAAAATAGGTTAATTTTTAGGGCAAGAATGGGAAGGGGGATGTTAAGAAGGGAAGACAAGGGGAGGGAAAGGGAGGGAGGAAGGGACAGTGGTAAAAGCGGAATGAAAGAAGAGATTTCGGGTGACGGAGAGACGGAGAGAGGAGAGAGAAAAAGGAGCATGCAGTTATTAATGGGGAAAGAAAGCAGTGAAGGAAATGGGTTTAGTACAAGTAAAGAAATACGGAGACAATAATGGAGAAAAAAAGAACACGTGACAGATGAAAAAAGTAAGACAAAGTTGTGACAAGGAGGGAGAAAGAACAGTGAGGTAAGGGGGGAGTGACAGAGGGGGAGACAGACGAAAGAAAGGAGAGAGGGAGGAAGGTAGGGACTAAGCAGATAGCTAGAAAGAGGAAGGAGGGAAAAGGAAACTGGGGGTGAGACAAAGGATCCAGAGGGAGAGATGAGGGGGGGGGGTGCAGGGGCAGTACACAGACAGGCACAGACAGATAGGTCAACAAATATTCAGAAAGTGTGTGTGTGTGTGTGTGTGTGTGTGTGTGTGTGTGTGTGTGTGTGTGTGTGTGAGCGCGTGTGTGTGTGCGCGCGCGCGCGTGCTTCCGTCCCTGTCACTTCTATAACATTGTTCCATTTTTTCACCTGTTTTCCTCTTCCCTGCTTCAGTTTCTCCTCTTACTTTCCTTATCAGCATTTCTCCTCTCTCTCTCTCTCTCTCTCTCTGGGAACTAAGAGATTGTTCTCACAGTCTATGTCTCCTTAATACGGCCACTTCCTGAGTTGCTGTGGAATTTTGGTCGCTTGAAAAAGACATACGTCGACTTAAAGAGTTCAGGAGACTAAGGGATCAGGTTCGCCTGAGGGCTGTGGGACTTATTTAGTAGAAACTCGTAGACTACGAGGTCAACTAGTTAGTGTTTAAAATCTGAATGGGTTACACAATCATTACATACAAAGTTGCTTACTCTTAACAAGGACTTGGCACACAACCATGGTTGGAAGCTGTAAACGAGAAAATTTACCAGCAGAATTACGTGAAAACTTTTTCACGTGCAAGATCTGCTCAACATGGACGTTGTTAACACTACAGTAGAAAAGTTTAAGGGATTCATCGGCAGGATCTTACACTAGAATAAATGTGAACTGGATATGCATTCCCAGGCAAACAAGAAGTATCTCCACGGTATGGGCTGCATAGTCATTAAGATCCTAACTTCCTTGTAACTCCTCTCTCTCACTGTGTGTGTGTGTGTGTGTGTGTGTGTGTGTGTGTGTGTGTGTGTGTGTAAAAGAGGTGTCTACTACCGCAACATTTAATCACAACAGATTTATTCTGTGTGTGTGTGTGTGTGTGTGTGTGTGTGTGTGTGTGTAAAAGAGGTGTCTACTACTGCAACATTTATTAACAGCAGATTTATTCTCTCTCTCTCTCTCTCTCTCTCTCTCTCTCTCTCTCTCACACACACACACACACACACACACACACACACATACACACACAGTGTGGTAAACCTTTTCCTAACTTAGTTTATGATATATACTGTACTATTTATTTATTAGTTGTTCGGACTACACTTAATGGGGTGCTTCTGAAAAGCCTAGTATTCCGGTAGATGTCACTACCATTGGGACAAACAGTCCCCGCGCTGTTTAAAAAGCATTTTTTTCTTTGTTAAATCTCTACATTGTGTGAAACTGTGAATCATAGTAATGTCAAATTCCGTAAGGTAAATAATACAAATAGAACAAGTATGTATAACGTAGCGTGAATTATTTATATTTATCATAAACGGAAATTAAAATATCATTGATGGAATATGATGGTCCTATATTATTTAATGTCTGCTACATTTAGTGCAAGTTAGGTTCTTAATACATAGTTTGTTCAGACTGTAAATTACGCCTACGAGGTATCTTGACTCATTCAGTCACTACGTGGGCAGAAATTTAATTAAATACTGGGATTCAACATTTTGCTCACTCCCTTCATGCATGCACACAAGACAGTCCAGTGTTTACGTTTTTTCACGAGAGATTTGTATTCAAAACAAAAGCACTAGGGCTAATGCTTAAAATAATACAATTTAGACTAGGCTACGTGTGATCTAGTTAGGTTAGATAAAGTAAGGTACTGTAATTGCTTTGAAGGGTATGAGGGGTCAACACCACGGCCTTCTCAAACCGTGGCACAAGGGTCTTGTGGTGTGCATGGGTGAAGGGAGTGATCAAAATGTTGAGTCCCAGTATTTATTCAACATTAAATTTCTGCCCACATAGAGATTGAATGAGTCAAGACACCCACTAGGCGTAATTTACAGTCTGAACAAACTATGTATTAAGAACCTAACCTTAAATGTAGCAGAAATGAAATAATATAGGAACAATGAAATGGCGAGTAGCCATCATATTCCATGAATGATATTTTAATTTCCGTTTAGGATAAATATGAACAATTCACGCTACGTTATATATACGTGTTCTAATTGTATTATTTATATTACAGTATATGACATTACTATGATTCACTGTTTCACACGACAGTGTAGATATTTAACAAAGAAAATTATACTTATTAAACAACGCGGGGAATGTGTTGTCCGAATGGTGGTGACATCTACCCGAATACTAGCTTTGAAAGCACCCCATTGGGGAGGTGCTTGAAGTACAGAAACCCCTAGCTGGCTGTGAGCGAGAGTATGGAGGGTACCTGGTGGGGTTATGAGGTAGGAGAGAAAAGTGGGGGGGTTGGGTGGGGGGGGGACTATGAGGAAGGGAGGAGGAGGGGGTAGCTCTCCATCGAGCAGTGTTACAAACACGGAAAAGGAAACGAACTTATTCCGACGTCTGTACCTATAAGCTTCGTGACTATGAGCTGATGGGCAGAGGGAGGAAAGCTTAGTACCCTCCCAGTGCCGTGCCTCGCCCAGCACCCGTGGGATACAATGGATTAATGACTAGTAAACCTACCAAACTCATTAATGACTGGCAAACCTATCAGTTTCTCTAACCCACTGGAGCCCAGTGTCCGGAGTATTGGACATAACTGGGATTTTTCAAGTCCTTATAAAGCAGGGAACCCCCAGGTAGGGACCTATGAGCTTCGCGACTATGAGCCGAAAGGCAGAGGGCGGTACGCTTATTACCTTCCCAGTGCCTTGCCGCTCCCAGCACCCCTAAGATCAAATGGGTCAATGACTGGCAAACCTACCAGTCTCTTTAATGACTAGCAAACCTCTCAGTCTCTAACAGCCTGGAGCCAAGAGTCCGGAGTATGGACAGACCTAGGATTTTTCAAGTCCTTAAAAAGCACTGAACACTCAGATGGGGACCTATAAGCTTTGTGACCGGGAGCCGATAGGCGGAGGGAGGTACGCTTAGTACCCTGCCAGTGCCGTGCCTCACCCCAGCATCACTGGGATCCAATGGCTTAATGACAGGCAAACCTAACAGTCGCTTTAACCCACTGGAGCCCAGTGTCTGGAGTATTGGACAGAACTGGGATTTTTGAAGTCCTCATAAAGCAGGGAACCCCCAGGTAGGGACCTATGAGTTTTGCGACAATGAGCCGTTAGGCGGAGGGCGGTACGTTTGGTACCCATCCAGTGACGTGCCTCGCCCCAGCACCCCTGGGATCCAGTAGGTTGATGACTGGGAAACCTACCAGTCTCCTTAACTCATTAAAGCCCAGTGTCCGGAGGACTGAACAGAACTGGAATTTATTAAGTCCATATAAGGCAGGGAACTCCCAGGTATGGACGTATAAGCTTCGTGACTATGAGCTGATGGGCGGACGGCGGTACGCTGAGTACCTTCCCAGAGCCATGCCTCGCCCCAACACCTCTTGAATCCATTGGGTTAATGACTGGCAAACCTATCAGTCTCTCTAATCCACTAGAGCCCAGTGTCTGGAGTACTGGACAGAAATGGAATTCTTCAAGTCTTTACAAAGCAAGGAACACCCAGGTAGGGACTATGAGCTTCGCGACTATGAGCTGATAGGCGGAGGGCGGTACGCTTAGTACCCCCAAGTGCCGTTCCTCGCCCAGCACCCCTGGGATCCAATGGGTTAATGACTGGCAAACCTACCAGTCTCTTGAATGACTGGCAAGCCTATCAGTCTCTCTAACCCACTAGAGCCCAGTGTCCAGAGTATTTGACAGAATTGGATTTTTCAAGTCCTTATAAAGCAGGGAACCCCCAGGAAGTGACCTATTAGCTTCACGACTATGAGCCGATAGGCGGAGGGCGGTACACTTAGTACCCTCCCATTTTCGTGCCTCGCCCAGCACCCCTAGGATCCAGTGGGTTAATGATTGGCAAACTTACCAGTCTCTTTAATGACTGGCAAACCTAGCCGATTCTCAAACTCACTGGAGCCCAGATGCCGGAGTATTGGACAGAACTGGAATTTTTCAACTCCTTATAAAGCAGGGAACCCCCAGGTAGGGACCTATGAGCTTGGTGACTATGAGCCGAAAGGTGGAGGGAGGTTGGCTTAGTACCCTCCTAGTGCCTTCCCTCGCCCAGCACCCCTGGGATCCAATGGGTTAATGACTGGCATACCTACCAGTCTCTTTAACCCACTGGAGCCCAATGTCCGGAGTGTTTGACAGTACTGGGTATATATCAAGTCCTTATAAAGCAGGGAACCCCCAGGTTGTGACCTATGAGCTTCGCGACTATGAGCCGATTGGCAGTTGGCGGTAAGCTTAGTACCCTCCCAGTGCCATGCTTCACCCCAGCACCCCTGGGTTCCAATGGGTTAATGACTGGGAAACCTACCAGTCTCTATTGGAGCCCAGTGTGTGGAGTATTGAACAGAACTGGGATTTTTCAAGTCTTTATAAATTAGGGAACCCAGAGATAGGGACCTATGGGGTTTGTGACTATCAGCCAATAGGTGGAGGGCGGTACGCTTGGTACCCTCCCAGTGCCGTTCCTCGCCCTAGGACGTCTGGGATCCAATGCGTTAATTACTGGCAAACCTACCAGTCTCTTTAACCCACTGAAACCCAGTGTCCGGAGTATTGGACAGAATTGGGATTTTTGAAGTCCTTATAAAGCAGGGAACTCCCCGATAGGGACCTATGAGCTTCGTGACAATGACCCAATAGGCAAAGGGCGGTACGCTTAGTAGCCTCCCAGTGCCGTGCCCTCCCCAGCACCCCCTGGATCAAATGGGATAATGACTGGCAAATCTACCAGTCTCCTTAATCACTGGCAAACTTATCAGTGTCTCTAACCCACTGGAGCCCAGGGTCCGGATTATTGGACAGATCTGGGATTTTTGAAATCCTTATAAAGTAGGGAACCACCAGGTAGGGACATATGAGCTTCGCGACTATGAGCCGATAAGCGGAGGGCGGTACAGTTCGTACCCTTCCAGTGCCGTGCCTCATCCAGCACCCCTGGGATCCAATGGCTTAATGACTGGCAAACCTATCAGTCTCTTTAATGACTGCCAAACCTATCAGTCTCTCTGACCCACTGGAGCCCAGAGTCCGGAGTATTGGACAGAACTTGGATTTTTCAAGTGCTTATAAAGCAGGGAACCCCCAGGTACGGACCTATGAGCTTGGCGACTATGACCCGATAGGTGGAGGGCGGTACGCTTAGGACCTTCCCAGTGCCTTGCCTCGCCCAGCACCCCTGGGATCCAATGGGTTAATGACTGGCACACCTACCAGTCTCTTTAAAGAGACTGGTAGGTTTCTCAGTCATTAACCCATTGGATCTGAGGGGTGCTAGGTGGAGGTACTTAACTGGGAGGGTACTATGCACATTGCCCTCAGCCTATCGGCTCACAGTCACGAGGCTGATAAGTCCCTACCTGAGAATTCCCCGCTTTATAAGGACTTCCAAAATCCCAGTTATGACCAATACTCCAGACACTAGGCTCCAGTGGTATAAAGAGACTGGTAGGTTTGCCAGTCATTAACCCATTGGATCTCAGGGGTGCTGGAGCGAGGCACTGCACTGGGAGGGTACTAAGCGTACTGCGCTCCACCTATCGGCTCACAGTAGCGAAGCTCATAGGTTCCTACCTGGGGGTTCCCTGCTTTATAAGGACTTTAAATATCCGAGATCCGTCCAATACTCTGGACACTGGGCTCCAGTGGGTTAAAGAGACTGGTTGATTTTCTAGTCATTAACCCATTGGATCCTAGGATCACTGGGTGAGGCACGGCACTGTGAATGTACTAAGTGTACTGCCTCTGCCTATCGGCTCTCAGTCGTGAAGCTCATAGGTCCCTACTTGGCGGTTCTCTGCTTTATAAGGACTTGAAAAATCGGAGTTCTATCTAATACTCCGGAGATTGGGCTCCAGTACATTAAAGAGACTTAGGTTAACCGGTCATTAACCCATTTGATCCCAGGAGTGCTGGGTGAGAAACGGTACTTAGAGGGTACTAAGCGTACCGCCCTCCGCCTGTCGGCTCATAGTAGTGAAGGTCATAGGTGCGTACTTGGGGGTTCCTTGTTTGGTAAGGACTTGAAAAATCCCAGTTCTGTCCAATACTCGGGACACTGGGCTCCAGTGAGTTAACGAAACTGGTAAGTTTGCCAGTCATTAACCCATTGGTTCCCAGAGGTGCTGGGGCGAGGCACGGCACTGTGAGGGTACTTACCATACTGCTCTTCGCCTATCGGCTCATATTCGTGAAGCTAATAGGTCCCTACCTGGGGATTCGCTGCTTTATAAGGGCTTGAAAAATCCCAGTTCTGTCCAAAACTCCAGACACTGGTCACCAAAGGGTTAAAGAGACATGTAGGTTTGCCAGTCATTAATCTGTTGGAACACATGGGTGCTGGGGGGAGGCACTGCACTGGGAGGATAAAAGCATACCACCCTCTGTCTATCAGCTCATAGTAGTGAAGGTCATAGGTCCCTATCTGGGGGTTCCGGGCTTAATAAGCACTTGAAAAATCCCAGTTCTGTCCAATACTCCGGACACTGGGCTCAAGTGGGTTAAAGAAACTGGTATGTTTTGAGGTCATTAACCCTTTGGCCTATCGGCTCAGCCTATCGGCTCACAGTCACGAAGCTGATAGGTCCCTACCTGAGATTTCCCTGCTTTATAAGGACTTCCAAAATCCCAGTTATGACCAATACTCCAGACACTAGGCTCCAGCGGGATAAAGAGACTGGTAGGTTTGCCAGCCGTTAACCCAATGGATCCCAGGGGTGCTGGAGCGAGGCACTGCACTGGGAGGGTACTAAGCGTACTGCGCTCCACCTATCGGCTCATAGTAGCGAAGCTCATAGGTTCCTACCTGGGGGTTCCCTGCTTTATAAGGACTTTAAATATCCAAGATCCGTCCAATACTCTGGACACTGGGCTCCAGTGGGTTAAAGAGACTGGTTGATTTTCTAGTCATTAACCCATTGGATCCTAGGATCGCTGGGCGAGGCACGACACTGTGAATGTACTAAGCGTACCGCCCTCTGCCTATTGGCTCCCAGTCGCGAAGCTCATAGGTCCCTACTTGGTGGTTCTCTGCTTTATAAAGACTTAAAAAATCGGAGTTCTATCTAATACTCCGAAGATTGGGCTCCAGTGCATTAAAGAGACTGTTAGGTTAGCCGGTCATTAACTCATTTGATCCCAGGAGTGCTGGGTGAGAAACGGTATTTAGAGGGTACTAAGCATACCGCCCTCCCCCTGTCGGCTCATAGTCGCGAAGGTCATAGGTGCGTACTTGGGGGTTCCTTGTTTTGTAAGGACTTGAAAAATCCCAGTTCTGTCCAATACTCGGGACACTGGGCTCCAGTGAGTTAACGAAACTGGTAAGTTTGCCAGTCATTAACCCATTGGTTCCCAGAGGTGCTGGGGCGAGGCACGGCACTGTGAGGGTACTTAGCGTACTACTCTTCACCTATCGGCTCATACTCACGAAGGTAATAGGTCCCTACCTGGGGATTCGCTGCTTTATAAGGGCTTGAAAAATCCCAGTTCTGTCCAAAACTCCGGACACTGGTCACCAAAGGGTTAAAGAGACGTGTAGTTTTGCCAGTCATTAATCCGTTGGAACACATGGGTGCTGGGGGGAGGCACTGCACTGGGAGGGTAAAAGCATACCGCCCTCTGTCTATCGGCTCATAGTATTGAAGGTCATAGGTCCCTGTCTGGGGGTTCTGGGCTTTATAAGAACTTGAAAAATCCCAGTTCTGTCCAATACGCCGGACACTGGACTCGAGTGGGTTAAAGAAAATGGTATGTTTTGAGGTCATTAACCCTTTGGATTCCAGGGATGCTGGGCGAGGCACGGCACTGGGAGGGTACTAAGCATACCGCCATCCGCCTAACGTCTCATAGTCGCGAAGGTCATAGGTCTCTACCTAGGGGTTCCCAACTTTATATGGACTTGACAAATCCCAGTTCTGTTTAATACTCCAGACACTTCTGTTCCAGTGGTTTAGAGAGACTGATAAGTTTCCCAGTCATTAAAGAGATTGGTAGGTTTGCCAGTCATTAACCCATTGGATCCCAGGGGTGTTGGGCAAGGTACTACACGTGGAGGGTACTAAGCGTACTGCCCTCCACCTATTGGCTCATAGTTGTGATGTTTATAGGTCCCTACCCAGGGGTTCCCTGCTTTATAAGGACTTGAAAAATCCCAGTTCTGTCCAATACTGCAGACACTTGGCTTCAGTGGGTTAAAGAGACTGGTAGGTTTGCCAGTCATCAAAGAGACTGGTAGATTGCCAGTCATTAACCTATTGGATCCCGGATGTGCTGGGTTAGGCACGGCACTGGGAGGGTTCTAAGCGTACCACCCTCCGCCTAATGCCTCATAGTCGTGAAGCACATAAGTTCCTACCTGGGGATTCCCTGCTTTATAAGGACGTGAAAAATCCCAGTTCTGTCCAATACTCCAGACATTAGGCTCCAGTGGGTTAAAGAGACTGGTAGGTTTGAGAATCATTAACTCATTGGATCCTAGGGGTACTGGGTGAGGGACGGCACTTGGAGGGTACTAATCGTAACCCTCTCTGCCTATCGGGACATAGTCACGAAGCTCATAGATCTCTACCTGGAGGTTCCCTACTTTATAAGGACTTGAAAAATCCCAGTTCTGTCCAATACTCCGGACACTTGGCTGTAGTGGGTTAAAGAGACTGGCAGGTTTGCCAATCATTAACCCATTGGATCCCAGGGGTTCTGGTCAAGGCATGGCACTGGGAGGGTACTAATTGCACCGTCCTTCACCTATCGGCACATAGTCGTGAAGCTCATGAATCTCTACCTGGGGGTTCCCTGATTTAGAAGGAGATTAAAAATCCCAATTCTATCCAATACTCTGGACACTTGGCTCCAATGGGTTAGAGAGACTGAAAGGTTTGCCAATCATTAAAGAGACTGGTAGGTTTGCCAGTCATTAACCCTTTGGATCCCAGGGGTGCTGGGCGAGACAAGGCACTGGGAGGATGCTAAGCATACCGCTCTACGCCTGCGATCTGAGAATCGCAAAGCTTGTAGGTCCCTACGTGAGGGTTCCCTGCTGTATAAGGACTTGAAAAATCACAGTTCTGTCCAATACTTCGGACACTGGGCTCCAGTGGGTTAGAGAGACTGATATGTTTGCCAGTCATTAAAAAGACTCGTAGGTTTGCTAGTCATTAACCCATTGGATCCCAGGGGTGCTGAGCGAGGCACGGCACTGGGATGGTACTAAGCGTACCACCCTCTACCTATTGGCCTATAGTCACAAAGCTCATAGGTCGCCAGCTGGGGATTCCCTGCTTTATAAGGACTTGAAAAATCCAAATTCTGTCCAATATTCCGGACACTGGGCTCCAGTGGGTTAAAGAGAGTTGTAGGTTTTCCAGTCATTAACCAATTGGATCCTAGGATTGCTGGGCGAGGCACGGCACTGTGAGGGTACTAAGTGTACCGCAGTCTGCCTATAGGCTCATAGTCGCGAAGCTCATAGGTCTCTACCTGAGGGTTCCCTGGTTTATAAGGACTTGAAAAATCCCAGTTCTGTCCAAAATTCCAGACACTGAATCCAGTGGGTTAGGGAGACTGATAAGTTTGCCAGTCAGTAAAGAGCCTGGTAGGTTTTCCAGTCATTAACCCATTGGATCTCAGGGGTGCTGGGCAAGGCACTGTACTGGGAGGGTACTAAGTGTACCGCTCTCTGGCTAACGGCTCATAGTCACGAAGCTTATACTTCCCTATCTGGGGGTTCCCTGTTTTTTAAGGACCTAAGAAATCCCAGTTCTGTCCAATACTCCAGATACTGGGCTTCAGTTGGTTAGAGAGACTTACACGTTTGCCAGTCATTAAAGAGACTGGTAGGTTTGCTAGTCATTAACCCTTTGGATTCCAGGGGTTCTGGCGATGGACAGCACTCTGATTGTAATAAGTATACCGCCCTCCACCTAACGGCTCATGGTCGCGAAGCTCACAGGTTCCTACCTAGGGATTTCCTACTTTATAAGGACTTGACAAATTCTAGATCTGTCCAATACTCCTGACACGTGGCTCCAGTGGTTCAGAGAGACTGATAAGTTTGCCAGTCATTAATTAAAGAGATTGGTAGGTTTGCCAGTCATTAACTCATTGAATCCCAGGGGTGATGGACAAGGTCCAGCACTCGGAGGGTACTTAGTGTACTACCCTCCGCCTATTGGCGCATAGTCGTGAAGCTCATAGGTCCCTACCTAAGGGTTCCCTGCTTTATAAGGACTTGAATAATCCCAGTTCTGTCCAATTCTCCGGACACTGGGCTCCAGAAGGTTAGAGAGACTGATAGGATAGCAGTCATTAAAGAGACTGGTAGGTTTGCTAGTCATTAACCCATTGGATCCAAGGGGTGTTGGGCGAGGAACGGCACTGGGAGGGTACTAGGTGCACCGCTCTCAGCCTATTGGCTCAAAGTCGTGAAGCTCATAGGTCTCTACCTGGGGGATCTCTGCTTTATAAGGACATGAAAAATCCCTGTTCAGTTAAATACTCCGGACTCTGGGCTCCAGTGGGTTAGAGAGACTTATAGATTTTCAAGTCCTTAAAGAGGCTGGTAGGTTTGCCAATCATTAACCCATTGGATCCTAGGGGTGCTGGGTGAGGCACGTCTCTGGGACGGTACTAAGCGTACCGTCATCCGCCTATCGGCTCATAGTCGCAAAGCTCATTGGTCCCTAACTGGGAGTTCCCTGTTTTAAAAGAACTTTAAAAATCCCAGTTCTGTAAATTATTCCAGAGACTGGGCTTCAGTGGGTTAAAGAGACTGGTAGGTTAGCTAGTCATTATCCTATTAGATACTAGGGGTGCTGGGCGATGGACGACACTGGGATGATACTAAGCATACCACCCTCAGCCTATTGGCCCATAGTCGCGAAGCTCATATGTCCCTGCCTGGGGGTTCCCTGCTTTATAAAGACTTGAAAAATAATTCAGTCCATTACTCTGAACACTGAGCTCAGGTGGGTTAAAGCGACTGTTAGGTTAGCCAGTCATTAAAAAATTGGATCCAAAGGGTGCTGGGCGGGGAACGGCACTTAGAGGGTACTAAGCTTACCACCCTCCGTCTATCGGCTCATATTCGTGAACCTCATAGGTGCCTACTGGGGGGTTCCCTGCTTTATATGGACTTGAAAAATCCCAGTTCTGTCCCATACTCCGGACACTGGGCTCCATTGGGTTAAAGAAACTGGTAGGTTTCCCAGTCATTAAAACATTTGGTCCTAGGGGTGCTGACGCTAGGCACTGCACTGGGAGGGTACTATGCGTACCGGCCTCTGCCTATCGGCTCATAGTCGTGAAGCCCATAGGTCCCTATCTGGAGGTTACGTGCTTTATAAGGACTTGAAAAATCCCAGTTCTGTCCAATACTCCGGACACTGGTCTCCAGTGAGTTAGAGAGACTGATAAGTTTGCCAGTCATTAAAGAGACTGGTAGGTTTGCCAGTCATTAATGACTGGAAAACCTACCAGTCTCTTTAACCCACTAGAACCCAGTGTCCGGAGTATTGGACAGAACTGGGATTTTTCAAGTCCTTAAAAAGTAGGGAACCCTCAGGTATAGACCTATGAGCTTCGCGACTATGTTTCCATAGGTGAAGAGCGTTACGGTTAGTACCCTGCAAGTGCCATCCCTCACCCAGCACCCCTGGGATCCAATGAGTTAATGATCCTCAAACCTACCAGTCTCTTTAACCCACTGGACCCCAGTGTCTGGAGTACTAAACAGAAATGGAATTTTTCATGTCCTTATAAAGCAGGAAACCCTAAGATAGGGACCTATGTACTTCGCGACTGTGAGGGAATAGGCGGAGCGTGGTACGCTTAGTACTCTCCCGGTGCTGTGCCTCGAACAGCACCCCTGGGATCCAATAGGTTAATGACTGGCAATCCTACCAGTCTGTTTAATAACTGGCAAACCTATCAGTCTCTCTAACCCAGTGAAGCCCAGTGTCCGCAGTATTCGACAGAACTGGGATTTTTCAAGTCCTTATAAAGCAGGTAACCCCCAGGTTGAGATCCATGAGCTTCGCTACTATGAACCAATATGCAGAGGGTGATACACTTAGTACCCTCCCAGTGCCGTGCCTTGCCCAGCACCCCTGGGATCCAATGGGTTACTGACTGGCAATCCTACCAGTCTCTTTAATAACTGGTAAGCCTATCAGTCTCTCTAACCCACTAGAGCCCAGTGTCCAGAGTATTTGACAGAATTTGGATTTTTCAAGTCCTTATAAAGCTGGGAACCACCACGAAGTGACCTATTAGCTTCACGATTATGAGCCGATAGGCGGAGGGCGGTACACTTAGTACCCTCCCATTTGCGTGCCTCGCCCAGCACCCCTGGGATCCAACGGGTTAATGACTGGCAAACCTACTAGTCTCTTTAATGACTGGCAAACCTAGCCGTTTCTCAAACTCACTGGAGCCCAGATGCCGGAGTATTGGACAGAACTGGAATTTTTCAAGTCCTTATGAAGTAGGGAACCCCCAGGTAGGGACCTATGAGCTTGGTGACAATGAGCCGAAAGGTGGAGGGAGATTGGCTTGGTACCCTCCCAGTGCCTTGCCTCGCCAAGCACCCCTGGGATCCAATGGGTTAATGACTGGCATACCTACCAGTCTCTTTAACCCACTGGAGCCCAATGTCCGGAGTGTTTGACAGTACTGGGTATATATCAAGTCGTTATAAAGCAGGGAACCCCCAGGTTGTGACCTATGAGCTTCGCGACTATGAGCCGATTGGCAGTTGGCGGTAAGCTTAGTACCCTCCCAGTGCCATGCTTCACCCCAGCACCCCTGGGTTCCAATGGATTAATGACTGGGAAACCTACCAGTCTCTATTGGAGCCCAGTGTGTGGAGTATTGAACAGAACTGGGATTTTTCAAGTCTTTATAAAGTAGGGAACCCAGAGATAGGGACCTATGGGGTTTGTGACTATCAGCCAATAGGTGGAGGGGAGTACGCTTGGTACCCTCCCAGTGCCATTCCTCGCCCTAGGACGTCTGGGATCCAATGCGTTAATTACTGGCAAACCTACCAGTCTCTTTAACCCACTGAAACCCAGTGTCCAAAGTATTGGACAGAACTGGGATTTTTGAAGTCCTTATAAAGCAGGGAACTCCCCGATAGGGACCTATGAGCTTCGTGACAATGACCCAATAGGTGAAGGGCAGTACGCTTAGTAGCCTCCCAGTGCCGTGCCCCCCCCAGCACCCCCTGGATCCAATGGGTTAATGACTGGCAAAGCTACCAGTCTCTATTTTAACCCAGTGTCCGGAGTATTGGACAAATCTGTTATTTATCAAGTCCTTTAAAACTAGGGAACCCCCAGGTAGGAACCTATGAGCTTCGCGACTATGAGCCTATAGGAAGAGGGCGGTATGCTTAGTACCCTTCCAGTGCTGTGCCTCATCCAGCACCCCTGAGAGCCAATGGGTTAATGACTTCCAAACCTACCAGTCTCTTTTACCCACTAGAGCCCAGTGTCCAGAGTATTGGACCGAACTGGGATTTTTCAAAACCTTATAAAGCAGGGAACCCCCGGTAGGGACCTATAAACTTCGCAACTAAGAGTCGATAGGAGGAGGGCGGTACTATCAGTACCCTCCCAGTGCCATGCTTCGCCCAACATCCCTGGGATCTAATGGGTTAATGACTGGTAAACCTACCAGTCTCTTTAATCACTAGTAAACTTATCAGTGTCTCTAACCCACTGGAGCCCAGGGTCCGGATTATTGGAAAGATCCTGGATTTTTCAAGTCCTTATAAAGTAGGGAACCCCCGGGTAGAGACATATGAGCTTCGCGAGTATGAGCCGATAAGCGGAGGGCGGTACACTTCGTACCCTCCTAGTGCCATGCCTCATCCAGCACCCCTGGGATCCAATGGATTAATGACTGGTAAACCTACCAGTCTCTTTAATGACTGCCAAACCTATCAGTCTCTGTAACCCACTGGAGCCAAGAGTCCAGAGTATTGGACAGAACATGGATTTTTCAAGTGCTTATAAAGCAGGGAACCCCGAGGTAGGGACCTATGAGCTTGGCGACTATGACCCAATAGGTGGAGGGCGGTACGCTTAGGACCTTCCCAGTGCCTTGCCTCGCCCAGCACCCCTGGGATCCAATGGGTTAATGACTGGCAAACCTACCAGTCTCTTTAAAGAGACTGGTGGGTTTCTCAGTCATTAACCCATTGGATCTGAGGGGTGGTAGGTGGAGGTACCTCACTGGGAGGGTACTATGCATATTGCCCTCCGCCTATCGGCTCATAGTCATGAAGCTGATAGGTCCCTACCTGAGATTTCCCTGCTTTATAAGGACTTCCAAAATCCCAGTTATGACTAATACTCCGGACACTAGGCTCCAGTGAGATAGAGACTGGTAGGTTTGCCAGTCATTAACCCATTGGATCCCAGGGGTGCTGGAGCTAGGAACTGCACTGGGAGGGTACTAAGCGTTCTGCGCTCCACCTATCGGCTCATAGTAGCGAAGCTCATAGGTTCCTACCTGGGGGTTCCCTGCTTTATAAGGACTTTAAATATCCGAGTTCTGTCCAATACTCTGGACACTGGGCTCCAGTGGGTTAAAGAGACTGGTTGATTTTCTAGTCATTAACCTATTGGATCCTAGGATTGCTTGGCGAGGCACGGCACCGTGAATGTACTAAGCATACCGCCCTCTGCCTATCGGCTCATAGTCACAAAGCTCATAGGTCCTTAGTTGGCGGATCTCTGCTTTATAAGGACTTGAAAAATCGAAGTTCTATCGAATACTCCGGAGATTGGGCTCCAGTGCATTAAAGAGACTGTTAGGTTAGCCGGTCATTAACCCATTTGATCCCAGGGGTGCTGGGTGAGAAACGGTACTTAGAGGGTACTAAACGTACCACCCTCCGCCTGTCAGCTTATAGTCACGAAGGACATAGGTGCGTACCAGGGGGTTCCTTGTTTGGTAAGGACTTGAAAAATCCAAGTTCTGTCCAATACTCGGGACACTGGGCTCCAGTGAGTTCACGAAACTGGTAAGTTTGCCAGTTCTGTCCAATACTCGGGACACTGGGCTCCAGTGAGTTCACGAAACTGGTAAGTTTGCCAGTCATTAACCCATTGGTTCCCAGAGGTGCTGGGGCGAGGCACGGCACTGTGAGGGTACTTAGCGTACTGCTCTTCGCTTATCGGCTCATACTCGCGAAGCTAATAGGTCCCTACCTGGGGATTCGCTGCTTTATAAGGGCTTGAAAAATCCCAGTTCTGTCCAAAACTCCGGACACTCGTCACCAAAGGGTTAAAGAGACATGTAGTTTTGCCAGTGATTAATCCGTTGGAACACATGGGTGCTGGGGGGAGGCACTGCACTGGGAGGGTAAAAGCATACCGCCCTCTGTCTATCAGCTCATAGTATTGAAGGTCATGGGTCCCTGTCTGGGGGTTCCAGGCTTTATAAGAACTTGAAAAATCCCAGTTCTGTCCAATACGCCGGACACTGGGCTCGAGTGGGTTAAAGAAACTGGTATGTTTTGAGGTCATTAACCCTTTGGATTCCAGGGATGCTGGGCGAGGCACGGCACTGGGAGGGTACTAAGCATACCGCCATCCGCCTAACGTCTCATAGTCGCGAAGGTCATAGGTCTCTACCTAGGGGTTCCAAACTTTATATGGACTTGACAAATCCCAGTTCTGTTTAATACTCCGGACACTTCTGTTCCAGTGGTTTAGAGAGACTGATAAGTTTCCCAGTCATTAAAGAGATTGGTAGGTTTGCCAGTCATTAACCCATTGGATCCCAGGGGTGTTGGGCAAGGTACTACACGCGGAGGGTACTAAGCGTACTGCCCTCCACCTATTGGCTCATAGTTGTGATGTTTATAGGTCCCTACCCAGGGGTTCCCTGCTTTATAAGGACTTGAAAAATCCCAGTTCTGTCCAATACTGCAGACACTTGGCTTCAGTGGTTTAAAGAGACTGGTAGGTTTGCCAGTCATCAAAGAGACTGGTAGGATTGCCAGTCATTAACCTATTGGATCCTGGGTGTGCTGGGTTAGGCACGGCACTGGGAGGGTTCTACGCGTACCACCCTCCGCCTAATGCCTCATAGTCGTGAAGCACATAAGTTCCTACCTGGGGATTCCCTGCTTTATAAGGACGTGAAAAATCCCAGTTCTGTCCAATACTCCAGACATTAGGCTCCAGTGGGTTAAAGAGACTGGTAGGTTTGAGAATCATTAACTCATTGGATCCTAGGGGTCCTGGGCGAGGGACGGCACTTGGAGGGTACTAATCGTAACCCTCTCTGCCTATCGGGACATAGTCACGAAGCTCATACATCTCTACCTGGAGGTTCCCTTCTTTATAAGGACTTGAAAAATCCCAGTTCTGTCCAATACTCCGGACACTCGGCTGTAGTGGGTTAAAGAGACTTGTAGGTTTGCCAATCATTAACCCATTGGATCCCAGGGGTTCTGGTCAAGGCATGGCACTGGGAGGGTACTAATTGCACCGTCCTTCACCTATCGGCACATAGTCGCGAAGCTCATGAGTCTCTACCTGGGGGTTCCCTGATTTAGAAGGAGATTAAAAATCCCAATTCTATCCAATACTCTGGACACTTGGCTCCAATGGGTTAGAGAGACTGATAGGTTTGCCAATCATTAAAGAGACTGGTAGGTTTGCCAGTCATTAACCCTTTGGATCCCAGGGGTGCTGGGCGAGACAAGGCACTGGGAGGATACTAAGCATACCGCTCTACACCTGCCATCTGAGAATCGCAAAGCTCGTAGGTCCCTACGTTAGGGTTCCCTGCTGTATAAGGACTTGAAAAATCACAGTTCTGTCCAATACTTCGGACACTGGGCTCCAGTGGGTTAGAGAGACTGATATGTTTGCCAGTCATTAAAAAGACTCGTAGGTTTGCTAGTCATTAACCCATTGGATCCCAGGGGTGCTGAGCGAGGCACGGCACTGGGATGGTACTAAGCGTACCACCCTCTACCTATTGGCCTATAGTCACAAAGCTCATAGGTCGCCAGCTGGGGATTCCCTGCTTTATAAGGACTTGAAAAATCCAAATTCTGTCCAATATTCCGGACACTGGGCTCCAGTGGGTTAAAGAGAGTTGTAGGTTTTCCAGTCATTAACCAATTGGATCCTAGGATTGCTGGGCGAGGCACGGCACTGTGAGGGTACTAAGTGTACCGCAGTCTGCCTATAGGCTCATAGTCGCGAAGCTCATAGGTCTCTACCTGAGGGTTCCCTGGTTTATAAGGACTTGAAAAATCCCAGTTCTGTCCAAAATTCCAGACACTGAATCCAGTGGGTTAGGGAGACTGATAAGTTTGCCAGTCAGTAAAGAGTCTGGTAGGTTTTCCAGTCATTAACCCATTGGATCTCAGGGGTGCTGGGCAAGGCACTGTACTGGGTGGGTACTAAGTGTACCGCTCTCTGGCTAACGGCTCATAGTCATGAAGCTCATACTTCCCTATCTGGGGGTTCCCTGTTTTTTAAGGATCTTAGAAATCCCAGTTCTGTCCAATACTCCGGATACTGGGCTTCAGTTGGTTAGAGAGACTAACACGTTTGCCAGTCATTAAAGAGACTGGTAGGTTTGCTAGTCATTAACCCTTTGGATTCCAGGGGTTCTGGCGATGCACAGCACTCTGATTGTAATAAGTATACCGCCCTCCGCCAAACGGCTCATGGTCGCGAAGCTCACAGGTCCCTACCTAGGGATTCCCTACTTTATAAGGACTTGACAAATTCTAGATCTGTCCAATACTCCTGACACTTGGCTCCAGTGGTTCAGAGAGACTGATAAGTTTGCCAGTCATTAATTAAAGAGATTGGTAGGTTTGCCAGTCATTAACCCATTGGATCCCAGGGGTGATGGACAAGGTCCAGCACTCGGAGGGTACTTAGTGTACTGCCATCCGCCTATTGGCGCATAGTCGTGAAGCTCATAGGTCCCTACCTAAGGGTTCCCTGCTTTATAAGGACTTGAATAATCCCAGTTCTGTCCAATTCTCCGGACACTGGGCTCCAGAAGGTTAGAGAGACTGATAGGACTGCAGTCATTAAAGAGACTGGTAGGTTTGCTAGTCATTAACCCATTGGATCCAAGGGGTGTTGGGCGAGGAACGGCACTGGGAGGGTACTAGGTGCACCGCTCTCAGCCTATTGGCTCAATGTCGTGAAGCTCATAGGTCTTTACCTGGGGGATCTCTGCTTTATAAGGACATGAAAAATCCCTGTTCAGTTAAATACTCTGGACTCTGGGCTCCAGTGGGTTAGAGAGACTTAAAGATTTTCAAGTCCTTAAAGAGGCTGGTAGGTTTGCCAATCATTAACCCATTGGATCCCAGGGGTGCTGGGTGAGGCATGTCTCTGGGAGGGTACTAGGCGTACCGTCATCCGCCTATCGGCTCATAGTCGCAAAGCTCATTGGTCCCTAACTGGGAGTTCCCTGCTTTAAAAGAACTTTAAAAATCCCAGTTCTGTAAATTATTCCAGAGACTTGGCTTCAGTGGGTTAAAGAGACTGGTAGGTTAGCTAGTCATTATCCTATTAGATACTAGGGGTGCTGGGCGATGGACGACACTGGGATGATACTAAGCATACCACCCTCAGCCTATTGGCCCATAGTCGCGAAGCTCATATGTCCCTGCCTGGGGGTTCCCTGCTTTATAAAGACTTGAAAAATAATTCAGTCCATTACTCTGAACACTGAGCTCCGGTGGGTTAAAGCGACTGTTAGGTTAGCCAGTCATTAAAAAATTGGATCCAAAGGGTGCTGGGCGAAGAACGGCACTTAGAGGGTACTAAGCTTACCACCCTCCGTCTATCGGCTCATATTCGCGAACCTCATAGGTGCCTACCGGAGGGTTCCCTGCTTTATATGGACTTGAAAAATCCCAGTTCTGTCCCATACTCTGGACACTGGGCTCCATTGGGTTAAAGAAACTGGTAGGTTTCCCAGTCATTAAAACATTTGGTCCTAGGGGTGCTGACGCTAGGCACTGCACTGGGAGGGTACTATGCGTACCGGCCTCTGCCTATTGGCTCATAGTCGCGAAGCCCATAGGTCCCTATCTGGAGGTTACGTGCTTTATAAGGACTTGAAAAATCCCAGTTCTGTCCAATACTCCGGACACTGGTCTCCAGTGAGTTAGAGAGACTGATAAGTTTGCCAGTCATTAAAGAGACTGGTAGGTTTGCCAGTCATTAATGACTGGAAAACCTACCAGTCTCTTTAACCCACTAGAGCCCAGTGTCCGGAGTATTGGACAGAACTGGGATTTTTCAAGTCCTTAAAAAGTAGGGAACCCTCAGGTATAGACCAATGAGCTTCGCGACTATGTGCCCATAGGCGAAGAGCGTTACGGTTAGTACCCTGCAAGTGCCGTCCCTCACCCAGCACCCCTGGGATCCAATGAGTTAATGATCCTCAAACCTACCAGTCTCTTTAATCCACTGGACCCCAGTGTCTGGAGTATTAAACAGAAATGGAATTTTTCACGTCCTTATAAAGCAGGAAACCCTAAGATATGCACCTATGTACTTCGCGACTGTGAGGGAATAGGCAGAGGGCGGTACACTTAGTACCCTCCCATTTGCGTGCCTCGCCCAGCACCCCTGGGATCCAATGGGTTAATGACTGACAAACCTACCAGTCTCTTTAATGACTGGCAAACCTAGCCGTTTCTCAAACCCACTGGAGCCCAGATGCCGGAGTATTGGACAGAACTGGAATTTTTTCAAGTCCTTATGAAGTAGGGAACCCCCAGGTAGGGACCTATGAGCTTGGTGACAATGGAGGGAGGTTGGCTTGGTACCCTCCCAGTGCCTTGCCTCGCCCAGCACCCCTGGGATCCAATGGGTTAATGACTGGCATACCTACCAGTCTCTTTAGCCCACTGGAGCCCAATGTCCGGAGTGTTTGACAGTACTGGGTATATATCAAGTCCTTATAAAGCAGGGAACCTCCAGGTTGTGACCTATGAGCTTCGCGACTATGAGCCGATTGGCAGTTGGCGGTAAGCTTAGTACCCTCCCAGTGCCATGCTTCACCCCAGCACCCCTGGGTTCTAATGGGTTAATGACTGGGAAACCTACCAGTCTCTATTGGAGCCCAGTGTGTGGAGTATTGAACAGAACTGGGATTTTTCAAGTCTTTATAAAGTAGGGAACCCAGAGATAGGGACCTATGGGGTTTGTGACTATCAGCCAATAGGTGGAGGGCGGTACGCTTGGTACCCTCCCAGTGCCGTTCCTCGCCCTAGGACGTCTGGGATCCAATGCGTTAATTACTGGCAAACCTACCAGTCTCTTTAACCCACTGAAACCCAGTGTCCGGAGTATTGGACAGAACTGGGATTTTTGAAGTCCTTATAAAGCAGGGAACTCCCCGATAGGGACCTATGAGCTTCGTGACAATGACCCAATAGGTGAAGGGCAGTACGCTTAGTAGCCTCGCAGTGCCGTGCCCTCCCCAGCACCCCCTGGATCCAATGGGATAATGACTGGTAAACCTACCAGTCTCTTTAATCACTGGCAAACTTATCAGTGTCTCTAACCCATTGGAGCCCAGGGTCCGGATTATTGGAAAGATCCTGGATTTTTCAAGTCCTTATAAAGTAGGGAACCCCCGGGTAGGGACATATGAGCTTCGTGAGTATGAGCCGATAAGCGGAGGGCGGTACACTTCGTACCCTCCCAGTGCCATGCCTCATCCAGCACCCCTGGGATCCAATGGATTAATGACTGGCAAACCTACCAGTCTCTTTAATGACTGCCAAACCTATCAGTCTCTCTAACCCACTGGAGCCCAGAGTCCGGAGTATTGGACAGAACTTGGATTTTTCAAGTGCTTATAAAGCAGGGAACCCCGAGGTAGGGACCTATGAGCTTGGCGACTATGACCCAATAGGTGGAGGGCGGTACGCTTAGGATCTTCCCAGTGCCTTGCCTCGCCAGCACCCCTGGGATCCGATGGGTTAATGACTGGCAAACCTACCAGTCTCTTTACAGAGACTGGTGGGTTTCTTAGTCATTAACCCATTGGATCTGAGGGGTGCTAGGTGGAGGTACCTCACTGGGAGGGTACTATGCATATTGCCCTCCGCCTATCGGCTCATAGTCATGAAGCTGATAGGTCCCTACCTGAGATTTCCCTGCTTTATAAGGACTTCCAAAATCCCAGTTATGACTAATACTCCGGACACTAGGCTCCAGTGAGATAAAGAGACTGGTAGGTTTGCCAGTCATTAACCCATTGGATCCCAGGGGTGCTGGAGCGAGGAAATGCACTGGGAGGGTACTAAGCGTTCTGCGCTCCACCTATCGGCTCATAGTAGCGAAGCTCATAGGTTCCTACCTGGGGGTTCCCTGCTTTATAAGGACTTTAAATATCCGAGTTCTGTCCAATACTCTGGACACTGGGCTCCAGTGGGTTAAAGAGACTGGTTGATTTTCTAGTCATTAACCTATTGGATCCTAGGATTGCTGGGCGAGGCACGGCACCGTGAATGTACTAAGCATACCGCCCTCTGCCTATCGGCTCATAGTCGCAAAGCTCATAGGTCCTTACTTGGCGGGTCTCTGCTTTATAAGGACTTGAAAAATCGGAGTTCTATCGAATACTCCTGAGATTGGGCTCCAGTGCATTAAAGAGACTGTTAGGTTAGCCGGTCATTAACCCATTTGATTCCAGGGGTGCTGGGTGAGAAATGGTACTAAACGTACCGCCCTCCGCCTGTCGGCTTATAGTCGCGAAGGACATAGGTGCGTACCTGGGGGTTCCTTGTTTGGTAAGGACTTGAAAAATCCCAGTTCTGTCCAATACTCTGGACACTGGGCTCCAGTGAGTTAACAAAACTGGTAAGTTTGCCAGTCATTAACCCATTGGTTCCCAGAGGTGCTGGGGCGAGGCACGGCATTGTGAGGGTACTTAGCCTACTGCTCTCCGCCTATCGGCTCATACTCGCGAAGATAATAGGTCCCTATCTGGGGATTTGCTGCTTTATAAGGGCTTGAAAAATCCCAGTTCTCTCCAAAACTCTGGACACTGGTCACCAAAGGGTTAAAGGGACATGTAGGTTTGCCAGTCGTTAACCCATTGGATCATATGGGTGCTGGGGGGGTGGCACTGCACTGGGAGGGTAAAAGCATACCGCCCTCTGTCTATCGGCTCATAGTATTGAAGGTCATAGGTCCCTGTCTGGGGGTTCTGGGCTTTATAAGCACTTGAAAAACCTCAGTTCTGTCCAATACTCCGGACACTGGGCTCGAGTGGGTTAAAGAGACCGGTAGGTTTGAGAATCATTAACTCATTGGATCCTAGGGGTGCTGGGCGAGGGATGGCACTTGGAGGGTACTAATCGTAACCCTCTCCGCCTATCGGCACATAGTTGCGAAGCTCATAGGTCTCTACCTGGAGGTTCCCTACTTTTTAAGGACTTGAAAAATCCCAGTTCTGTACAATAGTCTGGACACTCTGCTCTAGTGGGTTAATGAGACTGGTAGGTTTGCCAATCATTAACCCATTGTATCCCAGGGGTGCTGGTCAAGGCATGGCACTGGGAGGGTACTAAGTGCACCGTCCACCTATCGGCACATAGTCGTAAGCTCATGAGTCTCTACCTGGGGGTTCCCTGATTTACAAGGACGTTAAAAATCCCAGTTCTGTCCGATACTCCAGACACTTGGCTCCAATGGTTTAGAGAGACTGATAAGTTTGCCAATCATTAAAGAGACTGGTAGGTTTGCCAGTCATTAACCCTTTGGATCCCAGGGGTGCTGGGCGAGACAAGGCACTGGGAGGATACTAATCATACCGCTCTACGCCTGCCATCTGAGAGTCGCAAAGCTCGTAGGTCCACTACGTGAGGGTTCCCTGCTGTATAAGGACTTGAAAAATCCCAGTTCTGTCCAATACTTCGGACACTGGGCTCCAGTGGGTTAGAGAGACTGATATGTTTGCCTGTCATTAAAGAGACTCGTAGGTTTGCTAGTCATTAACCCATTGGATCCCAGGGGTGCTGAGCGAGGTACGGCACTGAGATGGTACAAAGTGTACCACCCTCTACCTATTGGCCTATAGTCACGAAGCTCATAGGTCGCTACCTGGGGGTTCCCTGCTTTATAAGGACTTGAAAAAGTCCAATATTCCGGACACTGGATTCCAGTGGGTTAAAGAGAGTTGTAGGTTTCCCAGTCATTAACCAATTGGATCCTAGGATTGCTGGGCGAGGCACGGCACTGTGAGGGTACTAAGCGTATCGCCGTCTGCCTATAGGCTCATAGTCGCGAAGCTCATAGATCTCTACCTTGGGGTTCTCTGGTTTATAAGGACTTGAAAAATCCCAGTTCTGTCCAAAACTCCAGACACTGAGATCCAGTGGGTTAGTGAGACTGATAAGTTTGCCAGTCAGTAAAGAGTCTGGTAGGTTTTCCAGTCATGAACCCATTGGATCCCAGGGGTGCTGGGCAAGGCACTGGACTGGGAGGGTACTATGTGTACCACTCTCCACCTATCAGCTCATAGTCACGAACCTCATATTTCCCTATCTGAGGGTTCCCTCTTTTTTAAGGACCTTAGAAATCCCAGTTCTGTCCAATACTCCGGATACTGGGCTTCAGTTGGTTAGGGAGACTTACACATTTGCCAGTCATTAAAGAGACTGGTAGGTTTGCTAGTGATTAACCCTTTGGATTCCAGGGGTTCTGGCGATGCACAGAACTGGGATTGTAATAAGTATACCACCCTCCGCCTAACGGCTCTTACTCGGGAAGCTCATAGGTCCCTACCTAGGGATTCCCTACTTTATAAGGACTTGACAAATTCTAGATCTGTCCAATACTCCTGACACTTGGCTCCAGTGGTTCAGAGAGACTGATAAGTTTGCCAGTCATTAATTAAAGAGATTGGTAGGTTTGCCAGTCATTAACCCATTGGATCCCAGGGGTGATGGACAAGGTCCAGCACTCGGAGGGTACTTAGTGTACTGCCCTCCGCCTATTGGCACATAGTCGTGAAGCTCATAGGTCCCTACCTAAGAGTTCCCTGCTTTATAAGGACTTGAATAATCCCAGTTCTGTCCAATTCTCCTTCTGGGCTCCAGAAGGTTAGAGAGACTGATAGGATTGCAGTCATTAAAGAGACTGGTAGGTTTGCTAGTCATTAACCCATTGGATCCAAGGGGTGTTGGGCGAGGCACGGCACTGGGAGGGTACTAGGTGCACCGCTCTCAGCCTATTGGCTCAAAGTCGTGAAGCTCATAGGTCTCTACCTGGGGGATCTCTGCTTTATAAGGACATGAAAAATCCCTGTTCAGTTAAATACTCCGGACTCTGGGCTCCAGTGGGTTAGAGAGACTTATAGATTTTCAAGTCCTTAAAGAGGCTGGTAGGTTTGCCAATCATTAACCCATTGGATCCCAGGGGTGCTGGGTGAGGCACGTCTCTGGGAGGGTACTAAGCGTACCGTCATCCGCCTATCGGCTCATAGTCGCAAAGCTCATTGGTCCCTAACTGGGAGTTCCCTGCTTTAAAAGAACTTTAAAAATCCTAGGTCTGTAAATTATTCCGGAGACTGGGCTTCAGTGGGTTAAAGAGACTGGTAGGTTAGCTAGTCATTATCCTATTAGATACTAGGGGTGCTGGGCGATGGACGACACTGGGATGATACTAAGCATACCACCCTGAGCCTATTGGCCCATAGTCGCGAAGCTCATATGTCCCTGCCTGGGGGCTACCTGCTTTATAAAGACTTGAAAAATAATTCAGTCCATTACTCTGAACACTGAGCTCCGGTGGGTTAAAGTGACTGTTAGGTTAGCCAGTCATTAAAAAATTGGATCCAAAGGGTGCTGGGCGGGGAACGGCACTTAGAGGGTACTAAGCTTAGCACCCTCCATCTATCGGCTCATATTCGCGAACCTCATAGGTGCCTACCGGGGGGTTTCCCTGCTTTATATGGACTTGAAAAATCCCAGTTCTGTCCCATACTCCGGACACTGGGCTCTATTGGGTTAAAGAAACTGGTAGGTTTCCCAGTCATTACAACATTTGGTCCCAGGGGTGCTGACGCTAGGCACTGCACTGGGAGGGTACTATGCGTACCGGCCTCTGCCTATTGGCTCATAGTCGCGAAGCCCATAGGTCCCTATCTGGAGGTTATGTGCTTTATAAGGACTTGAAAAATCCCAGTTCTGTCCAATACTGTGGACACTGGTCTCCAGTGAGTTAGAGAGACTGATAAGTTTGCCAGTCATTAAAGAGACTGGTAGGTTTGCCAGGCATTAATGACTGCAAAACCTACCAGTCTCTTTACCCCACTAGAGCCCAGTGTCCGGAGTATTGGACAGAACTGGGATTTTACAAGTTCTTAGAAAGTAGGGAACCCCCAGGTATAGACCTATGAGCTTCGCGACTATGTTTCCATAGGCAGAGATCATTACGGTTAGTACCCTCCAAGTGCCGTCCCTCGCCCAGCACCCCTGGGATCCAATGAGTTAATGGTTCTCAAGCCTACCTTTCTCTTTAACCCACCGGACCCCAGTGTCTGGAGTATTGAACAGATCTGGGATTTTTCACGTTCTTATAAAGCAGGAAACCCTCAGGTAGGGACCTATGTGCTTCGCGACTGTGAGGGAATAGGCGGAGCGCGGTACGCTTAGTACCCTCCTGGTGCCGTGCCTCGCCCAGCACCCCTGGGATCCAATAGGTTAATGACTGGCAATCCTACCAGGCTCTTTAATAACTGGCAAACCTATCAGTCTTTCTAACCCAGTGGAGCCCAGTGTCCACAGTATTCGACAGAACTGGGATTCTTCAAGTCCTTATAAAGCAGGTAACCCCCAGGTAGGGATCTATGAGCTTCGCTACTATGAACCGATATGCAGAGGGCGGTATGCTTAGTACCCTCCCAGTGCCTTGCCTAGCTCAGCACCCCTGGGATCCAATGGGTTAATGACTGTCAATCCTACCAGTCTCTTTAAAGACTGGGAAACCTATCAGTCACTCTAATCCACTGGAGCACAGTGTCTGGAGTATTTGACAGAACTGGGATTTTTCAATTCCTTATTAAGCAGAGAACACCCAGGTAAGGACCCATGAGCTTCGTGACTATAAGCCGATAGGTGGAGGGACGAACGGTTAATACCTTTCCTGTTCCGTGCCTCTCCCAGCACCCCTTAAATCCAATGGGTTAATGACTGGCAAACCTCTGAGTCTTTATAATGACTGGAAACCCTATCAGGTCATTAACCCACTGGAGCCCAGTGTCCGGAGTATCGAACAGAATTGGGCTTTTTAAAGTCCTTATAAAGTAGGGAACCCCCTGGTAGAGACCTAGGAACTTTGTGACTATGAGGCGATAGGTGGATGGCAGTACGCTTAGTACCCTCATATTGCCATGTCTTGCCCCAGCACCCCTGTGATCCAATGGGTTAATGACTGGAAAACCTACCAGTCTCTTTAACCCATTGGAGCCCAGTGTCCGGAGTATTGGACAGAACTCGGATTTTTAAAGTCCTTATAAAGCAGGGAACCCCATGGTAGGGACATATGAACTTTGCTAGTATGAGCCAATAGGTGGAGTACGGTACGCTTAGTACCCTCCCAGTGCCGTGCCTCGCTCCAGCACCCCTGGGATCCAATGGGTTAATGTCTGGCAAACCTACCAGTCTCTTTATCCCACTGGAGCCTAATGTCCGGAGTATTGGTCATAACTGTGACTTTGGAAGTCCTTATAAAGCAGGGAACCCCCAGGTAGGGACCTATCAGCTTCGCGACTATGAGCCGATAGGCAGAGGACAATACGCTTAGTATCCACCCAGTGGAGAGCCTCCCCCCATTACCCCTGGGATCCAATGGGTTAATGACTGGTAAACCTACAAGTTCCTTTAACCCACTGGAGCCCAGTGTCCAGAGTATTGGACATAACGGGGATTTTTCAAGTACTTATAAAGTAGGTAACCGCCAGGTAGGCACCTATTAGCTTCGCGACTTTCAGCCGATATGTGGAGGCGGTACGCTTAGTACCCTCCTAGTGCTGTGCCTCGCCCAGCACCCCAGGGATCCAATAGGTTAATGACTGGCAATCCTACCAGTCTCTTTAATGACTGGCAAACCTTTCAGTCTCTCTAACCCAGTGGAGCCCAGTGTCCAGAGTATTTGACAGAACTGGGATTTTTCAAGTCCTTATGAAGCAGGTAACCTCCAGGTAGGGGCCTATGAGTTTCGCGACTATGAACTTATATGTGTAGGGCGGTATGCTTAGTACCCTCGCAGTGCCGTGCTTCTCCGAGTCTCTATAATGACTGGAAAACCTATCAGGTCATTAACCCACTGGAGCCCAGTGTCTGGAGTATTGGACAGAATTGGGATTTTTAAAGTCCTCATAAAGCAGGGAACCCCAGGTAGAGACCTATGAGCTTTGGAACTATGATCCCATAGGCGGATGGCGGTACGCTTAGTACCCTCACATTGCCGTGCCACGCCCCAGCTCCCCTGGGATCCAATGGGCTAATGACTGGGAAATCTACCAGTCTCTTTAACCCACTGGAGCCCAGTGTCCGGAGTATTGGACAGAACTGGAATTTTTCAAGTCCTTATAAAGAAGGGAACCCCCAGGTAGGGACGAATGAGCTTCGCGACTATGAGCCGATAGGTGCAGGGCAGTACACTTAGTACCCTCCTAGTTCCGTGCCTCGTCCCGGCACTCCTGGGACTCAGTGCGTTAATGACTGACAAACCTCCCAGTCTTTCTAACCCACTAGATTCCAGTGTCCAGAATATTGGACAGATCTGGGATTTTTCAAGTCCTTATAAAGCAGAGAACCCCCAGACTGGGACCTATGAGCTTCACGACTATGAGGCCATAGGCGGAGGGAGGTACGCTTCGTACCCTCCTGGTGCCGTGCCTCGCCCAGCACCCCTGGGATCCAATAGGTTAATGACTGGCAATCCTACCAGGCTCTTTAATAACTGGCAAACCTATCAGTCTTTCTAACCCAGTGGAGCCCAGTGTCCACAGTATTCGACAGAACTGGGATTCTTCAAGTCCTTATAAAGCAGGTAACCCCCAGGTAGGGATCTATGAGCTTCGCTACTATGAACCGATATGCAGAGGGCGGTATGCTTAGTACCCTCCCAGTGCCTTGCCTAGCTCAGCACCCCTGGGATCCAATGGGTTAATGACTGTCAATCCTACCAGTCTCTTTAAAGACTGGGAAACCTATCAGTCACTCTAATCCACTGGAGCACAGTGTCCGGAGTATTTGACAGAACTGGGATTTTTCAATTCCTTATTAAGCAGAGAACACCCAGGTAAGGACCCATGAGCTTCGTGACTATAAGCCGATAGGTGGAGGGACAAACGGTTAATACCTTTCCTGTTCCGTGCCTCTCCCAGCACCCCTTAAATCCAATGGGTTAATGACTGGCAAACCTCTGAGTCTTTATAATGACTGGAAACCCTATCAGGTCATTAACCCACTGGAGCCCAGTGTCCGGAGTATCGAACAGAATTGGGCTTTTTAAAGTCCTTATAAAGTAGGGAACCCCCTGGTAGAGACCTAGGAACTTTGTGACTATGAGGCAATAGGTGGATGGCAGTACGCTTAGTACCCTCATATTGCCATGTCTTGCCCCAGCACCCCTGTGATCCAATGGGTTAATGACTGGAAAACCTACCAGTCTCTTTAACCCATTGGAGCCCAGTGTCCGGAGTATTGGACAGAACTCGGATTTTTAAAGTCCTTATAAAGCAGGGAACCCCATGGTAGGGACATATGAACTTTGCTAGTATGAGCCAATAGGTGGAGTACGGTACGCTTAGTACCCTCCCAGTGCCGTGCCTCGCTCCAGCACCCCTGGGACCCAATGGGTTAATGTCTGGCAAACCTACCAATCTCTTTATCCCACTGGAGCCTAATGTCCGGAGTATTGGTCATAACTGTGACTTTGGAAGTCCTTATAAAGCAGGGAACCCCCAGGTAGGGACCTATCAGCTTCGCGACTATGAGCTGATAGGCAGAGGACAATACGCTTAGTATCCACCCAGTGGAGAGCCTCCCCCCGTTACCCCTGGGATCCAATGGGTTAATGACTGGTAAACCTACAAGTTCCTTTAACCCACTGGAGCCCAGTGTCCAGAGTATTGGACATAACGGGGATTTTTCAAGTACTTATAAAGTAGGTAACCGCCAGGTAGGCACCTATTAGCTTCGCGACTTTCAGCCGATATGCGGAGGCGGTACGCTTAGTACCCTCCCAGTGCTGTGCCTCACCCAGCACCCCAGGGATCCAATAGGTTAATGACTGGCAATCCTACCAGTCTCTTTAATGACTGGCAAACCTTTCAGTCTCTCTAACCCAGTGGAGCCCAGTGTCCAGAGTATTCGACAGAACTGGGATTTTTCAAGTCCTTATGAAGCAGGTAACCTCCAGGTAGGGGCCTATGAGTTTCGCGACTATGAACTTATATGTGTAGGGTGGTATGCTTAGTACCCTCGCAGTGCCGTGCTTCCCCGAGTCTCTATAATGACTGGAAAACCTATCAGGTCATTAACCCACTGGAGCCCAGTGTCTGGAGTATTGGACAGAATTGGGATTTTTAAAGTCCTCATAAAGCAGGGAACCCCAGGTAGAGACCTATGAGCTTTGGAACTATGATCCCATAGGCGGATGGCGGTACGCTTAGTACCCTCACATTGCCGTGCCACGCCCCAGCTCCCCTGGGATCCAATGGGCTAATGACTGGGAAATCTACCAGTCTCTTTAACCCACTGGAGCCCAGTGTCCGGAGTATTGGACAGAACTGGAATTTTTCAAGTCCTTATAAAGAAGGGAACCCCCAGGTAGGGACGAATGAGCTTCGCGACTATGAGCCGATAGGTGCAGGGCAGTACACTTAGTACCCTCCTAGTTCCGTGCCTCGTCCCGGCACTCCTGGGACTCAGTGCGTTAATGACTGACAAACCTCCCAGTCTTTTTAACCCACTAGATTCCAGTGTCCAGAATATTGGACAGATCTGGGATTTTTCAAGTCCTTATAAAGCAGAGAACCCCCAGACTGGGACCTATGAGCTTCACGACTATGAGGCCATAGGCGGAGGGAGGTACGCTTCGTACCCTCCTGGTGCCGTGCCTCCCACCAGCACCCCTGGGATCCAATGAATTAATGACTGACAAACCTACCAGTCACCTTAACTAACTGGAGCTTAGTGTCCGGAGTGTTGGACATAACTGGCATTTTGGAAGCCCTCATAAAGCAGGGAACCCCCAGACAGGGACCTATGAGCTTCACGACAATGAGCTGATAGACTGATGGCGGTACGCTCAGTACCCTCCCAGTACAGCGCCTCCCCCCAGCACCCCTTGGATCCAATGGATTAATGACTGGCAAACCTACTAGTCTCTATAACCCACTGGAGCCCAGTGTTCTGAGTATTGGACAGAACTGAGATTTTTCAAGTCTTTATAAAACAGTTAACCCCCAAGTCAGAACCTGTGAGCTTTGCGACTATGAGCCTATACGCGGAGGGCGGTACGCATAGTACCCTCCCAGTGCCGTACCTCGCGCCATCACCCCTGGGACCAAATGGGTTAATGACTGGTAAACCTACCAGTTTCATTAACGCACTGGAGCCCAATGTCCGGAGTATTGGACAGAACAGGGATTTTTCAAGTCCTTATAAAGCAGTGAACACCAAGGTAGGGACCTATGACCTTCACGACTATGATCTGATAAGCTGAGGGTGGTCGGCTTAGTACCCACCCAGTGCCGTGTCTCGCCGCAGCACCCATTGGATCCAATGGGTTAATGACTGGCAAACCTACCAGTTTCTTTAACCCACTGGAGCCCGGTGTGCGGAGTATTGGACCGAAATGGGATTTTTCAAGTCCTTATAAAGCAGGGAACCCCCAGGTAGGGACTTATGAACTTCGCGACTATGAGCCGATAGGTGGAGGGCGGTACTCTTAGTACCCTTCCAGTGCCGTGCCTCGCCCAACACCCCTGGGATCCAATGGTGTTAATGACAAGCAAACCTACCAGTCTCTTTAATCACTGGCAAACTTATCAGTGTCTCTAACCCACTGGAGCCCAGTGTCCGGATTATTGAACAGATCGGGGATTTTTCAAGTCCTTATAAAGTAGGGAACAACCCCCAGGTAGGGACATATGAACTTCGCAACTATGAGCCGATAAGCGGAGGGCGGTACACTTCTTACCGTCCCAGTGCCATGCCTCGCCCAGCACCCCTAGAATCCAATGGGTTAATGATTGGCAAACTGTCAGTTTCTCTAACCCACTGGAGCCCAGTGTCCGGAGAATTGGACAGAACTGGGATTTTTCAAGTTGTTATAAAGCAGGGAACCCCCAGGTAGGGACCTATGAGCTTCGCGACTATGAGCCGAGAGGCAGAGGACGGTACGATTAGTACCCTCCCAGTGCCTTGCCTCGCCCAAGACCCCTGTGATCCAATGTTTTAACCCGTCCGTGGCCGAAAACCCTGAATTTTCCGTGCATCCCAGGCCGACGCCGAGGTCATTTTTTGAAGTTTCGAAAAATAATTTTTTTTCCTTGCCATATTGAAGATAAATTTCAGATGCATCTAACAGTGCAAATCCTAGCTTCCTAGACGCATTTTATGGCTTGCAGTGAAGCACGGAAGTTGCAGAAATATCAGCAACCGATATTGCCGCCCAGGGACACTGCCACAAAGCAACTGGGCAGGTGTTTTTTTTTTCTTTTCACCTCCCAAAACAATGAGAGTGGTCTTGAAATGTTGTGCATATATGAGATATGATGATATCGAATGATTTCAGTACATAATCTGTTAGGAATGACTGGAAAAAAAAATGTTATGAATACATTTTCACCTTTTTGATATAAAATATATTTATGGTAGTTTCGAGTTATTTTTTACGTTATCGTTCTGCCCATGCTTGGAAGAGGGAGCGAAAGAGTTGAATTTTCAGTCCAAAATGAGAAAATTGCACTTTCTCCAAGGCTAGACTCTGCCACGAGAGAATAAAGTGGAGGGTCAGATCCGATTAGCAATACGGAAGTTGAGTCACAACTTCTAGTTCCCACACCAAGAGCATGGCTAAAAATAGAATCGTAATGCAGTTTCAAAACCAAAAATAAGTCTAATTATTACTAATACAGATACAAAGCAGAAATAAATACGTTTACAGACGGGGAAAACGTATTTTTTCAGTCAGAACATGTTCATCTTTCTCTATCATTTTACGTTCATCTTTATCATTTTACCTTGTTATTTTCGAAATATATATTGCTGTCTCGTAATCAGGGTGGTTGTGTATGTTTTGCATGGGAGGAAAAAGATTGTATTTTCTGTCTGGGTGGAGATGATGGGTGTAACTATGTGTTTTTAGGCATGGCCACGAGCGAAAAAATCGTACATCCACACGTCACGACAGCAGGTGGTGAACTGACAGATGATGTGTGAGAGGGTGAAGTCAAGGGCAGTCTAATGTCCCAGATTTCTTTCACCTCCCGAAAGTTTTCACAGTTTTCTACAAGTTGCACTGCATCAAATGATTCAAATCATTACAGCAAACCTGAGCAAATAGGTAAAGATAGCAAGACAAAAATGTGTTTTTCACTTATTATCATGTCATTTTTGTGTGTGTTCGTATTACTTCATAATCGGAAACAGGTGGTTGTGTGTGTTTTGCGAGAGAGGACAAAGATGATATGTTCTACCTGGGTCGAGATAATGGGTGAAGTTGTGCGTGTTTAGGCATGGCCAGGAGCGAAAAAATCGAAAATCCACTCATCACAGCAGCAGGCACTGAACTGCTTGATGGGGTGTATGGGAATGTAGTGTAGGTCAGTTTGAAGAAGTTCAGAACGTTCACTCACTTCTAAAAAATTTTTGCAGTTTTTTACAGGCCGCGCTCAAACGACGGCGGCGGCCATTTATCGGATAAACGTCATTCGATGCCAGCGACCACTGAGGGGTTAATGACTGGCAAACCTACCAGTCTCATTAATGACTGGCAAACCTATCAGTCTCTCTAACCCACTGAAGCCCAGTCTCCGGAGTAATAGACAGAACTGGGATTTATCAAGTCCTTATAAAGCAGTGAACCACCGGGCAGGGACCTATGAGTTTCGCAACTATGAGCCGATTGGGGGAGCGCGGTACGCTTAGTATCCTCCCAGTGCCTTGCCTCCCCCAGCACTCCTGGGATCCAGTGGGTTAATGACTGGCAAATCACCAGTCTCTTTAATGAATGGCAAACCTATCAGTTTCTCTAACCCACTAGAGCCGAGAGTCCGGAGTATTGGACAGAACTGAGATAACTGAAGTCCTTATGAATCTGGGAACCCCCAGGTAGGGACCTATGAGCTTCACGACTATGAGCCGATAGGCGGAGGGCAGTACACTTAGTACCCTCCAGTGCTGTGCCTCGCCCAGCACCCCTTGGATCTGATGGGTTAATGACTGGCAAACCTACCTATCTCTTTAATGACTGGCAAACCTATTAGTCTCTCTAACCCACTGCAGCCCAGTGTCCGGAGTATTGGACAGAACTGGGATTTTTGAAGTCCTTATAAATCAGGGAACCCCCAAGTAGGGACCTATGACCTTCGCAACTATGTGCCAATAGGCAGAGGGCAGTATGCTTCGTACCCTTCCAGTGCCTTGCCTCGCCCAGCATCCCTGGGATCCAATGAGTTAATGACTGGCAAACCTACCAGTCTCTTTAATGACTGGCAAACCTATTAGTCTCTCTAACCCACTGGAACCCAGTGTCTGGAGTATTGGACAGAACTGGGATTTCTCAAGTCATTATAAAGCAGGGAACCGTCAGGTAGGGACCTACAAGCTTCACGACTATGAGCCAATAGGCGGAGGGTAGTACACTTAGTACCCTCCCAGTGCCTCCAACGCCCAGCACCCCTGGGATCCAATGGGTTATTGACTGTCAAACCTACCAGTCTCTTTAATGATTGGCAAAGCAAGCAGTCTCTCTAACCCTCTGGAGCCAAGTGTCCAGCGTATTGGACAGAACTGAGACTTTAGAAGTCCTTATAATGTAAGGAACTAAAAGGTACGGACCTATGAGCTTCGTGACTATGAGCCGATAGGCAGAGGGCAGCACACTAAGTATCCTCCTAGTACTGTGCCTTGCCCAGCACCCCTGGGATCCAATGGGTTAATGACTGGCAAACCTATCAGTCTCTTTAACCCACTGGAGCCCAGTGTCTGGAGTATTGGACAGAACAGGGATTATTTAAGTCCTTATAAAGCAGGGAACCCCTATGTATGGAAATATGAGCTTTGCAACTATGAGCCCATAGGCTGAGGGCGGTATGCTTAGTACCCTCCCAGTGCCATGGCTCGCCGAGCACCCATGGGATCCATGGGTTAATAACTGGCAAACCAACCAGTCTCCTTAACCTACTTGAGCCCAATGTCCAGAGTACTGGAGAGAAATGGGATTTTTCAAGTCCTTATGAAGCAGGGAAGCTGCAGGTAGAGGCCTATAAGCTTCACGACTATGAGCCGATAGGCGGAGGGCGGTATGCTTAGTACCCTGCAAGTGCCGTGCCTCGCCAAAAACCCCTGGGATCCAATGGGTTAATGACTGGCAAACCCATTAGTATCTTAAACCCATTGGATCCCAGTGTCCGAGGTATTGGAGAGAACTTGGATTTTCAAGGTCCTTATAAAGCAGGGAATCAACAGGTAGAGACCTATGAGCTTCGCGACTATGAGCCGATAGGCAGAGAACGGTATGCTTAGTACCCTACCAGTGCCATGCCTCGCCCAGCACCCCTGGGATCCAATGCGTTAATGACTGGCAAACCTACCAGTCTCTTTAATGACTGGCAAACTTTTTCAGTCTCTCTAACTCACTGGAGACCAGTGTCCGGAGTATTAGACAGAACTCGGTTTTTTCAAGTCTTTATAAAGGAGAGAACCCACATGTAGGGACCTATGACCTTCGCGACGATGAGCCGATAGGCGAAGGGCTGTATGCTTAGTACCCTCCCAGTGCCTTGATTTGCCCAGCACCCCCGGGATCCAATGAGTTAATGACTGGCAAACCTACCAGTCTCTTTAATGACTGGCAAACTTATCAGTTTCTGTAACTCACTGTAGACCTGTGTACGGAGTATTGGACAGAACTGGGATTTTTCAAGTCCTTATAAAGCAGGGAACCCACAGGTAGGGACCCATGAGCTTCGCGACTACGAGCCGATAGGCGGAGGACGGTGTGCTTAGTACCCTCCCAGTGCCTTGACTAGTCCAGCACCACTGGGATCCAATGGGTTAACCCATTGGATCCCAGGGGTGCTGGGCAAGGCACTAAGGAGGCATTTAGGAGGATACTAAGCATACTGCTCTCCGCCTGTTATCTGAGTGTCGTGAAGCTCGTAGTTCCCTCCCTGAGGGTTCCCTGCTGTATAAGGACTTGAAAGATCCCAGTTCTGTCCAATACTTTGGACACTGGGCTCCAGTCGGTTAGAGAGACTGATATGTTTGCCAGTCATTAAAGAGACTGGTAGGTTTGCTAGTCACTGACCCATTGGATCCCGTGGGTGCTGAGCGAGGCATGGCTCTGGGATGATACTAAGCGTACTACCCTCTACCTATCGGCTTATAGTCACGAAGCTCATAGATCCGTACCTGGGGGTTCCCTGCTTTATAAGGACTTGAAAAATCCAAATTCTCTCCAATATTCCGGACACTGGGCTCCAGTGGGTTAAAGAGACTTGTTAGTTTTCCAGTCATTAACCCATTGGATCCTAGGATTGCTGGGCGAGGCATGGCACTGTGAGTGTACTAAGCGTACCACCCCCTGGCTATCGCTCATAGTCGTGAAGCTCATAGATCCCTACCTGGCGGTTCTCTGCTTTATAAGGGCTTGAAAAATCGGGGTTCTATCCAATACTCCGGACACTGGGTTCCAGTGCGTTAAAGAGACTGTTAGGTTAGCCAGTCATTAACCCATTTGATCCCAGGGGTGCTGGGCGAGGAATGGCACTTAGAGGGTACTAAGCGTACTGCCCTCCGCCTGTCGGCTCATAGTCGTGAAGGTCATAGGTTTGTAGCTGGGGATTCCTTGCTTTATAAGGACTTGAAAAATCCCAGTTCTGTCCAGTACTTGGAACACTGGGCTCCAGTGAGTTAAAGAGACTGGTATGTTTGCCAGTCCCAGAGGTGCTGGGGGGAGGCATGGCACTGGAAGGGTACTAAACGTACTGCCCTCCTCCTATCAGCACATAGTCCCGAAGGTCATAGGTCTCTACATGGGGGTTCCCTGCTTTATAAGGACTTGAAAAATCCCATTCTGTTCAATACACCGGACACTGGGATCCAGTGGGTTAGGGAGACTGATAAGTTTGCCAGTCATTAAAGAGACTGGTAGGTTTTCCAGTCATTAACCCATTGGATCCCAGGGGTGCTGGGCAAAGGACTGAATTGGGAGGGTACTAAGTGTACCGCTCTCCGCCTATCGGCTCATAGTCGCGAAGCTTATATTTCCGTACCTGGGGGTTCCCTGCTTTATAAAGACCTTAGAAATCCCAGTTCTGTCCAATACTCTGGATACTGGGCTTTAGTTGGTTAAAGAGACTTACACATTTGGCAGTCATTAAAGAGACTGGTAGGTTTGCTAGTCATTAACCCTTTGGATCCCAGGGATGCTGGGTGAGGCACGGCACTGGGAGGGTACTAAGCATACCGCCCTCCGCCTAACGGCTCATATTCGCAAAGATCATTGGTCCTTACCTAGGGGTTCCGTACTTTATAAGGACTTGACAAATTCCATTTCTGTCCAATGCTCCAAACACTTGGCTCCAGTGGTTTAGAGAGACTAATAAGTTTGGCAGTCATTAAAGAGATTGGTAGGTTTGCCAGTCATTAACACACTGGATCCCAGGGGTGCTGGGCAAGGTACGGCACTCAGAGGGTACTAAGCGTACTGCCCTCCGCGTATTGGCTCATAATCGCGAAGCTCATAGGGCCTACCTAAGGGTTCCCTGCTTTATAAGGACTTGAAAAATCCCAGTTCTGTCCACTTCTCTGGACACTGGGTTCCAGAGGGTTAGAGAGACTGATAGGATTGCCAGTCATTAAAGAGACTGGTAGGTTTGGTAGTCATAAACCCATTGGATCCCAGGGGTGCTGGGCGAGGCACCGCACTGGGAGGGTACTAAGTGTACCGCTCTCTGCCTTTCGGCTCAAATTCGCGAAGCTCATAGGTCTCTACCTGGGGGATCTCTGCTATATTAGGACTTGAAAAATCCTAATTCTGTCCAATACTCCGGACTCTGGGCTCCAGTGGGTTAGAGAGACTGATAGGTTTGCCAGTCATTAACCCTTACACCGCGGGCATGTTTCCCAATGTTTTGCGTGTCCCGAGGGGTTATTCGGGCTCCAACAGACTCTCAAAAACTATTTGCCAAAAATTAGTTATTAGTCCTAGAATATTAAAACTAAATATGCTTATGGCACATAACTTCAGCTTTCTCCTGGGATGTTTGTTGAGTTTTCGTTGATTACCATAGGACTTGTGGAGACCTCTGAAGTTGGGTATCGAAGTCTCCGCTTTACACTTCCCGACAACCCGTAATATGATTACCACAGCCAGATATTAACACTATAAACACTACTCTATGATTATCAAGTAGTTTGGGATCCATACCCCCCCAAAAAAAAAAATCACTGTGAAAGCAATGAAAATTACGAGCGCGTATGACCTTCCCACTTGAGCTAGTTCGCTGTTTGTATTCTGTCATTTATTATTCATAAAACCCCTCACACTTTATATTTCTATTACTATATAACACTTATATATATCTGGAGTCTTTATCCATAAGTTTCCTTCGGTAGTATTGGTTTATTGTCGCTGGTCATTCAATTTTTCATTCAGGAAAATATATAGAGAGCCACGGATTCACTTTCACTGTTATACCATCAAGTATTTGTACTCATATTCTTATATTACTAATTACTTACATTTCTATTTACATTTTCTATTGTATTTTCAATATTTACACTTCTATTTTACTTACACTATGTTATTCACTATCACTTTCAGTAAAACAGAACTATATTACACTGTTCAATCTTATGTACTGTACATCCATTGCTTTCACTTGCTATTTACACATTATTTACACATTATTTTCAAATTGTTTTCCTTTCCCACTTGCAGTTTTAGAACTGCTTCTGGCTGTGGTAATCAAAGAAGCAGTTAACACAGAGGGGAACCTGGCACTCAGCGCACTGCCAAGAGGTGCGTTTGTGCTCAGGTGTGCATCGGGTGGTATGTGCACACACCTGGCACCTGCGGATCACAACCTTCCTCTTGCCTGTTGCAGGCATTTGCACTAGTCTGTGCCGATCCATGTACGCCCTCTGCTCAAGTCTGTCGGGAAATGTTACTGGATGGCACCTTCGAGTTGCTGCTGTCACCCTACCATATCTTTCAAACAGCTGCTGAACACAAGTCCTGGTGAACAACCTCAGGGAGAAGGACTTGGGTGGCTTGACCTTCATCTTGTACAGGATGAAGGCGTTCAGCATCGTCATGTCAATGAGATGCAGAAAAACTTTTCTGTACCACCTAGTATTCTTCCTGAGGCAGTCAATCGCTCCAATCATCATGTCGGACTTGTCCACCAGCCGCATGTTGATATTGTAGTCTAACACAGCATCAGGTTTCCTCACAGGTTCGCCTGTCCTATGGTCGACCTTCCCACTGTCTGTCATTTCCCCCTAAAGTACGGTGGTGAGCATGTGCACGACCCTCTTGTCATGCCACCATATTGCCAGCATCTTCTCAGACTTGCGTAGGTGCACGTCTCCTTGCTGCGAGGTTCCTGCCTCTGTGAATTTAGGGAAGTGAGCACGATTACTCTTCACAGTGCCGCAGGAGCCGATGCCGTGCTCTGAAAGGTATTTGGCAAGTTTCGGTGCTGTATAATAGTTGTCTGTATACAGCACATGATTCCTACCAAAATACCTTTCAAGGAGCACTTTCACTACACAGCCTGAGAAGCCAAAGGGGTGTGTTTTATCAAGATCGACAGTGCCGGCTGAATAAATGACGAAGTCAAGGATGTACCCCGTCTTACAGTCGCACAGTACAAAGAACTTGATTCCAAAGCGATGGCGTTTGCTTGGAATGTACTGCACAAACATAAGACGTCTTCTGAACAAAACCAAGGATTCTTCAATGACAACCTTCTGAAAGGGGTGGAAGAATGTCATAAACTTATCCTTCATTCTGCTCAGAATCTCCCGGATCTTCCAGAGTGGGTCGGTTTGGGAAGGTACATCATTGTCGGCAAAGTGCAGGTTTCACATGATGTTCTGGAAGCGATCTCTGGCCATGTACTTATTGAAGGTGGGTGAGGGTAGTAAGGGGTCCATGGACCAGTATTCTCCCAACTCATGCTTCTTTGAGTGTGGCATGAGAACCATGTGGGCGAAGAACACATACAGCTCCTGCACTCCCAGCATGGACCACTGTTGCATCTTGGCTGCACCTGTACCACTTGCAGCACATTGTGATTCATACCTGTTGGTCTCATCACATATGTGCTGCATGACTTCGTCATCAAGGAAGGCCAAAAGGAAGTCCACACTCAGCATCCTAGTCAAGAGTGAAGGCAGGCTGTACTCCTGAGGAACTCTCATCAAAATGGAGATGTTCAGGGACGATGGCGTCCAGGATTCCCTGTTGTGGCAGTGTAAGGTGGGTGAGGGTGGAGGGTGGCTGTGAGGCAGATTTATCAGGTTCAAGGTCACTCGCACTGACCCTGGGTTGCCGTGCAGCACTAGCAGCCCTTACTCTATTAGCAACTCTACTTTTAAGGGTCAGGGATTTACCTCTTCCTCTACGGTGTGCCTTCACTGTTGATGCTGGTGGTGACTCAGACGACGAAGACTCCGGAGAAAATTCAGCAGAAGAAGAGGAAGAAATGAGTGAAGTGGGGCTTGGGGAACGGGGAGGTGAATCAACTCAGGACTCATGGTGGGCTGGGTCACGCAGGGCCATTGTTCCGGGGCTAATCCGCCGCCTTTTCACTCCCATCCCAAATTCCTTCCCTTGCTGCACTAACGGCTCCTTTCCCTTGGAGCTAGGGATAACTTGGGACACTGAAGCACTCGTACTAGTAGTTTCTGGCACGATTTCCTCACCCTGCTCATCACACAAATCCCCCGAAGGGTCAAAATCACTATCCATCATCACCATTGATAATTCGGCTAGTTCACGTTCCACTGCAGAGTCACTTAGTCCTTTCCTGCTTCCCCCACGAGTTTTTCTGGGTGTAGAGGTCACGGGACCCTTTGCAATGGGCGCAGAAGCAGCAGAAATGGCGATGCGCGAGTGCGACATGCTTTGACCACAGAGGAGGACAAGGAACTAAATGGCGTGGCTTATCTGAGAAGGCAAAGGTTGACAGTGACAATGGAGCTGACAGCTGCTAACTTACATGCTAATAAATTATTGGTAGAAAATCTCGGCAATACATAAAGAAATAGGTAGTTCCAGGTGAATGTAAATGTCATTTAGGCTTCTCCATTCCTTTCTGATATATATTTTTATTACAGAAATAGATTACAAGGGATAATTCAAAGGGGAAATTACCGTGGTAATGTAGCGAATGAATGCATGTGAGGTGTTGTCAGTTGATAATTAGCCAATTCCTGGTGTATACCACTATCACTTACCGTATTTTTTTTGGTATATATTATTTTGTATAAGTATAGGGCATAGGGCTTATTACAATGGATGAAATCTGTAGAAAAATCCGGGGGAGATTTGCTTAGCGCAGCACGGCCGAAGAGGTGAGAGGACAGGGTAATGGAGGGGAGGTTGGGAGGGGAGTCAAGAACGGGGGAAAATGGCTAAAATGTCAACAATGGATGGGAGTACAGATGAGATTTGGAGTGCTGACTAGTGTTGGACATTGGCAGTACTGATAGATGATACAATTCAACACTTGAAAGCCCGGGATAATTCAAAATAACACAAAATCACAAAAGTGACACCCCGCAGTATGATCCATTGTGCCCGAGTGTCACAAAAGTGATGCCCCGCGGTTAAGAGGTTAACCCATTGGATCCCAGGGGTGCTGGACGAGGCACGGCACTGGGAGGGTACTAAGAATACTGCCATCCACCGATCGGCTCATAGTTGTGAAGCTCCTAGGTCCCTAACTGGGAGTTCCCTGCTTTAAAAGGAATTTAAAAATCCCTGTTCTGTAAAATACTCCAGAGACTGGGCTCCAGTGGGTTAAAGGGGCTGATAGGTTTGCTAGTCATTATCCTATTAGATACTAGGGGTGCAGGGTGAGAGATGGTACAAAGCGTACCGCCCTCACCTATCGGCCCATTGTCACAAAGCTCATAATTCCCTACCTGGGGGTTCCCTGCTTTATAAGAACTTGAAAAATCCAAGTTTTGTCCAATTATCCAGACACTGGGCTCCAGTGAGTTAAAGAGACTGGTGGGTTTTCCAGTCATTAACCCATTGCATCCGAGGGATGCTGGGCAAGGCACGGCACTGGGAGGGTACTCAGTGCACCGCCCTCCGCCTATCGGCTCATGGTTGCGAAGCTTGTAGGTCCCAACCTGGCGGTTCCCTGCTTTATAAGGACTTGAAAAATCGGAGTTCTGTCCAATACTCCGGACACTGGGCTCCTGTGGGTTAAAGAGACTGGTAGGTTAGCCAGTCATTAACCCACTGGATCCCAGGGGTGCTGGGCGGGGAACGGCATTTAGAGGGTACAAAGCGTACTGCCCACTGTCTATCAGCTCACAGTCGCGATCCTCATAGGTGCCTACCTGGGGGTTCCCTGCTTTATAAGGACTTGAAAAATCCCAGTTCTGTCCCATACTCCGGACACTGGGTGCCAGTGGGTTAAAGAGACTAGTAGATTTGCCAGTCATTAACACATTTAGTCCCAGGGGTGCTGGCGCTAGGCATTGCACTGGGAGGGTACTATGCGTACCGGCCTCCGCCTGTCAGCTAATAGTTGCGAAGCTCATAGGTTCCTATCTGTGGGTTCTCTGGTTTATGAGGACTTGAAAAATCCCAGTTCTGTCCAATACTCCAGACACTGGTCTCCAGTGAGTTAGAGAGACCGATAAGTTTGCCAGTCATTAAAGAGATTGATACGTTTGCCAGTCATTAACCCATTGGATCCCAGAGGTGTTGGGCTAGGCACGGCACTGGTAGGACACTAAGCGTACCGCTCTCTGCCTATCAGCTAATAGTAGCGAAGCTCATAGGTCCCTACCTGGCGGTTCCCTGCTTTATAAGGACCTTGAAAATCCAAGTTCTGTCCAATACTTCGGACACTGGGATCCAGTGGGTTTAAGATACTTGTGGGTTTGCTAGTCATTAACCCATTGGATCCCAGGGATGTTGGGCGAGGCATGACACTTGGAGGGTACTAAGCATACCGCCCTCTGCCTATCGGCTCATAGTTGTGAAGCTCATAGGTCTCTACCTGGGGCTTCCCTACTTTATAAGGACTTGAAAAATCCCATTTCTGTCCCATACTTCGGACATTGGGCCCAAGTAGGTTAAAGAGACTGGTTGGTTTGCCAGTTATTAACCCACTGATCCCATGGATGCTCGGCGAGGCAGGCACTGGGAGGGTACTTAGCGTACAGCCCTCAACCTATGGGCTCATTGTTGCGAAGCTCATATTTCCATACCTGGGGGTTCCCTGCTTTATAAGGACTTGAATAATCCCAGTTCTGTCCAATACTCCGGACACTGGGCTCCAGTTCATTAAAGAGACTGATAGGTTTGCCAGTCATTAACCCATTGGATCCCAGGGGTGCTGGGCAAGGCACAGCACTGGGAGGGTACTAAGTGTACCGCCCTCCGCCTATTGGCTCATAGTCGCGAAGCTCATAGGTCCCTACCTTGGAGTTCCCTACATTATAAGGACTTCTAAAATCCCAGTTCTGTCCAATACGCTGGACACTGGGCTCCAGAGGGTTAGAGAGACTGAAAGGTTTGCTAGTCATTAAAGAGACTGGAAGGTTTGCCAGTCATTAACCCATCTGGTCCCAGGGGTGCTGGGCGAGTCATGGCACTGGGAGGTTACTAAGCGTACCCCCCTCCGTTTATCTGCTCATACTCTCGAAGCTCATAGGTCCCTATCTGGGGGTTCCATGCTTTATAAGGACTTGAAAAATCCCAGTTCTGTCCAATACTCCGGACACTGGGCTGCAGTGGGTTAGAGAGACTGATAACTTTGCCAATCATTAAAGAGACTTGTAGGTTTGACAGTCATTGACCCATTGGATCCCAGGGGTGCTGGGCGTGGGAGGCACTGGGAGGGTACTAAGTGTACTACCCTCCTCCTATCGGCTCATAGTTGTGAAGCTCGTAGGTCACTACCTGGGGGTTCACTGTTTCATAAGGACTTAAAAAATCGCACTTCTGTCCATTATTCCGGACACAGGGCTCCAGTGGGTTAGAGAGACTAATAGGTTTGCCAGTCATTAAAGAGACTGGTAAGTTTGCCAGCCATTAACCAATTGGATCCCAGGGGTGCTGGGTGAGGCAAGGCACTGGGATGGTACGAAGCATACCGCTCTCTGCCTATTGGCACATAGTTCCGAAGCTCATAGGTCCCTACTTGAGGGTTCCCTGCTTTATAAGGACTTCAAAATCCAAGATCTGTCCAATACACCGGACTCTGGGTTCCAGTGGGTAAGAGAGACTGATAGGCTTGCCAGTCATTAAAGAGACAGGTAGGCTTGCCAGTCATTAACCCAACTGATCCAAGGGTTGCTGGGCGAGGTACGGCACTGGGAGGGTACTAAACGTACTGCCCTTTTTTTTTTTTTTTTTAAATAATAATCATGGCGGTGCAACTGCCAGGGTCATATGCCGCCGTATAACAAGGAAGTAAAAAGCAAAAAACAAAAAACAGAGGATAAGCCACACAATCAAAAAAAGAGAAATTCTAAATATCCTTAAGAAGTCCTGCCTCCTTCACAAAGGAGAGGGTTGCCCCTCCCAAGACACAGGCATCCTCCCCAAGCACGGAGGAAAGATGATACACACCACCATCCGTTTGGTGGTCAGAGAGGAACCGACACCGCAAATCCTCAAGACTAGGACACTCCACCAACAGGTGCCGAACAGTCAAGGGAACCAGACAGTCATCACAGAATGGAGGAGGAGCCCTCTCCATTAAAAAACCGTGAGAGAAACGGGTGTGGCCAATGCGGAGGCGGCACAAAGCAGTCTCCCATTGATGAGGGAAGCCCTGGTAACTGAATGAGCCCACCTTCTGGCAAATCGAGCGCAACTTATTGACACCCACAGCATCCCAATGCTCCTGCCAACAGCACCAAACCCTGAAGGCAATAAAGGAGCGCATATCTGCAGCAGGCAGACGATACAGAGGGGACTGTGCAAGAGGGGGACGAGCCGCTGCCGCCTTGGCCAGCTGATCAGCTCATTCATTCCCTGCCACTGCTACATGAGCTGGAACCCAACAGAAATTGACACAACGTCCACGACGCCCTTAAAGGAAAAGCCACTCTAAAATGGATAAAACCAAAGGATGAGAGGGATTAAAAGACTCCATTGCAGAAAGAGCACTTCGTGAGTCACTAAAAACAGTAAAAGCAGTGTGGGGGAGAGTGAAGAGAATCTGAAGGGCAAATAAAATAGCAGTCAGCTCAGCCGTAAAAACAGAAGCAGTCACAGGGAGGCTCCCACCTCGACAGAAGGTGGGAAACACCACACCAAAGCCCACACCCACATCAGACTTAGATCCATCAGTATAAACTGGTATGGAGTCCCCATGAGAAGAGGCATGCTCTAAAAACAGAGAAAATAAAACCTGAGAAGGAAGGGAGGTCTTACTGGATGAGAAGAAACGACAAAATGTCACCCTGGGGAGAAGCCAGTAGCCCACCCTCGGGACACGGTGGGGAGTGATCGGCACAGAAGGAACAGAGAAGCTAGACATAATTGACTGCACCCTGAAACCAAAGGGCTTTGGAAAGGATGGCCGAGTGACAAAAATAGGTGACCGAGAATCTTGAGAGACCTTGACAAAGGGCACAGAGTCTGGGAGACGAGATAAGCGATACCAACATCTCATGAAAAGGGAAGTGCGGAGCAAGTCTAGAGGAAGGACACCAGCATCAGCCAACAAACTCGAAATCGGGGAAGATCAGAATGCCCCAGTGGCGAGATGAACACCAGCATGATGTATGGAATCTAAAATACGAAGCCGGGCTTCTGAGGCAGAGGAATAAACTTCACATCCATAATGAAGTTTGGATAAAATCGGAGACTGATGCAAGAGGAGGAGGGTCTTGCGATCAGCTCCCCAGTATGTGTGCACTAAAACTTTCAAGAGACCCAATGCTCTGAGACACTCAGCTTTTACGTACCTCAAGTGAGGGACCCAAGTCAACCGGCTGTCAAAAATCAGCCCTAAAAACCGGGTTTCCTTTAAACACGAAATACGACGCCCATCTAAAAAAAGGTTTGGGTCAGGGTGGACTCCACGAACGCAGCAAAAATGCATGGCAACAGTCTTCTTGAAGGAAAATCGAAAACCTCGTTCATCAGCCCATCTAGACACGGTTGAGAGCCATCTGCATCCTCCTTTCTGCCATTGACATCCGTGATGCAGTGACAGAGATTGATAAATCGTCAACATAGAGAGAGCCACGAACACCATCAGGGAGCACAGAAATAACGCTGTTAATTGCCACTGCGAAAAGGGTAACACTTAGTATGCTCCCTTGTGGCACACCATCCTCAAGAGGACGTGCAGTAGACAGCTCACTCCCGACTCGGACCCGAATAAAACGATTAGATAAAAACTCCCGGATAAAAGTGGGGAGTTGCCCACGGAGACCAAACTCATAAAGAGATTGCAATATACCATGATGCCAGGAAGTGTCGTACACCTTCTCCAAATCAAAGAACACTGTGATATGATGCTGGTTAGTTGCAAAAGCCTGGCAGATGGAAGATTCTAAAGAAAGGAGAGCATCTGTGGTCGACCGCATCTTCCGAAACCCACACTGGACTGGAAACAAGTAACCACTCTTCTCTAAGTACTACACGAGCCGATTATTCACCATCTTTTCGAGGACCTTACAAAGGCAAGATGTCAGCGAGATAGGGCGATAATTAGTGGCCTGCAAGTGATCCTTACCCTGCTTAGGGATGGGGAGAACCACAGCAACACCCCATGAGGTCGGAAACCCACCATTGCACCAAATTCTGTTATACAGTGACAACAGAAAATGAAGGGCTGCATCAGGCAAGTGGTGTAAGAAGGAATATGGGACATCATCCAAGCCTGGAGACGAGTCGCGACACTGCGACAATGCCGTCTGAAGTTCAGAAGCAGAAAAAGCAACATTATACGGCTCCTCCGCAGTAGATGGAAAACTAATGCCCAAAGATTCCAGGTGCCGTCGGCGGCGTGCCGACGGGGATGTGTCCTTCCTAGAGACATTAGCAAAATGAGCTGCAAATATCTCGGCAACAGACAAAGAATGAGCCACCACCACACCTGCATGAGATAAAACAGGAGGAGAGGGAACGGGAAATTTCCCTGAAATCTTCCTCATCAGTTTCCACACTTTTGTGAGAGGAGTCTGTGAAGAAATTGAAGAAACAAATGATGCCCAAGACTTCCTCCTAGCCTCCTTCATAACCCGCCGGGCATGAGCTCGGGCCCTCCTATATGCCGCTAAGTAACCAGGGTCACCTCGGTGACGACGAAGTCGGGAGAAAGCAGCACGTTTAGCCCGAACAGCAGAAGCACACTCATCAGTCCACCAGGGAACTGGACGGCAAGGAAAGTGACCAGCTGTTCTCGGAATACTCTGCAGTGCCGCCGAGTGTAGTAAGTCTGTGAAATACTCAACAGCAGCATCAGTGCTGACAAAATCCTCCACACATCGGTCTCCTCAAAAACCGGCCAGACCGTCCTATCCAAGCACCAGCGGGGAAGACGATGCCGAGGCGCACTCTGTGTCGATCTTAATAAAATAGGGAAGTGGTCACTGCCATGTAAGTCCGGTAACACAGCCCATGTAAAATTCAGGGCTACCCCTGCAAAGCACAGAGACAAATCAATAGAAGTAAAAATACCCGTTTGACTATGGAAGTAAGTAACTTCACCAGAATTTAAAATGTACAGGTCCACATCCTCCACAATGGAGGCTAACATAGTACCTCTAGCATCAGCTGTGGAGCCACCCCACAGGGGATGATGACTGTTCATGTTGGCCAGCAAGAAATAGGGTGAGGGAAGTGCACGAATAAGATTTTCAAGATCAACCCTCTCAATAGTGGCACTAGGAGGGAGGTACAAAGAGCACACAGTATAACGACGGGGAAGGAAAATCTGGAGAGCAATGGCCTGCAGTGGAGTGCTAAGACTCACAGCAGTGAAAGGTATGTCACTGCGTACTAGAATAGCCACACCCCTACCATGACCCTGTTCAGGAAGAGGATCTGAATAAAAAACCTGGTAACCAGGTGGACTGGGGGGCGCAGCATCACCAACCATTGTCTCTTGTAGGCAAACACACACAGGTGAATACTCAGCCAGAAGCCAACGGAGTTCCTCCCAGTTGGCTCGTAAACCACGGCAGTTCCATTGAATAATATTAGCCATTAAAACTATTGAAATAAAAAGGGGAAGGGGAGAGGGACAAACAGAAAACCATAAAAAAATACTAAAAATATTAAAATGGAGGAACTATATACACAAAAGAAAGGGTCACTTAGTGGAAACCACTGAGCGACCCTGGGAGACAATCTCCTTGGGAATGCGGATACGCCCACTAAGGGGCTTGTCACGGGCAGCAGCATGGCTAGAACGAGGGCCTGGGGTCTGCCAAGTGTTGGGAGACTTCACAGACAGTCGTCGCTGCCCAGCAGGAGAGGAAGAGCTACTCCGAACCCTGCCCGGGGCCCCCAGTGAACCAAGAGGTCGAGCAGGAGGGATTGGGGTCCTGGCCTCCAAACGTGGAGGGGGCAGGACAGGATCCTCCGAGGTAACCGGAGGAGGAACATCCGATACCCCAGAGGAAGAGGTGCCAGACTGACCTGACACCCCAGAAGCCCCCGAAGACCCAGAAGCAGGGTCCGAGGGCTGTTGCACAGATGGACTAACTACAGAGGATGTGGACTCCACGACCGACACCTTGCTTGGAGGATCTTCAAGACTCAAAGACTCTGAGGAACCACGATGACGTTTAGCAAATGAAGAATGTGCACCATGACTACCAGGGGATACCATAGATGTAGAGGTCGAGTCTTGAACTGTAGCGGCAACCATCTCAAGTGCGGGAGATTGTTGCACTGACATGGAATCAGCAGATGAAGGCATAGGAGCTGACACAACAGGAGGAACTCGGGTCTGCTGCTGGATAGGACGACGAGGACGGCTATGACCGGACAAAACTGATGCATAAGACACTCCGTTACGGAAAACAGATGACATGGCTCTACTCCTGGCCTCAGGAAAGCTTATTTTATCCCGATTACGGATGAGGAGGATCTCCTTCTCCAAGCAAAACCGGGCACAGTCTTTAGATGAAGCAGAATGTGCCTCGCCACAGTGCAAACAACAAACAGGTCCAGGACAGTCCTGTCCTGCATGAGTGGATGCTCCACAACTGACACACACCACTGGGAGGGCCTGTTGCAAACGATGACAGACTCGCCCAACGTGGCCGTACATCTGACAGTGGTAGCAGCGTCGTGGATTTGGTACAAAGGGTTTGACCCTAAGGGACAACCAAGCCACCTTGATGGATGAAGGGAGAACAGTACAATCGAACGTCAGCAACAAGGATGGAGTTGGGGTAAGAACACCATCAACCTTCTGAAACCTCTCCACTTTAACGACCCTGTGGACCTGGAGTTCTTCAAGCAGCTTCTCTTCACTGTAACGCAATAAGTCTTTGGAGAAAACAACACCTTGACTTTGATTAAAAAAGGCATGAGGAACACAATGGAACAGTGCATCCGGGTCCTTACACTGGGCAGCCAGCCGGGAACCCTCTTCAGGGGATGTAACCTCCACTAGGAGGCCACCATCCCCCTGAGGTGAAATCTTCGGCTCTCTCCCACAGATTGACACAATGCACCGATGAACAGTAAAAATGTCCAGATTCCCAATAGGCTGACCATCCAAAGTACGAATGGTGTAGTACCTTGGGAAATCAACCCTCTCATAGACACCTGGCAGGACCTCACGGGCATGTCCACAAGATGTTGTTGTCTGTTGCCGGCTCTTCTTCTTTGTAGTGGCCACTGACCGCAAACCAGTAGAACCAGGCAGGTATGGTTCCAAGGTGGCAATGTGGGCCTCACCAGCCAGAGGCACACGAGGCACACAGGAGGGAGACTGTGAGGGATAGTCAGGGACGGAACCAGGGTCGTCAGCCACAAGAATGGTGTGGGAAGCCATATATAATAAAAACCACCTTCATTCCCCCACCCCTCCACCCACCATGGAGCCCAACAAGGGGAGGCCATATGCCAGGGAAAACACCACCGGCGACCCCAGAGGTAGTGGGAAAGTATACGCAGGTAACCACCAAGGGACCCTGACAAGGGTGACTCCAGGACGATAGGAGCCACCAGGTCCCCCAGTGCCCGCTTGACCCTAAAGCCACTAGGTGACTAGCCTGGATGGCTAGCCAGTGACCAGCCGATTGACCTGGTCGGGCCCAACCAGGCCACCCGTCTAGCCAGAATAAGGGACCAAAGAGATGTATTGCTAGCTGCAGGGCGCACCATGCAGCATCGCTCAACCTCCAGGACTCCCGTCTCCCAGCATTACGGGACGCCACGCATGGCAAACACGTGGGGAGGCAACAGTCCCGCCCTAGATGGCAAATGGGCAGGACTGACATCACCAGTAGGCCTCCTCTACAAGTGATGTAGGGAGTGCTTGGTCCACGAGGCCGACAAATGCCGAACCCTACAAAGGTAGGCATGCCTCCCAAGTAGGTGGCACTGCCAACCACGCTTCAAGCCCCACCATCACGTCAAGGTGGCCCCCTACAGTGGGGAAACGTACTGCCCTCTGCCTATCGGTTCATAGTCGCGAAGTTCATAGGTCCCTACCTGGGAGTTCCCAGATTTATAAGGATTTGAAATATCTCAGTTCTGTCCAATACTGCAGACTCTCGGCTCCAGTGGGTTAGAGAGACTGTTAGATTTGCCAGTTATTAAAGAGACTGGTAGATTTGCTAGTCATTAATCCATTGGATCCCAGGGGTGCTGGGGGAGGCAAGGCACTGGGAGGGTACTAAGCGTACCGCGCTCCCCCAATCGGCTCATAGTTGCGAAACTCATAGGTCCCTACCCGGTGGTTCACTGCTTTATAAGTACTTGAAAAATCCCAGTTCTGTCTATTACTCTGGACACTGTGCTTCAATGGTTAGAGAGACTGATAGGTTTGCCAGTCATTAAAGAGACTGGTAGGTTTGCCAGTCATTAACCCCTCAGTGGCCACTAGAGTCGAATGACGTTTATCCGATAAATGGCCGCCGCCTTCGTTTGAGCGCGGCCTGTAAAAAACTGCAAAAATTTTTGGGAAGTGAGTGAATGTTCTGAACTTCTTCACACTGACCTACACTACATTCCCATACACCCCATCAAGCAGTTCAGAACCTGCTGCTGTGATGAGTGGATTTTCGATTTTTTCGCTCCTGGCCATGCCTAAACACGCACAACTTCACCCATTATCTCGACCCAGGCAGAACATATCAACTTTGTCCTCTCTCGCAAAACACACACAACCACCTGTTCACGAATATGAAGGATTACAGGCACATACAAAAATGACATGAAAATAAGTGAAAAATACATTTTTGTCTTGGTATCTTTACCTATTTGCTCAGGTTTGCTGTAATGATTTGGATCATTTGATGCAGTGCAACTTGTAGAAAACTGTGAAAACTTTCGGGAGGTGAAAAGAAATCTGGGACATGAGACTGACCTTGACTTCACCCTCTCACACATCATCTGTCAGTTCACCACCTGCTGTCGTGACGTGTGGATGTACGATTTTTCGCTCATGGCCATGCCTAAAAACACAGTTACACCCATCACCTCCACCCAGACAGAAAATACAATCTTTTTCCTCCCATGCAAAACATACACAACCACGCTGATTACGAGACAGCAATATATATTTCGAAAATAACAAGGTAAAATGATAATGATGAACGTAAAATGATAAAGATGAACATGTTCTGAAGGAAAAAATACGTTTTCCCCGTCTGTAAACGCATTTATTTCTGCTTTGTATCTATATTAGTCATGATTAGACTTATTCTTGGTTTTGAAACTGCATTACGATTCTATTTTTAGCCATGCTCTTGGTGTGGGAGCTAGAAGTTGTGACTCAACTTTCGTATTGCTAATCGGATCTGACCCTCCACTTTATTCTCTCGTGGCAGAGTCTAGCCTTGGAGAAAGTGCAGTTTTCTCATTTTGGACTGAAAATTCAACTATTTCGCTCCCTTTTCCAAGCATGGGCAGAACGATAACGTAAAAAATCACTCGAAACTATCATAAATATATTTTATATCAAAAAGGTGAAAATGTATTCATAACATTTTTTTTCCAAATATTCCTAAGAGATTATGTACTGAAATCATTCGATATCATCATATCTCATATATGCACAACATTTCAGCACCATTCGCATTGTTTTGGGAGGTAAAAAGAAAAACCTGCCCAGTTGCTTTGTGGCAGTGTCCCTGGGCGGCAATATCGGTTACTGATATTTCTGCAACTTCCGCGCTTCATTGCAAGCCACAAAATGAGTCTAGGAAGCTGGGATTTGCACTGTAAGGTGCATCTGAACTTTCTCTTCAATATGGCAAAGAAACAAAAATTATTTTTTGAAACTTCAAAAAATGACCCCGGCATCGGTCTGGGGTGCACATAAAATTCCGGGCTTTCGGCCACGGACGGGTTAAAACATTGGATTCCAATTTCCATGGGCAAATTTGGCAATGGAGGCAGAGGAGGCTGTAGCACGGGCCGAACAGAGTGGTACTCCCGAGGGGAATGGGAATGCCGGTGACAGGGAGAGCTGGAGCTCCTGTTTCACTATCTATCTAACCATCCCCCTTTGCTAACCTTTTCAGTGTGACAGTAACATGGAGAGTAAACCAGCATACTCTCCCAAACATTTCCTCTAACTATCTTATGCACTACACCACATGCACTTTACATTTCACACCGAGTATCCCACTACGTCACAGGGGTTGGCACCAGCAAGGGCATGCGGCCAGAAAACTTTGCTCCCGCTGCCTAGTGGCAGACTTTTGGGGGGAGGCGTGACAGGGGTTCCGCCGGCATAGATTATGGGTCCAGGGCAAGATGAGGCTCAAACCTGTGCTAGACGGTACAGGGCATTGCAGTTCCCAGGCTGCTGCTTCCGCCCAATAGAGAGGGGCCCGAACCTGGGAATAGCACCCCAGGAGGCTGCCCTATCAGTGGGTGTATAATGGCGAGACAGTTGCAGTGCCAAGGTGCGCTTGGAGGGTGTCCCTGCAGCTGTCCTGGCAGGGTGCCCCGAGGCCACTACCACAGCCACTGGTAAGCTGGTGGGCTAGAGGTCCCACATCCATTGGCTGGACCTGGGACTGTGCAGCGAGTGGGGCCTGTGGTATGTCTAACCCCCTTTATTAATACTGACTATGACCAGATACAAGAATCAGTTTCAAAGCAAGCCTGAGGACAGTAAATCACCCAGGGGTATGAGGGTGGGTTCATGGAATGTGGGAAGTCTGAGGGGAAGAGCAGGGGAAGTCATTGAGGCATTCAGTAGGAGGTGGGTGGATGTGGCATGTTTGCAGGAAGTCCAGTACAGGGGTGGATCAATCAGAAAGATTGTTGGGAAGGATTGTTACTATAAGTTGTTTTGGCAGGGGGGACAGACGGATATGGGGGTGTTGGTGTGATGGTTCCAGAGAAATGGGTGGAATATGCTATGAATGTTATGAGAGTATGCGATAGGATATTGGTAATGAAAATTTTGCTTGCAGGAAAGATAACTGCATTTATATAGGCATATGCTTCACAGGCAGGATTGGATGAGGTAGAGAAAGATAGATTTGGGGATGATTTAATATGTGTAGTAGGTGGTATGTGGGATGAGATAGTGGTTTTGGGAGGGGACTTAAATGGTCATGCAGGTGAAGCAGATCAAGGTTATGAAGGAGTACATGGGGGATGTGCGTATAGTATAAGGAATGCGGAAGGGGAAATGATACTCAAGTTTGGGGAGACAACGGGCATGATTGTGTGCAACACAAATTTTAGGAAAAGAGAGAGTAGGTTAATTACGTATGAGTTTGGAGGAAATAGTCAGATAGATTATTTTCTGGTTACGGGGGCTGATAGGAGGTTAGTTAGGGATGTTAAAGTTATAGGAGGTGAGGAGTGTGTGCAGCAGCACAAACTATTGATTTGTGATATGGTGCTTAAAGAACGAGTGATGAAGAAGGGGACTTATGTCCCTAGGAGGAAAATATGGAAACTGGAAAACCAAGTAGTAAGGGATGCCTTCTTTAGTGAGATGAGGAGAATGGTGGCTGAACAAGGAGCCGTAGACAGAGGCATTAATGACCAATACAGAGCCCTCAAGAACAATCTCGCTCCCACTACATCATGGAGAGTGGTCAAAACCCTAGGTTCTGATCACCTCTCAATCATCATCACTACCAAAACCAGAATCACCCCAGCTGGCCACAAACGCACATACACTAATTATAAGAGAGCTAACTGGGAGGCCTTTGTAACTGAAACAGAACAACATTTCGAAACACTAAACAGTACACCCATCACAAACATCAACACCGCTGTGCACACTTTCAATACAATCATACAAAATGCAGACAAAAGACACAACCCTAGAGGCAACAGAAAGAGACACAACTCCAGCTTCACACCAGAAATTCAAGGCCTCATCAGACAACGGGACACACTGCGACACTCCCCAACACCCCATACACAAGACACCATACAAGAACTCAACACTCAGATAAACAGTAAAATTTCAGAACAGCAAACACTAAACTGGTAAAATTACCTACAAACACTTGACCACAAAACAAACATCAGCAAACTCTACAAAATACTAAACAGCATCACATTTTCCAACAGCAACACACAATCGCATGCTGCCATCACAACAACAGACACCATACCCTCAAACAAACAACAAGCAAACTCTCATCAATCACTTTTCACAAGTCAGCCATCTAACCCCCCATCTGGAAGACCGACGTATCATAAGATGAAAGAGACAGTTCCCCACAGACCCAGACTACGCACCTTTCACTTACAACCAGACGAAGCACATCATTAACAACCTCAAGCACTCCTCTGCCTGTGGACCAGACAACATAAGCAACATTCACCTTAAACACCTAGGACCACAAGGCATACAAGCACTCACCAACATATCAAACTACAGCTACTCACACAACATAATACCCAACATCTGGAAGCATGGCAATATCATCACTATCCCTAAACCCAACAAAGACTCCACGTTACCCTCCTCACATCGCCCCATCACACTCCTCTGCACCCCCTCTAAAGTCACTGAACGACTGATACTACAACTAGTCACACCTCACATTCCCCTGGCCCAGTCACAATATGGCTTTAAGCCACTACACTCCACAAACACCCTTCTTACAGACCTTACACAGAGAGTTTTCAATGGCATGAATTCAGCTAGGCCACCACACAGAACAGTCCTAGTCACACTAGACATTAGCAAAGCTTTTGATGCCATCCCCTGCCACAACCTCACAAACAAATTACTCAACACAAACATGTACAATAACACAAAAAGATGGCTGGCAAACTACTTAGCAGGCAGATGTGCACACGTAACATTTGCCGGTCAGTCTTCTAACATCAGAAACTTCACAAACGGCGTCCCCCAAGGATCTGTTTTGTCCCCTATACTCTTTAATCTATATATGCACGACGTACCCACACCCCACACACCACAGATACACATAGCTTCCTATGCAGATGATATAACACTTACATGTACACACCAAAATGCAAACACAGCTGCATACATCATTCAACCTTACCTCAACACACTAAACGAATGGTTCACCACAAACAGGCTCAAAATAGCCCCAGTCAAATCTACAGTGACTCTTCTCACAAACTGGAGGCAGAACACAGTCACATCCCACACCTCACCATAGACAACACTCCCCTACCACACACACATACACACACACAAAATCCTTGATGTAACATACAATACATCAATGTCATTTAAACAACACATCACAAACATTAAAAAATAAAATAACACCAAGACTCAATGCTTTGAGGTCACTTGCCCATACAACATTTGGACACAACAAAGAAACCACCACCACAGTATACAAACAATACATACGTTCAGTGATGAATTATGCAAGCCCTGCCTGGGCTTCTAACCTGACCAAAACACACTACAACACTCTACAGACCATACAGAACAAGGCCCTAAAAATAATCACAGGCTGCACAGCTACTACACCCACAAACCACCTACATCAAGAAACCAAAGTCCTCAAAGTCAAGGATCACCTAGACATGAGAGGCACCCAGTTTCTTGCTGCAGCCTCCACAAACCCACAACATCCACTACAGTACATGGCAGTACATCCACCCACACCAAGGAACATCAAAACAACACCCAGCACACGATACCATACACAAATACTATCATCTCACCCCCCTCAGACCAGCTTCCAGAAGCATATCCACACTCAGATCACTAGCCGCTCCATTCAGTCACTTAAAGACAACACACAGCTGCATGCACGGCCTCCTGACATCCACCCTTCTGAATCCTATCTTCCTCATGAGGACAGGGTCCACCTGGCCAGGCTGAGATGTGGGCACCATCCAGCCCTCTTAAGCTACCAGACGAGGCTGGATGACTCAGTCGCTGATGCCTGTCCAGGATGCAACACAGCACCCCATTTATTAAGCACATTATAGAAGACTGCATTGCACACAATCACCTATGCCAGCAACACAACATACACTCTTTGAGAGCTCTGTGGGAAAGCCCGGTCTCGGCCATGGCCTTCCTAAGGGACTCGGGGTTGTTCGGCCAGACTGCCTAGGGAACAACTACTACTACTACTACTACTACAATCTCTTGAGAATTACTTATGTTATATGCAGTTGGACAAGAGGCCAACCCAGGGGTGCACCCGGGGAGGGGGGGGGGCACCCGGGCCAGAGCCCCCCCCCTTTAGCTCTCTGGGTCCTTTAAATATGTATATATATTTATTTCGATAACAGCAAACCATGAAAAATTGGCAGTACAATCAAAGAGTAACACATGAGCCTGCAGCTCCCTGACCCTAAACCTACATGTGACCTCCCAGTAATAATCGGATTATCTGACCTCACCTCACTACGGGCCCCCCCCCTTAGAAAATTCCTGGGTGCGCCCCTGGTCCCACCAAGACAAAAAGTAACTTGGTAGTGGGATGAGGGTGTAGAAGTTGCAGTTAAGAAGAAAAGAAGCTTTTTCCGGGAATGGAAGAAGGGTGGTAACAAGGAGGAATACTTGGCTGCCAAGCATAGGGCTAGAAGAGAGGTATACAGGGCAAAGTCTGAGTCACAGAGACTTTTACTTGATAACCTAAATCATGGGGAAAGGAAAAATATGATATTTAAGGTGGCAAATCAGATGAAGAGGGATAATTGGGATATTATAGGTGAGCAGTGTGTGAAGAATGATGAAGGTAGGGTAGTGGTGAACAGTGGGGATATCAAAGATGCGTGGAGAAAGTATTATAGCTGGTCGTTGAATGAGGAGTTTGACCGAGACAGGGAAGGTTTGGAGCCAACAGATCCAGTGTTTGGCCATTGGCCTTTGATTGACGCTGCTACTGTGAGTGAGACAATAGGCAGGATGCAGGTGGGGAAGGCAGCAGGTGTGTCTGGGTTGACTGCCGAAATGTTGAAAGCCTCAGGAGATATAGGGGTAAGGTTAGTCACTGACCTGAAAAATATGATTATATATGAGTGAATGTAGGGAAGAGTAAAGTGATGGTCTTTGAGAGAGGTGAAGTCAGTGAATGTACAGCGAGGTTGGATGGTAAGGAATTGGAAAATGTGAGTACGTTTAAGTACTTGGGTAGTGTGATGAGTAAAGATGGAGGTTTGGAGGGTGAAGTGCCTGAAAGGGTACAGCAGGGAAGAAAGGATGCTGGTTCTTTGAAAGCAGTGATAAGAAACAGGGAAGTGAGCATGAAGTGAAAAAGTTACTACATGACAGTATTGTGATACCAACTCTAACGTACGGAAGTGAAGCTTGGACGTTGTTGGAAGGACACAAGTAAAGAGTGAGAGCCGTGGAAATGAGTTATTTAAGAGGAGCCTGTGGAGTCACATGGAGAGACAGGCTGACGAATGAGGATATAAAGGAGCGTTGTGGTGTTGATGTGGATGTGATAGGAAGCGTTATGAGGAACACACTGAGGTGGTTTGGCCATGTGGAGAGGATGGAGGGTGAAAGACTGACGAAGAGAGTGTATGTGAGTGAGGTGGAGGGGAAAAGAGGGAGGGGGAGGCCGAGGATGAGATGGAGGGATGGGGTGGAGAGGTATATGAGAGAGGGGGGTGTGAGTTGGGAGCAGGGGAGTGAAATGGCAGGGGACAGGGCGACTTGGAGGCGATTTGTTTGTGGCCACCCCAAACGGGATTGAGGTGTCTGGCAATAGATAGATAGATAGATATATGAGTGTGTTGTCCCATATGATTGGTTGAAGAGTGAAACTGTAAGGGTGTATAAAGGGAAGGGTGATGCCCCGGAAAGAGGAAATTATAGAGGTATAAAGCTTTCAGATCAGATAATGAAGGTAATGGAGAGAGTTCTAGAAGGTATGTTTACAGAAAGAGTGAATATTGATGAGATGCAGTTTGGGTTTATGCCAGGCAGGGGGACCACTGATGCTATATTCATTGTTCGACAGCTTCAGGAAAAATATTTTGGGAAGAAAAGGGATCTGTATTTTGATTTTGTTGATTTGGAAAAGGCCTTTGACAGAGTCTCTGGAGAGGTGGTGAAATGTGCAATGAGAAAGCTTGGCTTGGAGGAGTGGCTGGTTAGGGTGGTTATGGCCATGTATGTGGGTGCTTGCACCCAGCTAAGGGTGAATGGAGATACAAGTGATGAGTTTTTCGTGAACGTTGGTGTGCATCAGAGGTCAGTTTTGAGTCCCATGTTGTTTATCATGGTACCTGAGGCCCTCTCATGTGACTTCAGAAACGGACTCCCGTGGGAGATGTTGTATGCTGATGATTTGGTGTTGATTGCAGAGAATGAAAGGGAGGCCAAGGAAAGATTTAGAATGTGGAGAGATGGTATGGGGCGCAAGGGCTTAAGGGTAAATGCAGATAAAACAAAAGCAATGATATTTAGGGTTGGTGGCGGTACTGTCAAAGACGAGGGAGAGTGGCCATGTGCAGTTTGACACATGGGTGTGGGAAGTAATTCTATCTTGTGCAGTGTTTGTGATAAATGGGTGCACAAGAGATGCAGTGGTATCAGAGGTAGACTGCGAGATAATGCTGATTTTATGTGTATGGCGTGTCAGGGAGAGCAGATGGAGACTGTCAGGCGCGAAAGGACTGAAACTGACCGTGTAGAAGAGTTTTGCTATTTGGGAGACATGTTGTGTGCTGGAGGTCGTGCTGGCTAGGGTGAGAAGTGGTTGGAAAAAGTTCAGGGAGCTGTTGCCTCTCCTGACATTGAGAGGACTCTCCCTACGTGCTAAGGGGTCTTTGTATGCAGCATGTGTTAGGAGTGCAATGCTGTATGGTAGTGAGACTGGGATACTAAAGGAGGAGGATATTTGCAGGCTCAGACATACAGAAATGACAATGATCAGGTGGATGTGCAGTGCGTCCCTGTGTGCAAGGTCGGGGGAGGCTGGGTTTATAATGGAAGAGTTGAGAGGCAGGATGGGACTGGAGTGTATTGGTGTTGTGATGAGGAGAGGTAGATTGAGAAGGTTTGGGCATGTGGAGAGAATGGGGGATGATAATTGGGTGCAGAAGGTGAGAGGTGTTAATATTGGGGGTGGGGTTATGAGGGGTAGACCAAGAAAGACAAGGGACAAGGTCATTAACTGTGACCTCAAGGTTAAGGGACTGAACAGGGAGGCTGCCATAGATTGTGCAGCATGGACAGCTGCCATTAGGTGACCATGTCCGATGCATGCAAGCATGTTGGAGCCTTCAAAAACAAAAACGAAAATGTGCCCAGGCTGAAACAGCCACAAGGGGATGGAGGAGGAACAGGAGTGGGGGGGGGGGAGCAGAGAGGAGATGGATGGAGGACTGGGAGAGTGGTGTACACCACCATGTCTGTGTTCCGACACGGTCATTTCAAACCTACGGCCCCAAAAGGTGAACTTGGGGCTGGCTTAGGTATCGTGAAACCTTTTAACATGTATGCATATGGTCCTATAATGTGGGATTCTCATAAAGCGGGAGCTCCAGGGTACAACAGTCCCGCGTCATGTGAGTGCTTGCTGTAATATAAAGTGAAAGGAAAAATAAGAAAAAACAGGAAGAGAGGAGGGCAGACACAGAAAATGAAAGATTAGGATGAACGAGGAATTAAGCAGCAATATATCAAGTGAGTGGATGATGGTCATCATCAACTACCACATATCTTAATATCAGTCCCCCCTAAAAATACTCATTTAAATACAATCTGGAATTTTTCATTCATAATCTCACAAGTTGTTTTCTTTTACATATTATCACATTTAATCTTACAATCCTATCTTTTAGTGACACTTTGACAGTTTATAGTCAAACTAGGACTTGTTCACCACATACTTTTCATATCTGGTTGCAGCTTATTTGTGGTGGGTGATGGCGACCATCATCCACTCACTTGATGTAGTGCTGCCTACTTCCTTAGCTTTTATCATTCTTTTTCTGTGCCTGCCCTCCTCTTCCTATTTCTCCTATCTTTCCTGTCACTTCTTATTCCTTTTCTTTCCTTTACAGGTGGCTTTACATTGAGTGACAAGCCAAATGGTTTCCTATAAGCCAAGAAACCATTTACAACGCTGGGTGGTAATCATATAACCAAACCATACATGCTCCCTACGTGTCAACAAGTGGGTTGGTGGAGGGTTGGTGCCCCTCCCTGTAAAACAACTAACTCAGTGTCAAATGGCCACCCTTTACGGGATTGTGGTGTCTGGCAATAGACAGATAGATAGATTCTCTTCTAATCCTCACATAATCATTTCTAAAATATTTACATCTCTCCCATGCTGATTTACTTACATTTCTTTTCAATATTCTAAACTTTGTTTCTCTTTTCTGTTGCTACTCTGCACCTATTATTAAACCATTTCTTCTCCTTCTTTAACCCCTTCATGGCCGCCGGCGTCGAATGACGTTTAGCCAATAAATGGCCACAGACGTCGTTTGAGCGCAGCCTATAAAAAACTGCAAAAATTTTGGGAAGTGAACGAACATTCTGAATGTCTTTACACTGACCTACACTACACTCCCATACACCCCATCAAACAGTTCAGAGCCTGCTGCTGTAATGAGTGGATTTTCAATTTTTTTGCTCCTGGCCATGCCTAAACAAGCACAATTACACCCATTATCTCAACCCAGGCAGAATATTTCATCTTTGTCCTCTCTTGCAAAACACACACAGTCACCTGTTTACGATTATGAAGTAGTACAGGCACAAAAAAAAGACATGATAATAAGTGAAAAATACATTTTTGTCCTGGTATCTTTACCTATTTGCTCAGGTTTGCTGTAATGGTTTGGATCATTAGATGCAGTGCAACTTGTAGAAAACTGTGAAAACTTTTGGGATGTGAATGAAAATCTGGGTCATGAGACTGACCTTGACTTCACCCTCTCACATATCATCTGTTAGTTCACCACCTGCTGTCGTGACAAGTGGATGTACGGTTTTTTCGCTTGGTGCCATGCCTAAAAACACATAGTTACACCCATTATCTCGAACCAGACAGAAAATACAATCTTTCTCCTCCCTAGCAAAACACACACAACCATCCTGTTTACAAGACAGCAATATATATTGCAAAAATAACAAGGTAAAATGATAAAGACGAACATGTAATTACGGAAAAAATACGTTTTCCCCCGTCTGTAAACGTATTTATTTCTGCTTTGTCTCTCTATTCGCAATAATTAGACTCATTCTTAGTTCTGAAACTGCATTACGATTCCATTTTTAGCATGCTCATGGTGTGGGAGCTCGAAGTTGCAACTCAACTCCATATTGCTAATCGGATCCGACCCTCCACTTTGTTCTCCCGTGGCAGAGACTAGCCCCGGAGGACATGCAATTTTCTCATTTAGGACTGAAAGTTCAACCCTTTCGCTCCCTTTTCCAAGCATGGGCACAACGATAACATAAAAAATAACTCAAAACTACCATAAACATATTTTATATCAAAAAGGTGAAAAAGTATTTATATATATATTTTTTTCCAGCCATTCCTACCATATTATGTACTGAAATCATTTGATATCACCATATCTCATATATGTGCAACATTTCAGCACCATTTGCATTGTTTTGGGAGGTAAAAAAAAAAAAATAACAACACCTGGCTAGTTGCATTGCGGCTGCGCCCTTGGGAGGCGGATATCGGTTGCCGATATTTCTGCAACTTCTGCGCTCCATTGCAAGCCACAGAATGCGTCTAGGAAGCTGGGATTTGCACTGTCAGGCACATCTGAACTTTCTCTTCAAAATGGCAGAAAAAAAAAAATCAATTTTTGAAAATTTAAAAAATGACCCCACCGTCAGCCTGGCATGCAAGGAAAATTCCGGGCCTTCAGCCACGGAGGGTTAATTTATCTCCATATTTGGGAACATATTTACTAACACCCTCAGTGTATGCTTCCTAAAAATGAAAGTTTTTATTTTCGACATCCTTTGCTTCATTAAACTCCCACCAGCCATATTTCCTGCAATATTCTCTGAGTGCTAAAATCAGCTTTCCTATAGGTATACCAATTTCTCATGCCCTTTTATTTTAATCTTCCCCCAGTTTATAACCTTGAGAGAGAGAGAGAGAGAGAGTGTGTGTGTGTGTGTGTGTGTGTGTGTGTGTGTGTGTGTGTGTGTGTGTGTGTGTGTGTGTGTGTGTGTGTGTGTATTTACCTATTTGTATTTACCTGTTTGTAGTATACAGGAATTGAGCGATGCTCATGTTGTCCTGTCTCCATATCCACATTTATCTAGTTTACTTTTACACACATGAATATTTTTCTCCTGCACCACCTTTTTGTCTAAGTCGTTCCATATACTTATGTATTTACCCAATATACCTAATTGAGATACACACGAAATATGCTATGCTCGTGGGTTCCCATCGCTGTTTCTCAGTAAGTCAAATTTAGCTTTAAACTTGTGTGTGTGTGTGTGTGTCCCCAGCTGATCGAGTGTAAACAGACCACTTTATGACCCATAATTTTAGCTGTTTTACTTATGACCATTTATTTGATAGAAACCCTTTAAAATTACATTGCTTTGTTTATTCTAAGTAGGATAGATGTGCCTGTGCATAGCCTGACAGTGGAACTCTGGTTATGGCTGTGGAGGAGGTTCAACTCCTGGGATTTTCCTGAGCAAACTTTTTCCCCTCCCCCAATGTTTACACGGCCGAATCAGTGTTAAACTCTCCATTCAAAACATGTTTAGTGCAAATCAGACCCTTGTAAACTAAGAGTCTACTGATACACTAGGGGACAACTGCATGTTACAGGAATGAGACACTTTTTCATAATGCATACAGTTTCTTAAGCAATAATTCAACTGGTACATAAGCCATTACACTAAATATGTAGGAATATATCCTCAGTTGTACGTTTTATGCTTTTTTTTTTTATACAATACTGTACTGGCAAGAACACATACCTATAAATTATTAGAATTTATCAACCCCTCAGCCTAATAGGGCTCTCCAAATTTCACACAGTCATCTGGCATTAACTTGAATATAAATCAAACATGGGTTCACTCTGAAGAACATGCTTGCCATTGTTAGTGAGGTACTCTCTTATACAATGATTAAAGTTATACAGTATCAGCAAGATAAAATGCTGTCTATTCAACCCAAACAAAAGGCTTTTCTTGCATCACCATAACACATCAATGTATGATACTTAAAACAATAATGCTCCTTGACTTCTCAGTAAATGACAACATGCTTGGCTCTATCCTGCTTAGATCTGAGCAGTTTGCCTTAAGCATCTCACTTTAACCTCTTTATTCCAGCATGACTCAGTAAGTGCTGGTTGAGGTGGGTTTTCTGACTGAAGGGTTTACCACATTCATCACATCGGAACTTCTTTACTCCTGTATGAACTAGCTTGTGCTTGGTTAGGTTGCTTTTATGACTAAACTGTTTATTACATTCATTGCAAGTGAACTTTTTTGCTCCTGTATGAATCACTAAGTGGGTGTTCAGATGACTTTTCTGACCAAACAGTTTGCCGCATTCATCACACCTGAATTTCTTCACTCCAGCATGAATTAGTAAGTGTTGGTTAAGGGTGCTTTTCTGAGCAAACAGATTACCACATTCATCACACTTGAATTTCTTCACTCCTGAATGACTCAGCTGGTGTCGGGTGAGATGAATTTTCTGACTGAACAGTTTACCACATTCAGTACACTCGAACTCCTTAATTCCCGAATGAATTACTTTGTGTCGGTTAAGAGAGAACTTATTCATAAACTGTTTACCACAGTCTACACATCTGAACTTCTCAATTTCAAATGAGATTGAGACAGCATCTTGAGCTGTCTCATTCTCACTCATCCCACACACTAACTTCACATCTGGTTCCACAATTATTTCCTCACTCACTTCATACTCAAACTTCACATCTGATTCTTCCTTAACTACCTCCATTACATCATCCTTCTTGACTTTCTTAATACTTGCCGAATTTCTGTCTGCTCTCCACTCAACTCCATCCCACTGCCAGCCTTTCTCTCTGCCACCAATATGATAACTAGCCACCATCAGTGACATATGAAAAATATTCCCATTAATACTGATGAACATATATCAATGCACAAATCATTACTACTAAGTCATAACTGTCAATACAGAAACCATTACTATTGAATCAATAATGTCAACATACAGATCTAATATGACCAATGCACTCCTCACATTCCACAAGTCCTATACACAGATGTAGAACAATCACAGTCACATTTGGTAACAGAATGAATATATGATCCAGGCTGCACTCACTCTTTAAAAGGCATCAAATTACTTAGGTTTCTTGTATTCATTAGCCGAGGTGCTTGTTGTACAATGTGCTCACACAATGAAATCAAACATGCTACTGGGCTGCAACACAAGGTATGTCCTCAATCCTGTCAACACTCTGCATTTATTATTCAGGCAACTCCTTGATGACCACAGTGCTGATTATTCTGCTTCACTGATCAGACATCAGCTATGGACCTGGAACAAGACCTGCCATTAAATCAGCATCACTATTAACCTAATAGCACTATACAGCACTTTATGCACACATGGTCAAGAGGGACAACCTGAAGATGAAAGTCTTGTCACAACCATTACCTTACAGCTTGGGTCAGAACAGTCCACACCAGCTTGCCAGCTTCACTGATTGCTGGCTGTCTTGTACATTAGCCATCCACTCTCCAACTGCACTCTCACCACTCACCTGAAAACAAATTTTACTCAACTGTAACCAAGGGAGATGGCTATGGTACTGATTCATGATTACAGTGCCCTCGCACAGTAAACGTATTCAGAGTAAACGATTCGCCTACCGAACGAGCAGGGGGTAATCAGGTCCACAAAACCATAATGAACGAGTTGAACCCCGAGTGAACAAAATCGGTGGAAAGAGTAGGTCATAACCGCCATCTCGCATATTGAACGACCCCCCTTCCCCACCCCAGTAGACGGTGCAAAAGATGCCAGATCTGAGCAACTTTTTGAGCAGAATCCAAAGGAGGACTCCATTGCACGAGAGAAACTGTGGGAAATGGGTGAGTTTAGGTATTGGATTTCCAGATACAACTCATGTATTATGCTTTTGTCAGTTGCTGATTGGTTCCTCAGCCCGACCCAACCCACGTGACCAATGTCCGATACCACCTGCCACAGCCTGCCTCAGTGTTGTGTGGATGGTCACTGTGATGAGAAGTTTATTTACTTATTTCCTTGCTCCTCATTATTGAGGCGTTTAGTAACATACTGGTGTAAGCGCCGAAAAGTAAATAGGAGAAAAACATGGTCAAAGATTTTCAACTTTCAGAATGCAATAGCTCAGCCAAATATTGAGCTACAGTGCTGGGGTTGGTCTTAAAATGATCGTTAGAAAGCCTACTTGCATGCTGTAAGAAGCATGAGATTTTAATGCATTCTGAAAGATGAAACGATGACTGCATTTTTCTCCAACTGAAATTTTAAATACCGTTTAACGCACTGCATAAAAATGGCATAAACACCCCCTAAACAATAAAGACTCTCCCCAGAGACTGAGTTTTGTTAGTTTGTTGATATCTTCATCAAATTCCCTGACTACTGTATCTAGACATTCACAGCTACCAATGGACGATTTTATGTACCTAATTAGGGCCCTGCAGGTAAGTGCGAAGGTGAACAGAGAAAACCAAATGAAGGAAAAGGTTGAAACAATCCAAATCGGAAGGTAAGTAACTTCCAAAGGTAAGTAAAGTTAAGTAAGAAGTATAAGGCAGTAAGATAACAGACCATTGGTCATAAAATCAACAGGTCCTTCTGAAGCTGCACAAAGACATCTCACCTAGGAAAAATTACATTTTAGTACTAAGGTAAGAGTGTATTATTAAGATAACACTAGTCGTTCCCTGGGATAAGATTGTACGATAGAATGGTATTACAATGAAGAGTCTTCTGAAGCTGCACAAAGCTGTCTCACCTGGAAAAAAAAATTTGCATACTAGCTCTTAGGTAAGTTTTATTTAGCAGAATGAAGAGTAAGATACCATGACAAGATAAAAAGGTAATAAAAAACCATTAGTTAGCGCCATTTACCTTCCCATTGTCTCCACAGTGTTTGTAGTCCCCGCAGCTCCCATACTTCCAGTGATAGGCAATAATTGTGGTCAAAGTGGTCGCTGTCGACATCCTCCTCATCGGAACTGTCCTACAAGTCCCCATTGGCTCCAAAAGCTTCTTGTTCACAAAAAATATGCATGAAGTAGGGGGTGTGGTGCACTGAAACGCAGGTCATAAGCTCCTCAAGATGACTAAGTTTGCCAGGCTTTAAATGCCATGCAGTCTCTTACTTCAGTGGCACAGTAAGTGAAGAGAGGATTAAGAGAGACGGCTTGTAGTTGGTTATGCCGTTAATCAACCGGACACTACCCAAGGGACCCATATAGTTCATGCCCATGAGGTACCCCTCACGAAAATTAAGTTCCAGCACAAAGTGTCAGGCATCCTGAAAGCCATAAGGGGGGAGTGGTCGCTGTATTGCCACCAACTTCTGGAGGAGGTCAAGGTTCAGAAACTCCTCACGCCACATCACAATAACCTCAGTTTTCTCGATAACGGCACTACGAATGGCACGAAAGTACCCTACAAAGTCGTAGATGGTGTCAGTCTCTCTAATAATTTTTTCTATGTTTCCGGATACATGGTCGCAGGCCACATAGCTGCGTCCGGGCACCAAGTAGATGTATTCAACACGAGTGAGGCGGCGTCTGTGAAGTTCACTGAGGTAGAAATGGATTATGATGTTTTTATTTTGTCCCCCACAGTTATCGGTAACAATCTTGAGAGTTTCAAAGTCTTCCTTTGCATATTCCTCGTCTATCTAGTTCCTCGTCTATCTAGTTTCTAATGCAGGAGGCTATTTCAATGCTGCCACATCCCCCACTCAGATTGTCCGAAATGTAAAACTTGGATTTATTATTCTTCAGGTTGTGCATGCACAAGTTGTACATCCACATCATGCGCTTGTAGTAGGCAATACTTGTAGACATGCAGGGTATGGGTAGGGTCTGCTGTAAGTCAAGACATATGGCTCGAACTTCAGGGTTATCGTCACTGGCCAACTCCTTCATGATATTCTGCCCTGTCTTGGCGAGGTCAAGGTGCTGCTGAAGATCGTCTTGGAGTCCTGCTTTTTCAGTTTCAGTTGCCTTTCCGATCACCATCTTCAGTAGATCACACTTGGAGCACATGTCTGTCTGTGGAGGCTTGAACCCTAGACGAAACTTGGTGCGTTACTGCGCTCAGTAGTAACCCTCCTTGACAAATGGGTCGTCGGGGTCTTCATCCTTCATCCAATTTATGTACAAATGGTACATTTTCTGTATGTTAAGACTCCCCTCCTGGTAGCGAAAATTAGGAGATTTGGCCCTTGTGTAGTGTTGGGAAACTGCCTGTGTGGTCTACCACCTGTTGCAGCTGTTGGCTGATGATCTTCTGGGACTGGGGGTGGCGGCCTCGCGTTCCACCCATGGGGCTACCTGTGTCCGTCACCGAGGAGAGTGTTGTCTTGACCCTCGTCTGAGAAATGGCCAGAAAATTGAGAGAAGCTTTCTTACACACATTGATAGAGTCATTATACGTGAGGGTATAGTGCAGGAAAGGCAGCGTTCTCCCTGTGGGTCCATGACTTGGTGGCGCCACTTGACAGGTTGCTTACGTACGTGCTTCTGTATGAATACATTTTGCAGTGCAGTTACCAATATCCCAGAAGCTTTTATGTGTGGTCCTCACTATAGGCACAGTTATGCGATCGTAGCATCCGTCATTGCAGGCAGGGCCAATATTTCAAGTTGAACCGACCGCCCGGTCGCTCTACTGGTGTACGCAGAACCCTGGTTCCTCTTTGTTTTGGTCTTGTTTTGGCTCCATTCAGCAAGGTTACAGACTCACTTGTGACCTCTTGAGGGTCCCAGGTCCTAGGGCACATCACTAGTGTCAGACATGAGGCCAGACAGGTTGAATAAGGGACACTATCTTTCTATCTATCTATAGTCCGACACCCTAATCCCGCAAAGGGTGGCCGCAGACAAAACACCTCCAAATCGCTCTGTCGCCCACCATTTGACTACCCTCCCCCCAACTAACCCCCCCCCCTCCCTCATATACCTCTCAACTCCATCCCTCCACCTCATCCTCGGTCTACCCCTCCCTCTCCCTCCCTCCACCTCACCTACATACACCCTCTTAGTCAGTCGTTCATTCTCCATTTTCTCCACATGTCCAAACCACCTCAGTGTATTTCTCCTGATCTTCTCAACCACATCCACATCCACCCCACAACGTTCCTTCACTTCTTCATTCATCAACCTGTCCCTCCATGTCACTCCACATGCTCCTCTCAAGTAATTCATTTCCATTGCTCTCACTCTTGACTTATTCCCCTCTTGCAAGGTCCACGCCTTGCTTCCATACGTCAGGATAGGGATCACAATACTATCATGCAGTGACTTCTTAACTTCCATACGCACCTCCCTATTTCTCATCACTGCTTTCAGTGAACCAACAACCTTCCTTCCCTGCTGTACCCTTTCACGCACTTCATCCCCCAGAGTTCCATCCTTACTCATCACACTACCCAAGTACTTGAATGCACTCACATTCTCCATATCCTCACCATCCAACCTCACTGTACATTCTGTGACTTCATTCCTCTCAAACACCATAACTTTACTTTTGTTTACATTAACTTTCAGCTTCCTCCTCCTACACACTGTTCCAAATTCATTCACCAAACCTTGCAACTCCCATTCATCTTCACTCAACAATACTGTATCATCAGCAAACAGCAACACCGGAATTTTCCAAATCTCACCCTCATTCATTAGAGCCACCCCCACATCCACTGCCCTACCTTGCACCTCCTTCACAACCACATCCATGTATATATTAAACAGCCATGAAGACATCACACAACCCTGTTTCAGTCCCACATTGAGATCAAAGAACTCACTCAGCTCACCATTCACTCGCACCGTAGCCCTAGCTCCTTCATACATGCTCTTCACAGCATTCAACAATTTCCCCTCCACCCCATATATTCTTAATACCCTCCACATACCTTGCCTATCTATTCTGTCATAAGCTTTCTCAAAGTCCATTAAGACAGCATACACCTTCTTTCCCTTTTCTAGGTACTTCTCCACTAAACATCTTAGAACAAATATCTGATCTACACACCCTTTTCCCTTCCTAAATCCCCCTTGTTCTTCTCCAACTAGCTCCTCTGTCATATGCCTAACCCTATCAATGAATATTCTACCATATATTTTACCAGTCACACTAAGAAGGCAAATACCCCTATGGTTACCACATACTTCTCTCTCCCCTTTTCCTTTGTATAAAGGAACAATTATACCTGATTCCCAGTCCTCTGGAACCCTTCCCTCTTCCCAAGCCAATCTACACAACTTCCATATCCACTCCATAACAATCTCACCCCCATACCTAAGCATTTCACCAAACACTCCATCAATTCCTGAGGCCTTTCCCAGCTTAATCTTCTTCATCACTTCCACTACTTTCACCCTACTGATCTCTTCCTCCCTCCTCTCATCTCTTCTTCTCCCAGCCATTCCCCAACCACTTATACTCGCATTGCTCTCACTCTCTACATTCAACAAATCCTCAAAGTGCTCCTTCCATCTCCTCAATTTCTCTCTCTTCTCCATCAACAATCTATTATTCCTATCTTTCACTCCCCTACTATTTCCCCTTTCACACTGCCTTACTTTCTTTACCTCCTTCCAAAACAATTTCTTACTCTCCCTCCATTTCACACTCAGATTCCTCCCAAACTCTTCATCCACTTTCTTCTTACTCTCCTTCACCAGTCTCTTCACCTTCCTTCTGTTCACATATACCTCTCTCTTCTCTCTCTCATCTTCTCCCCTACCTCTACTCGTTAACCATTCACTATATGCCTTCTTCTTTTGTTCCACAGCTCGTTGCACCTTATCATTCCACCATGCTGTCCCTTGCACACCCTGGCATCTCCTCCTCACTCATTGAAATATCATAGGTTAATACAAGTATGAATGCACGGCGGAAGGAAGAGGAAGACTGGTGGCCATGTTGGCTACGGGCCTGGTACTGGCACGCTGATTGGCTGAGCTTTTGTTTACATCCATCCACGAGGCACGGAAGGTGGTGCATCATTGGCTCACACCATGCGCTCCCAGCTGGGGTTCTTGATACAATATGTTACAAAATTTTCTCTAAATGGGCTCCGGCGCGCTGATGCGGTCAATTGTACCCTGTTACAAGGTAGGCAATTCGACCCTATTGCATGTGCCAAATTCAAATACTTTGGTGCTCCCCGGCTACTAGACGACGAGGGAAATAACACGGTATACTTAACTTAATTTTGCCCGATGTGTTGCTTACACCCCATGTTACTAAATGCCTCAATTTTTCTTTCAGAACTCTGAGCATATGGCTCCAAACAAACTTTAGTTATGCCTAAGCACCCTGAAAGTGCTATAAACACAAGAAAGCATTTTTTCTAAATGAATATGTAAAATTGTTGGACGAATTGGCATATGGTGTGGGAGCTTAACTCCAAATGATCAGACATAAATTTGATGAGTCAAGTGTGTTTACAATGTTGATAGTTTCCTTTGTTGGAAAAAAAGTTATTGATGAAGGAGCAGTAAAAGTCATGTTTTTACCTTTAGTTAAAAAAAAAAAAAAAAAAAAAAAAAAAAGGCTTTCTGCCCCACCTTTGTTATGAACTGACGGTCTATGATCGAGAAAATTCAGATCTTGCGATATGTGAAGACACTATGTGTTGACACAAATAGTTAGGTAAGATAATCATGTGAGTTCAGTTCTTGTGAATTATACTGTCATACAAATTATACGTCTTGGCTGACTTGATTATTATTCATGATTACTGCATTCGTGTGTATCCAAGAAGTGACAAATACTCAATCACTCCATGCTGTCGACTTCTTAATAGCATTTTTTTTTTTTTCATTTATTGTTGATGACTAATACCTCAAAACTAGTTTCACACTGCATTTTTTTTTTTTTTTTTTTTTTTGAGCACTGAAAGTGATTCTTGGCGAAATGTGCATGATGCTGGGTGGCCATTATTCATGTGTTGTTTAGATCAAAAGTTTTCGCTTGATTAGTAATGAGGATTTTCATAAGGCTTAGTGGCAATCCTTGGTGATTAAAATTTTTATGGGGTGTATTAGGGGGCAAAACTAATCGGTTAGGTTAGGTTAGAATGCAGTATGCACTGATGTGTCCAGTTGGTGAGATCTTATGTAAACACACTGACTTGGGTGTATTAAGGCACACATATTTGTAATAATCTATCTTCAAATATATTGTTAATGCAAAATATGATGCTCCCCCTATTTTACATGTACATGTATGTCACATTTTAGTGAGAAATTGATTTTGCACGAGGTTCTGCATAACCTATCTCGTGTTGCATGAAGACTCTACCATACTTGTTTCAATACCACAGTCAGCCACCTTAGCCATGCAGCCCAATTGGGACAGGTTAGGTTTGGCAAGGTTAGGTAAAGATAACCTGTGCAATTTTGCTTGGGAAACACATTGAGCATATCTTCGAGAAAATTCTATGTTTTTTTTTTAACGGAGGAGGCTAGTGTTATTCCTGGCTGAGGGGTACTAGTGCCCACCACATATGTAACACAGACCACAAGCCACAAGTAAATGTATGGTAAAACTGTTCGTCCGCCTCCACACCGAATGGCAGGAGTCCCCTGTCCTCCGGGATTAGTGCGGAAATCTCCCACCATGCGTGCCTGTCCGCTTCCCTACTGAATGGTCAGATTCACCCGGCAGGCTGCATTAGTTACACTGCCTGAAGCGGTGATCGACTGGTCATCCCCTGTCGCCGTTACGCACTAACTCCTGCCTGGGCAAACGTAAGTGAACCATACAGATGTCAGTTTACTGCGTGTTGCTTCCTCTGTGCCCGAAAGCAACCGTTGGGTGCGATGTGACAACGCTGTACTGCTTGCCGGCAAAACAAAAGCCCGCACCTCAGTTCCCGCCTTTCTGCCCCTCATGAGTGGTAACACTTGCAAGCATGGCTGTGACTGCGGCTGTGTTTGTGGTGGTTCCCTAACTTCCTCAGGTTGTGGCCCTGCTTTGCTGTATTTTGTGTGTGGTGATGGCCCCACCACCACCTGAGAAGCAGAAAAGAAGGTTCTGAGTCTGGAGAAGAAGCGTGAGATATTTGGCAAGGTTGACAGGCTGGACCTCAAGACACTTTCTTTGTGAACGTGAGCTAGCCCGTTCAGCACTGTTCGATATCAAGAAGTCACGCAACAAGCTTATGCGGTACGGACAGGACTTTGCCGAAAGCACATGTTGTGGCGGCAACAGGAAGGTAATGGCCCAGGCCTGTCACACCATTATCGACCAGTCGACATTGATGTGGTTTCATCAGGATGTGGTGCCGGGGTGCTAGTGCGTGGGACCGAGGTGAAGTCAGCTGCTGAGGGGTTTGCATGCCTGCACAACCTGCAAGACTTCAAGCCCCACCATGGACTTACTGGCCCTAAGGCACACGGTGAGGTCTTGGATGCGTCAGCGAAGGAAGTAGATCCGTTTCGCCTAAAAGTGCAGCGCCTGATCAAGGACGAGGGCCTTGCCCTTGGCCAAGTCTATAATGCTGACAAAGCTGGTCTGTTCTACTGCTCCTTGCCCACCAACACCCTGGCTGAGGACAGGGAGAAGTCTGTACCCGGTCGGAAGTTGTCCAAACAACATGTCTCTGTTTTGTGCTGTGCCAATGGAATGCACCGCCTTGAACCTATTGTTGTCGGGTGTGCAAAACAACCACATTGTCTTCGTGGGTTGATGGATAGCCTGCCTTGTGTGTGGTATCATTCTGTGAAGGCCTGGTTTACTGCTAAGATCTCCAGAGATTGGTTCCACAGACATTTCGTCAAGGAGGTTATCCATTATCAAACACAGATCCTTGGAATTGCTCGTGACCAGGTGAAGGCACTCCTGCTCCTGGACAATGCTCCCGCGCATCCGTCTGAGAAGTGTTTGGTTGCTTATGACGGCAAAATTAGGTGCATGTTTCTGCCACCTAATACGACTGCTACAATTCAACCAATGGACCAAGGTGTTATCATGGCTGCCAAGAGACTGTAGGTTCCTGAACAAGGTGTTGGTGATGCTGGAGGACGAGGACGCAGTTGAGGACACACGTGGAGAATCTTCGGCGTTACGACCTGAAGTTTGCAGTGTTCAACTGGTGGAACGCGTGGAAGGAAGTTTCCATCAAAACCCTCAAAAGCGGCTGGTCTCGTCTCCTGTAGGGAATCAATGCCGAGCACTACTTCGAGGGGTTTCACGTGAATAATTTCTACAGTTGCCTTAGAACAGCAGGAGAGCAGGTGGACTTCGATGATGTGTGGGAGTGGCTGGACGGCGATGGCAGCGATCCTGGTTACCAGAACATGCCTGATGAGGAGATCACCGCTGCTGCCTCTGCGGGAACAGAGGAGGACAGCGGGACCGATGAGGACGAGGATGAGGACCCTGACTCGCTGTCCTCCACAACTCCTTCAGTTTCCCGTCTCAGTGTCCTCTGTGGTTACCTGGAGGGAGTGCTGAAGTATGCCGAGCACCCACACTATGACAGGGAGTTGTTGCCACTCCGTTTGGCGATGGAGCTGTGGGCAGTCCGGGACGCTGTCATTCTCCAGCAGAATCGTCGATCCTATTGTCAGACCAGGATCAACTCATTCTTCAAGCCTACAACCCCACGACTGCCAGCCCATTCTCACCACCACCACAACCACCACCAGCTTGTTTCCCGCCTTCACCTTCGGACCCACAACTGAGCACGTCGACAGCTGTTGAGTCCCCTTTGGACGTAAGTTTGTGGCTGTCTTCGGAGTCTCCTAAGGTAGTTAGGCCACCATCACCACACCGCACATCACCAATCATCGAGGATGATGAGGATTTATTGACCACTGTTAGGTGCTACTGTATGCCACTAGACCACATGGGACAACTCTACAACTACTGGAGGTGGTGGGTTATGAAGCCTGGCGGCAGTGCACTGGGCGGCAAGTACCCCGACCGAATGTTTTTCAGCAGGTAACTTTAGATTTCTTTCATAGTTTCCTTGGTGCTAAATTTTTTTTAGGATATTCCTATGTGTGTTTTGAGGTCACAATATGGCAGAATGACCTAAAAACAGTGCCAAAAATATGGGGGGTATTGTACATACAGCAGTGTTTAGGTAGGGTGGTTTTTTGGTTTTCATTTTTTTTTTTTTTTTTTCTTGGTTTCTTGGTGTTGAAAATTATTTTGGATAATCCTATGTATGTTTTGAGGTCATGATATGGCAGAATGACCCGAAAACAGTGCCAAAAAAAGGAGGGGTACTGTGCATACAGCAGTGTTTAGGTAGGGTGTTTTTTGGTTTTCAGTGTGTTTTTTTTTTTTTTTTTGGTTTCTTGGTGTTGAAAATTATTTTGGATAATCCTGTGTGTGTTTTGAGGTCACAATATGGCAGAATGACCCCAAAGCAGTGCCAAAAATAGGAGGGGGTACTGTACATACAGTAGTGATAAGGTTGGGTGTTTTTTGGTTTTCAGTGTTTTTCTTACATGTTTTTCTTGGTGTTGAAAATTATTTAGGATATTCTTATGTATGTTTTGATGTCAAGATATGCCAGAATGACCTGAAAATACTACCAAAACAAGGAGAGGTACTGTATATACAGTAGTATATGTATAGGTAGGGTGTTTTTTGGTTTTCATTGGTTTTCCTGCATGGTTTTCTTGGTGTTTACCATTAGTTATATGCCTATGTGATTTGATGTCTAAATATACCTGAACGACTGGAACACACTGCCAAATTAAGCATGGATACTGTACATTAGTTGTAGGTTCAAGGTGGGTATAGGTTGGGTCTGGGTATGGTATAGGAATAGTGTTAATATCCAGAACATGCCTTTGGCTCTACTGTACTATGTCCAGATAAATGAGGGATTACTGTTATTGGAAATAATCATAGCTGTGGCTGAACCCTTGGAAATTTCATAATATCCTGCTTGCACTTGCAATATCCATGCTTCCATGGGACCAAGGCACATCTAGCAACAGTCATTTGGGCTAATCACAGTCCCAGATTTTGTTGTGTGAACTATGTCAGCCAATCAAATTATAGTGCCTTCCCACCCACCCCTCCCCCACTGTTCTACATGAAGTTCAGAATCAGAGCAGTTGTGTCAGTTTAGGGCAACAGGCATCCTACAAATCCTCAGTGAGTATTAACCTATACTCAGTTTTTTTGACTGAGGTGAAGATGCACTTGACATATTGGTGATGATTGGCTTAATGCAACATTACTTCATAATCTCTTCATTATTAATTGACAACATATATCTGATGAAGAAATTTGGGTTAGTAAATGTTATTCGGACATGTTGCATTCAACCAATCGTCACCAACCTATCAAGTGCATCTTCGCCTCAATAAAAAAAAAAATGAGTATAGTGCTTTGATATTAGCAAAGAAGGCTTGATATTTTGCCCTTGTACAGTGTTCCAACTCAGTTAAAGATGACCCAATCCAATCCACTCCGGTAAAGGGTTTGGGATAAGTCTTTCAGTGACTTCCGCTTGAATTCCTTATCTTTATTGATGCATCAGTTTAGAATTTATTGTTTATTTTCTTTTTAGTAGTACGGTACACCTGCAACATAAAGAACTACAGTACAGTACCCTATATAGTTTCGCGCCTAATTGGTACACATCGCAAAACTCATGAATATACTTTACATGTAATAAGTAGCAATTGGTTCCGGCTTTAGCAACCTCATTCCCTCGTAGCCACCCATTAATGACACAATACCACAATACCCCTACTATAAATTACATACATTTAATCAGACATATGATATATTACTGAAAAAAGAATTTACTATCATTGACACTTAGGCTGAAGTGCTTAATGGGGCTTGAAGATGAGTTCCACGGCTGGGAGCAGTGATTAGTTATCACCAGCCCCCTCATTGCTCCCAGCCACCACTGTTGAGTCCTCCACACCACTACTTCCCGATGCTTCGACATCAAAGCCCTCAAAATCCAGTGGGAGCTCATCAAGCTCCCCAGTGTCATCAATGTCCTCGTCCATAGCACCGTCGTCCTCCCCAGGCTGTATGTTCTCCAAAGCCTGGGCTTGTTGAATACAAGAAGACAGGAATGATGTTTTCAGAATCTGATGACGTGCATGAACTCTGGCATTGTAAAGGTTCATGTAATTAGCCAGAAGTCTATCCACCATTAGGAGGAAGGTGTCCCTGATCTCTGGCCTCCCATTACAAGCCTCAATTTGCTCTTTCAAACAAGCAGCATTTGATAGCAAGTCTGTGATTCGGCAAGATGTTGATTCACTCATTATGTAATCGTGAAACACAGTACACAACACGGGAAATAGAGACTCAAGAGAGATTATCCTGTGAATGTGCGATCATAACAACACAAAGTGCTGCGGGATATGACATCATAAACATGGCGGCGGTGGCTAAAAAACAAGCGATTGAGATGCGGTGGCTCGCAAAAGTCGTGGAAAAATCGTGACACTCCTAGAAAAAAAACATTCCCTTGCCATCGCGAAACAAAATTTCGTGAGAGTATATATCACGAAAGTAGTGAGGGTACTGTAATTGGTACCAGACCCTTGATGTTAAAGCCGATAGGCTAGTTCGTTAAACTGAACAATATGCTGTTCGGTAATTTCGCAGGCATCATGGCTTTAACCAAACTGAATGACATATAGGTAGATCTAAGTGGCTGTCTTACTCAATAAATGCTCTATTTATGGCTTCTCACAATGCTGACCATGCAGAGAATGATGTGGTGTTCTGTGGGATGTGGAGAAGCACAGGTGTGTGTGTGTGTGTGTGTGTGTAAAGTTGGTAGATTCAGTTTATTTAGTCTTTCTTCGTAGCTTAGGTCCCTTAAGCTTGGTATCCGTCTTGTAGCGGCCCTTTGAACTTTTTCAATCTTGTCTATATGCTTTTTGAGATGAGGACTCCAGACTACTGATGCATATTCCAGGGTTGGTCTAATGAATGATGTTATTATCCTTCTTAGCATGTCTTCATTTATGTATGTGAATGCTATTCTCATATTTGCAAGCAGTGTATACATGTTCCGTACCTTCTCGCTGATGTGGCCAGCCGGAGATAGTCTGTTATTGATAATCACACCTAGGTCTTTCTCTCTTTCTGATGTGTATAGGGTTTTATTTCCTAACTTATAATCCCAATCAGGTCTTTTTCCACTTTTACCAAACGTGATCACATGACACTTGTCCACATTGAATTCCATTTGCCATGTACTACTCCATTCATGAATTTTATTTAATTCTTCTTGTAGCTCTTTGGAAGAGTCTGTGTTAGTAATTCTCCTTTGTATTTTTGCATCATCTGCAAACATATTCAGATAGCTCTCATTTCCAGTGTTACTGTTTATATTATTTATATACACTAAAATCATGATTGGTGCCAGCACTGAACCCTGTGGTACTCCACTAGTCACTTCTTTCCATGATGAGTAGTTTCCTCTTAGTACTGTCCTCATTTCTCTTTTTATGAGAAAGTCTTGCATCCAACAAAACAGTTTGCCTCGAATTCCTCCTTGATGGTACAGTTTCCATAAAAGTCTTTGGTGTGGTACTGTGTCAAAAGCTTTCTTGAAATCTAAATAGATACTGTCCACCCATCCTTCCCTTTCCTGTATTGTGTTTGTTACTCTGTCATAGTAGCTCAACAGATTAGTAACTCATGATTTTCCTTTTCTGAAACCAAACTGTCTTTCTGTTATCATACCGTGTTCTTCTAGATGATTTACCAAAGCTTTTCTTACAAGTTTTTCTAATACCTTGCTTACAACACTGGTCAGTGATACTGGTCGGTAGTTGAGTGGATTCTGTCTATTTCCTTTCTTGAATAAGGGGACAATATTTGCTTTTTTCCAAATATCAGGTAGTTTACCTTGACTCAAGGATTTCTTGAAAATTAAAAATAATGGTTTACTTAACTCCTTTGCACATTCTCGTAATACCCAACATGAAATTTCATCAGGACCACTTGCTTTTCCTCTGTCTAATCTACTTAACTCCTCCTATATTACTTTTTCTGCTATTTGTATATTTGGTAGTATGTGTGGACATGCGTGTTCCACATAGTCCCTTTCAAACATTTTTTCTTCTGTAAAAACTAATTGGAAATTCTTATTTAGTGCTTCACAAATATCTTTCTCTTGTGTATAAGTGATTCCCTCGTCCGTAATGGATTGTTTTATATCTTTTACTTTGGTTTTGCTTCTGATATAGCTGTAAAACAACTTTGGTTGATCACTACTTTTATTTATTATATCCTCCTCAAACTGTTTTTGGGCTTCCCTCCTTATTCTTGTATAGTCGTTTCTTGCCTGTTTGTAATTATTATACGCCCTTTCACTATTGTCTTCTGTATCAATTCCACAACAAATCTCTTCTTTCTTTTGATTTTTTACATTCCGTATTGAACCATTTCTGTATTTTCTTATCTGCTTCTTTGTGCTGTGGAATGTACTTCTGGACTCCTGTTTCATAAAATTCACAAAATTTTTCATATACAGCATTTAAATCTTGTCCTCTAAGCTCATTTTCCCAATCAACTTCTAAGAAATACTTCTTTAGGTCTTGATAATTTCCCTTTTTATAGTTTAGGCTCTTTTTGTAACTGTCATTGCTGTTTACTATGGCATATGCTATCCTGAAGTTATAATTTAGTACTGCATGATCGCTTTTGCCGAGTGGAGGGTGATATATGAAACTGTCAATATCATTTTCTTGCCTAGTAAATATTAGATCTAGCACTGAAGGTATATCAAGTCCTCTTTTTCTGGTGGTTTCCCTCACATGTTGTGTTAAGAAAAACTCTTGTACGAGATCCAGGAGCTTTTGGTCCCAACAGCTTTCTTGGCTATTTATATCTAGAGTATTCCAATTTATATTTGTATTGAAGTACAAGGTAGGGTAGTGGATGTTGGAGTGGCCCTGGTGAAAGAGGATAGTGTTTGGAAACTCCCTGTACTGTTGTTTGCAGATGATACTATGTTGTTGAGTGAAGACGAAGGGGAGCTGTAAGGCTTGGTGGATGAGTTTGAGAGAGCGTGTAAGAAACGGAACCTAAAGGTGAATGCAGGGAAGAGCAAAGTGATGGTCTTTGAGAGAGGTGAAGTTAGTGAATGTACAGCGAGGTTAGATGGTGAGGAATTGGAAAATGTGAGTACGTTTAAGTATTTGGGTAGTGTGATGAGTAAGGATGGAGGTTTGGAGGGTGAAGTGCTTGAAAGGGTACAGCAGGGAAGAAAGGTTGCTGGTTCCTTGAAAGCAGTGATAAGAAGTGAGCATGGAAGTGAAAAAGTTATTACATGACATTATTGTGATACCAACTCTAACGTACGGAAGTGAAGCTTGGACATTGTTGGAAGGACACAAGTTAAGAGTGAGAGCAGTGGAAATGAGTTATTTAAGAGGAGCCTGTGGAGTCACGTGGAGAGACAGGCTGACGAATGAAGATATAAAGGAGCGTTGTGGTGTGGATGTGGATGTGATAGGAAGCGTTATGAGGAACACACTGAGGTGGTTTGGCCATGTGGAGAGGATGGAGGGTGAAAGACTGACGAAGAGAGTGTATGTGTGTGAGGTGGAGGGAGGAGGAGGGAGGGGGAGGCCGAGAATGTGATGGAGGGATGGGGTGGAGAGGTATATGAGAGAGGGGGGTGTGAGTTGGGAGCAGGGCAGTGAAACGGCGGGGGACAGGGCGACTTGGAGGCGATTTGTTTGTGGCCACCCTAAATGGGATTGAGGTGTCTGGCAATAGATAGATAGATAGATTGAAGTCCCCAGTTAGTATAATTCTTTCTGATTTCTCTTCCATTTTATGTAGCAATGATCTTATACTCTGAATCGTACTCTCTGCCAGGTCCTCATATGCATCTCTTTCCCATGTGTTTGATCTGGGTGGCATGTACAAATTGTCTACAATTACTTTACCTTCAGATGTGTTAATCTCTACTGCAATCAGTTCTACTTGTGATGGTATATCTAGTTTTATTTCCTTGACTTTTAGATTTTTCTTAGTTAATAATTCCTCCTCATTTTTTTAAATTTCTGTCTCTTCTCCATATATTGTATTCCTCTAAGTTTAATATGTCATTGGATATCCTTGGTGTTAATTTTGTTTCAGTTAGGCATATTATTTGTGGTTCATTTTCTCTGACATAATCATTCATCTCTAGTAATTTAGATACCATTCCATCCACTTTTGAGTACATCAATTTTATCATCTTGTTTATATACTTGTCATGACATGGTTCTACTACCTTCCTCCTTTTTCTTCCATCATGTTTGTGTACCAGTTTCGTACCTGCAATCCTATTACTTTGTAAAAAAAATTTCTTCTTCTCCTCTTCTGATCTTCCCTCATTTTTTGTTTCTGCTTCCTCCCTTTTCTCTTTCAGTAATTCCAGTTCCTCTTGTGTTAGGCATCTTTTTATCCATACATTTTTGAACTCCTCTTCTGGTCAATAAGACTGCTAACTTGCCTAATTGTCACTGTGTCATTTTTGAACTCTTCCATAACACTCTCGTGACTGACTACTGTACTTGCCATTTCACTCATTTTCTTCCTAAGTGTACTCAATTCCACTGTTAGTTCACTGATGGTTGTGTCCTTCTTATTGGTCTCCCTTCCTAGTTTTTCTATTTCTTCCTTTTGCAAGTGCATCTCCTTCTTTATTTCATCAATTTCATTTTTGAAAACCATTTCTAGTTTGTTTACACGTTCAACCAGTCTATTGTGAGTCGCCACTTCAACCAGTTCTTGGTAGAAATCATCATTTTGCTTTTTACCTTTATCCCTTTTCTTTTCCAAATTTGCTTTACTAAAGTATGTATCCATTTTGCAATACTTAAAGTGCAAAGCACGTACTTACAATCTCCGTGTTGTTGTACTCTAAACAAACCTCAGAGATGACTCAGCGTATTCTTTCGTCTTGGTTCTATTTCCTGTTTGAACAAGTCTTGTTTAAACTTTTTCTTTTTTCCTTTTAATAATGAACAATCATTTAGTCTAACCTGGTACTGAGCTTGACTCATACAAAGATACAAATTTAGGTAATGCCACTGGCCGTGATGATTTGGTATGGAGCGCTGGTGACGCACGTCCGCCTAGATTGAATCCCTCTGTGTGTGTGTGTGTGTGTGTGTGTGTTCTTACCTAATTGTATCTTTACAGGAATGAGTCAAGCTCGTACTGTCCCGTGTTTTAAACCATATTTATCGTACATATCCTTAAATTTGTGAATTGTTTTGGCACACACTATTTCATTCGGTAGTGCATTCCATTGATCAATTGCTCTGTTTGGGAAACTGAATTTCCTTACGTCTGTATCACCTCTCTTCTTATGCAGTTTTTTGCAGTGTCCTCTTGCTGATGCTTCTCCATATGTTAAGTAATCATTTATGTCTATTTTCTCCTTTCCTGATATGCATTTATATAGCATTATCATGTCACCTCTTTTCCTTCTCTCCTGTAGTGTTGGTAGATTCAGTTTATTTAGTCTTTCTTCGTAGCTTATGTCCATTAAGCTTGGTATCCATCTTGTAGCGGACCTTTGAACTTTTTCAATCTTGTCTATATGCTTTTTGAGATGAGGACTCCAGACTACTGATGCATATTCCAGGGTTGGTCTAATGAATGATGTTATTATCCTTCTTAGCATGTCTTCATTTATGTATGTGAATGCTATTCTCATATTTGAAAGCAGTGTATACATGTTCCGTACCTTCTCGCTGATGTGGTCAGCCAGAGATAGTCTGTTATTGATAATCACACCTAGGTCTTTCTCTCTTTCTGATGTGTATAGGGTTTTATTTCCTAACTTATAATCCCAATCAGGTCTTTTTCCACTTTTACCAAACTTGATCACATGACACTTGTCCACATTGAATTCCATTTGCCATGTACTACTCCATTCATGAAGTTTATTTAATTCTTCTTGTAGCTCTTTACAAGAGTCTGTGTTAGTAATTCTCCTTTGTATTTTTGCATCATCTACAAACACATTCAGATAGCTCTCATTTCCAGTGTTACTGTTTATATCATTTATATACACTAAAAACATGATTGGTGCCAGCACTGAACCCTGTGGTACTCCACTAGTCACTTCTTTCCATGCAGAGTAGTTTCCTCTTAGTACTGTCCTCATTTCTCTTTTTATGAAAAAGTCTTGCATCCAGCAAAACAGTTTGCCTCGAATTCCTCCTTGATGGTACAGTTTCCAAAAAATCTTTGGTGTGGTACTGTGTCAAATGCTTTCTTAAAATCTAAATAGATACTGTCCACCCATCCTTCCCTTTCCTGTATTGTGTTTGTTACTCTGTCATAGTAGCTCAACAGATTAGTAACACATGATTTTCCTTTTCTGAAACCAAACTGTCTTTCTGTTATCATACTGTGTTCTTCTAGATGATTTACCAAAGCTTTTCTTATAAGTTTTTCCAATACCTTGCTTACAACACAGGTCAGTGATACTGGTCAGTAGTTGAGAGGATTTTGTCTATTTCCTTTCTTGAATAAGGGGACAATATTTGCTTTTTTCCAAATATCAGGTAGTTTACCTTGACTCAAGGATTTCTTGAAAATTAAAAATAATGGTTTACTTAACTCCTTTGCACATTCTCGTAATACTCAACATGAAATTTCATCAGGACCACTTGCTTTTCCTCTGTCTAATCTACTTAACTCCTCCTGTATTACTTTTTTTGCTATTTGTATATCTGGTAGTATGTGTGGACATGCATGTTCCACATTGTCCCTCTCAAAATTTTTTTCTTCTGTAAAAACTAATTGGAAATTCTTATTTAGTGCTTCACAAATATCTTTCTCTTGCGTATAAGTGATTCCCTCGTCCGTAATGGATTGTATTATATCTTTTACTTTGGTTTTGCTTCTGATATAGCTGTAAAACAGCTTTGGTTGATCACTACTTTTATTTATTATATCCTCCTCAAACTGTTTTTGGGCTTCCCTCCTTATTCTTGTATAGTCGTTTCTTGCCTGTTTGTAATTATTATACGCCTTATCACTATTGTGTCTTCTGTATCTATTCCACAACAAATCTCTTCTTTCTTTTGATTTTTTACATTCTGTATTGAACCATTTCTGTATTTTCTTATCTGCTTCTTTGTGCTGTGGGATGTACTTCTGGACTCCTATTTCATAAAATTCACAAAAATTTTTATATACAGCATTTAAATCTTGTCCTCTAAGCTCATTTTCCCAATCAACTTCTAAGAATACTATGTCATATGCTATCCTGAAGTTATAATTTAGTACTGCATGATCGCTTTTGCCGAGTGGAGGGTGATATATTAAACTGTCAATATCATTTTCTTGCCTAGTAAATATTAGATCTAGCACTGAAGGTACATCAAGTCCTCTTTTTCTGGTGGTTTCTCTCACATGTTGCGTTAAGAAAAACTTTTATACGAGATCCAGGAGCTTTTGGTCCCAACAGCTTTATTGGCTATTTATAACTAGAGTATTCCAATTTATATTTGTATTGAAGTCCCCAGTTAGTATAATTCTTTCCGAATTCTCTTCCATTTTATGTAGTAATGATCTTATACTCTGAATTGTACTCTCTGCCAGGTCCTCATAATTGTCTCTTTCCCATGTGTTTGATCTGGGTGGCATGTACACATTGGCTACAATTACTTTACCTTCAGATATGTCGATCTCTACTGCAATCAGTTCTACTTGTGATGGTGTATCTAGTTTTATTTCCTTGACTTTTAGATTTTTCTTAGTTAATATTATAATTCCTCCACCTTTTTTTAAATTTCTGTCTCTTCTCCATATATTGTATTCCTCTAAGTTTAGTATGTCATTGGATATCCTTGGTGTTAATTTTGTTTCAGTTAGGCATATTATTTGTGGTTCATTTTCTCTGACATAATCATTCATCTCTAGTAATTTAGATACCATTCCATCCACATTTGAGTACATCAACTTTATCTTCTTGTTTATATATTCGTCATGACATGGTTCTACTACCTTCCTCCTGTTTCTTCCATCATGTTTCTGTACCACTTTCGTACCTGCAATCCTATTACTTTGTAAAAAAATTTCTTCTCCTCTTCTGATCTTCCCTCATTTTTTGTTTTTGCTTCCTCCCTTTTCTCTTTCAGTAATTCCAGTTCCTCTTGTGTTAGGCATCTTTTTATCCATACATTTTTGAACTCCTCTATTTCCATAAGATTCTTTGCATTTTTTAGTATCTCTTCCACAGTGTTTACACTCTGGAAAGTCACCTTTAGAGATCTTGTCTTGCTTTTCTCGTATTTCCCTAACCTTTTGTGTTCCTCTATGTCTTTACTACAGATTTCCTCTGACACTTTTTTCAGTAAGCTCATTACATTTGCCATCTCCTTTTTGTCTCTTGTGATCTTGTTTTTTACTTCTTCCTCTTCTATACCAGTGATTACTATAGATTTGTTTATCTCTAATGAATCTCTGACTAACTTTGGATTGTTTTGGATTATTCTTTTCACTTCCTTTTTAATGCTTTTTTCCTCCACCCTTGTGTGTGTGTGTGTGTGTGTGTGTGTGTGTGTGTAGGGATGCCATGGTGTTAAGTGTTTCCCAGTTCTCCATTTTTCAACAAAATGAAAATTCATTAAATGAACATAATGTTCAGCCAGCTCAAGGTGGTCGTTAAAACCAAAATATGTTGTAAAAGGGTTCTGTATTTTGAGGGTTTACTGTAGCTATCTTGTTTTCATTACATCTTACATCTTAATGCCTTGTCCACCTCTCTATAAAAAGTAGAATTTTTCCAGTTAGGTGTTACTGATACTGCTGGCTTAGCAAGCTAACTTTGCTTTTTATGTCACTGTATGTAGCACAGTGTGGTATGGAGTGGTCAAATGCCCTGTTTTCACTTTCACAACATTGATAGTTTTCCTCTCCTTTGATAAATCATTTCTCCATCCTAACTTTGAAAGTGTTGCTTCTGACTGTTGTCATCAGCATACTTTCCAGTGTTTTCAGTTCAGTGCTCTTTTCTTATGAAGTTTTTATATTTTCTGTATACAGTCATGTGCTGCTTAATGTCCTTCCACACAAAGTCCATTCACTTTAACGTCTGGGGATCCATAGGAATGTAGTAGAAATAAAAAAAAAAAACATCCAAAAAATGGGACTCAGCGAGTGTATGCAGACGCAAAGCAATGTTGCTGTGTGACAGCCAGACAGCTTTCCAAAACAAAGCATTTATGCTGCCAGCCGTGTGATAGGCAGTATGTGCATATCCTATAAAGATCCTCTGTAACAGGCAAACCTCGATTCCCCAGACTAGTGATGAGGGTAGAAATACCACCATACCCTGACTAACAATGCCCGAGCCCTGGTTTAACAAAGGGTCCTCTGATGTTTCATCCAGGAGTGATGGGACAAATGTTTGAATCACGTGCGTTTCCACAGCCAGCTGAGCCCGCCCACCTGCCAGGATGAGCAGAAAAGCTTGCGCAGCCCCCGCACCTATCGCTCACCCCACTCAAGAAGCATGCCTTGAGGGAGAACTTGGCTACCAGATTTCTTGTGGTGGTGGACAACATGTCTAGCCACCCTTCTGCAATGAAGGACTAGGCAGACAACATAGATGTGGTGTTCCTGGCCCCCAACACCATGTCGTTGTTGCAACCCATAGACCAGGGATCGCTACAATCAAGGCATACTACCTCCACCACACTAGGCAGCAGTTGGTGAGGGCATGTGGCACCAATGACAGGACGACAGTGCAGCCATTCTGGAAAGGATGTAATATAAAGCACACCATCGAGAACATCACGGCTGCATGAAGGGAAGTACACCAGGCCACCATGAACTGTGTGTGGCACAAGCTGTAGCCAGAGTGCATTCACTCCTTCACCGGCTTCCCCAAGGGCATGCGAGCACTGTGGTAGAATGGGTGGGTGTGGCAGGACATGTGCAACTGTCGCCTGAGGCGGGCTTTGGGGAGGCTGACGAGCAGAACATGAAGAAGGTCCTGGAAAGCTACAGGGAGAAGCTCAGCAATGAGGAGCTCCTCAATATGGATATTCAGCGGGTGCACCAGGAAGCACAGGAGGAGGAGGAGGTCATGCCTGAGGTGTGAGCCCTCAGTATGAAGATTCTGAAGGAGGCGTTGACCAATGTTGACAAGGTCATCGCACTTATGTGTACTCAGTACCCTCTTCCAGGACGAAGCAGGGATGCATCTGATCAAGTGGAGGAAGGGATGAAGGTGTACAGGGTGTTGCTAGAGGAAAAGAAGAGGACGGCCAGGCAGACTACCATCGCTATCTTCTTCAAACAGGCTCCCACCATGTCAGCGACCCACAGAGGATCTTCCCAGCCCTCAACCAGCAGTGCATCTCCCTAGCCATCGACCAGCAGAGAAACATTGAGGTCCATCTCCCGCTAAGGATGTGCTCAGACCCCGGTACTGGACCTCACCTCGAGCTGATCCCCGTCTCCCACGTCACCTGAGTCTCCACTGCAGCACTTCGCCATGCAGTCGCTACCTACCTCATCCCAGCCTCAATCTCTGATACCACCCTGGCCACCACCTCTGTCTCCCTCGCCAGGACAGTGGCCACCGCATCCGTCTCCCTCGCTGCCTCATCAGTCATTGCAGCGGTCTTGCTCACCACCTTGTCCGTCATCGCATCGCACCCCATTGCCACCTCATGAGTCATCACATCACATCCCATCGCCACCTCTAGAGCCAGCGCATCAGTCTCCCACTACCTTCACCTCGCTAGGCTTCCCCTCCCTCTGACCCTTCCCCAGAGATGGGGTTTGTGGGCTTTGAGGAGAAAGAGTGAGTGCTAGGGAGCACTGCATTTCCCCTAGCCTTGTGGGGGATAGCAAGGACAACAACCAGGACTGGACATGGTTTTACAAGAAGTGATGAGAGGTGTTTGATATTTTAAGACCTATTATTTATGATTTTCAGATTTATTTGTTGGTTTTAGTGAGTCATTTACAGGTATTAGGCTTAGGTTAGCTTCTTTTACAGCTAGGCCATTTATATTGGCTTTAAAATTTTTGGGGGGACTCATATGGGTGAGTTTAGGACTTAGGACTTCATTGAGGGGGAAACATAAGGCTCAAAAATGCATCCCTATACTTTACATGTTAAACTGTCCCTGATTTACGATACCCTGCTTAGCAATGAGGTTTTATTTGCCTGTACTGTTTGTCTATCTATCTCTCTACTGCCAGACGACTTAATCCCATAAGGGGTGGCCACAAACAAACTGCCTCCATGTTGCCCTGTCCCTTACCATTTCACTGCCCTGCTCCCAGCTCACATCCCCCTCATATACCTCTCCACTCCATCCCTTCATCGGCCTGTCCCTCCCTCTCCCCCCCTCCACCTCACTCACATACACTCTCCTCGTCAGTCTTTCACTCTCCAACCTCTCCACATGGCCAAATCACCTCAGTGTGGTTCTTCTGACACTTCCTATCACATCCACATCCACACCACAATGCTCTTTCACTTCCTCATTTGTCAGTCTGTCTCTCCATTTGACTCCACATGCTCCTCTCAAATAACTCATTTCCACTGCTCTCACTCTTATGTCCTCTAACAAGGTCCAAGCTTCACTTCCATACGTTAGAGTTGGTATCACCGCATTGTCATGTAGTAACTTTTTCACTTCCATGCTCACCCCCCTGTTTCTTATCACTGCTTTCAAGGAACCAGCAACCTTTCTTCCTTGTGGTACCCTTTCAAGCACCTCACCCTCTGAACTTCCATCCTTACTCATCACACTACCCAAGTACTTAAACGCACTCACATTTTCCATTTCCTCCTCATCCAGCCTCACTGTATTCACTGACTTCACTTCTATTGAAGACCATAACTTTACTCTTCCCTACAATCATGTTTAGATCCCGTTTCTTACACACTCTCCCAAACTCATCCACCAAGCCTTGCAGCTCCCCTTCATCTTCACTTAACAGCACAATATCATCTGCAAACAACAGTACAGGGAGTTTCCAAATACTACCCTCTCTCACTAGGACCGCTCCAACATCCACTGCCCTACCTTTATCTCTTTTATAACCCCATCCATATACAGATTGAACAACCATGGAGAAATGACACATCCCTGTTTCAACCCAACCTTCAAAGGGAAAAATTCACTCAGTTCACCAACTAATGCACTGCAGCCTTAGCACCATACAAACTCGTCACGGCATTCAACAACTTCCCATCTACTCCATATATTCTTAATACCTTCCACAATCCTTGTCTATCAACCCTGTCATATGCTTTCTTCAAATCCAAGAAGGCCACATACAACTTCCTTCCCTTCTCTAGAAACTTTTCCACTGAAGATCTAAGAATGAATATCTGATCTATACAACCTCTTCCCTTCATAAAACCTTCCTGTTCTTCTCTAACTAATTCCTCCGTTATTTCCCTGTCACTAAGTATCCTACCATATACTTTCCCTATTACACTAAGAAGACAAATGCCCCTGTGATTACCATATTCTTCTTTTTCCCCTTTTCCTTTGTACAGGGGAATAGTTATACCTGACTTCCAATCCTCTGGGACTCTACCTTCCTCCCAGGCCAATCTGCACATCCACCACATCCATTCTACTACTATCTCTCCCCCATGCTTCAGCATTCACCACACACTTCATCAATTCTTGGGGCTTTCCCCATTTTAACTTTCTTCATTGTTTCCACAACTTCCTTCCTACTGATTTCTTCCTCTCTTCTCACATCTCTCCTTCTCCCAGCCATTCCCCAGCCACTTTGGCTATACTTGCATTACTTTCTTTCTCTATGTTCAACAATTCCTTAAAGTGTTCTCTCCATCTGTTCACTTTTTCTCCCTTCTCCACTTGTAATCTACCATTTTTATCTTTCACTCCCCAACTAACTTCTTTGGCACCCTGTCTAACTCTCTTTACCTCTTTCCAGAACATTTTCTTTCATTCACTCCACTTTACACTCAAATTCATTCCAAATTCCACATTCACTCTCTTCTTACTCTCTCTTACTAATCTTTTCATCTCTCTCTTCCTCTCTACATATAACTCTCTCTTCTTTCTCTCAACTTCTTCCACGCTCCTGTTTCTGATCTACTCACTACATGCTTTCTTCTTTTATGCAACAGCCTCTCTCATCTCTTCATTCCACCATGCTGTTCCCTGCACCCCCTTTCATCTTCTCCTCGCCCCACAGACCACCTCACATGCTGCTCACATTTCTTCTGTGAATATATTGCACACATCTTCCACATCCCCCAACTGCTCCAATCCATATTTACCCAATCGCTCCTCCACTTCCCTCTTATATTCTGCCTTTTTTCCATCCGTTTGTAACCTTTCCACCCTCCTTGTATGCACTACTTCCTCCTGTCATTCTCTTCTTCTATTTCTAGGACCTTGATTCTGACCACCACCAAGTGGTTGTCAGAAAGTCTACTGCCTGAACCTCTATATACTCTTGCATCCAATATACTCCCTCTCATCCTGTCATCCACACACATATAATCAATCATTGCCTTCTGTTTATTTAGGTCACCACCAACCCAACTCATCAGTGGCCACGTATACCTATGGATCATTTTGTGCCTGAAAAGGGTATTGGCTATCACCAACCCCCTCCTGGCACAAATGTCCACCAAAGCACTGCCATTCTCATCCATCTCCGCAGGCACACCCCACTCACCAACTACTCCAACCACCTACACATGCCCTACATTTCCATTCATATCTCCAATCAAAAACTCTCTCATTCCATTCAAACTTTTCCATGCACACTTCCACATTTGTCCAGAACTCTTCTCTCACTCTACTTGAACGATCTTGTGTTGGCGCATGCATGCACACAATTGCCCACATTTGTAGTCCAACTTTCAATCTTACCCACACAATCCTCGAGCCAACTGAATCATACTCTCTTATATTCTCCTCTTATGTTACTCACAACAATACACACTCCTTCTCTTGCCCTCATTCTCTCCCACTCCTGCGCATATACCCCATCCATACTCCCATTCTCTCACACTCTCATCTCAACATTTAGTATCAGTTAATCCACATACATCCACTTTTGCACCCTTAAGGACCTGGACAATCTCTCTCTCTTTCACCTCATCATTTGCACCCCGTACATTCCATGCAGCCATCCGTACCATGTCCTTTGTTCAGTCCTTAATCATCAACTTTTAGTCTGTCCTGGTCCGAGGCTTCTTGTTCATATTTTTAGTTAGCCGTTTTCTGGAGAGGGGCAATAACCCTCGGCCAACTCACTTCTTGTAACGAAGGGAACACGTACTGGTTGTTTATAAGGTTACCACCCAATGTTGTAAATGCTTTCCTGGTTTACAAGAACTCATTTGGCTCACCACTCAATGTAGAACTACCCTAAAGACAGAGTACTGCCACAATAAGTGGGTGGATGATGGGCACCCCCACCTTTCATGAAAGAACTTAAAATGGAGGGGAAAAGGTGGAGAAGGAAGTGATCAGGGTACTGAGAAGTTAAGAATCTTTAGTCAGGGATGTAGCAGATAAGGAAAAATGTGTAATAGTTTCAGGAGTAAAAAACATATGACAGTAAGATCAGAAAGAGAAAGAGAAGAACTGAGTAGTGTTAAAGAAATAATACAGAGGGCAACAACGAAGCTCAAGAAGAGACTGAAGAAGTGTTTAGGTTAGGAAAGTACAAGAAGGAGGAGCGAGGCCATTGAAGGTAAAGTTTAAGTCCCAGGTAATGGTAAACGAAATCATTAACAGAACAGGGCAATTATCAGATACAGAAGGGTTTAAAAATTCTGGATAAGGAGAGATCCAAATGAGGAAGAAAAAGCTAAAATACAGGAGTTAGTAAAGGAAGCAAAGGCAAAAAACCAACAGAGAATAGAGGAACAGAAGACAGTGTTTTATTGGAGAGTTATGGATCAGAAATTGAGGAAGTGGTACCGACCGACAGAAGGAGAGAAGAGGGTATAAAAAACAACAAAAATAACTTGAACGTGGCATATACTATAGTCCTTTCACCGCAAGAAGTCCGTTCAGGGTGGGGCCCAACTGGTGAATCACCTCTAGCGATGCTGCCAAATCAACCGTAGTACATGCCTCTCTCTCGCTTATTTCCCATCTATGTGCTATTTGAAATTGTTTTTTATATTCTGTATATAGTAAAGGAAGCTATATAGTACACTGAGTATCACTTTTTAGAATTATAACAACGATTTGAATGAATTCTATGACACGAGGCAGCGCTTTTTTCCCATGTTACTACGTCGAGGTTGGCGAGGGACCCAGGGTCACTCACTGTCTAGCCACCACCCAGGATGGAAGGTCCCACAACTCCCAACCGCTCCCGCTCGAGAGTGCTGCATAGCAGGGAAAAAGAGTTGATATACAACGTTAATATGTATTTCTCAGAAGAAAAGGCTTGTAATGGATTTACAATCCCGCCTTCAAAAGCATCTGCTCGCACTGCGAAAGCCACCAACGTTTCCGAGAAAACAGTTCAACGAATTTGCTCGAAACGGACACTGACGTCACCAGAACGGCCTATGTTTTTATCACCACGGAAGAGGAAATGTGCTGCACCTGTTACAAGTCTTGACGATTTTGATAAATATGCAATAAGAAGAATAGTCTTGGGATTTTATGAAAGGCATGAAATCCCAACTCTGCAAAGAATTCAAGAAGACCTTAATGCAAAAATATCCTTCAGTGGTGGCATAACCTCCCTTCACAAGATTCTGCAGGTGATTGGCTTCAAAAACGCTAAGGTTAATGGCCGCAAATTCCTTATGGAGAGGAATGATGTTGTGGCTGCTCGCACAAAGTTTTAGCGAGAAATAAAGCAAGTAAGACAGTCCTCCCATAATATCGTGTATCTGGACGAGACTTGGGTGAACCAAAATTACACGGTTGGAAAATGTTGGACAGACACCACATCACCACAAGCCACTGGAGTACGACAGACAACAGGAAAAGGAAGTCGTCTGATCATTCTTCATGCTGGAATGAAAAATGGCTTTGTAGACAACGCCAAGTTAGTGTTCCAAGCCAAAAACGACAGGGATTATCATAACAAGATGAACTCAACACTTTTTGAGGAATGGGTCAGGAATCAGTTGCTTCCAAACATTTCACCAAACTCGGTAATCATGACGGAAAATGCTTCCTATCATTCTGTCAAGCTTGAAAAAATTCCTACTTCACCATGGAGAAAATCGGACCTGCGGGACTGGCTGATAAAGAAGGGAGTGCAGCCCCAAGATAACTTATCTAAAGCAGAGCTGCATGAGCTTGCCAAGAAGTTGGATATCACCACAACCTACGTAATCGACAAGATTGCGGAAGAAGCAGGGTATCGGGTTTTGAGATTACCACCATACCGCTGTCAATATAAACCGATTGAGCTCATTTGGGCTCAGGTGAAGACTCATATAGCCAAGAAGAACACCTTTAAAATGGCTAACCTTAAAGTTCTTGTCAAAGAGGCTCTGAGTCTTATCACACCACAAAGTTGGATGGAAGTAGTGCGACATGCCGAACAAGTACAAGATGAAGATGCACAACAAGACATAGCAGCTGAACATTTCATAGAGTCATTCGTTGTCAATATAACAGAAAGTTCTGATGACGAAGAAGATTATGATGAAAGATCAGAGAGAGGATTAGGCCTACAGGGGAAACCTCTTAAAAATAAAACGCACCTAGACTTTTACCTCATAGGTGGTGTGGAAAAAAAAGTTGAAAATAAATAATAAATTTATACAATATATATATATATATATATATATATATATATATATATATATATACATACAGTAGAACCTCGGTCCTCGAACACAATCCGTTCTGGAAGGCTGTTCCAGGACTGAATTGGTCGAGGACCGAACTAATTTTCCCCATAAGAAATAATGTAAATCATTTTAGTCCGTTCCAAGACCCCAGATGCTTACCTATTTACATTTCAGCACTGGTACCAGTGCTTTCCTTTACGAGGTGCCTGTATATTTCTCTTGCCTTTTCACAAATTATATACTCACTAACACTGTCTCCTGCTAAATGTTTCTCATTAATGAAGATAAGCAATAATTTTTCCACTTCTTCAATTATTTTCCGCACTACTTTCCTCTTTTCACTGCCAGTAGCCGTACTGGATGAACTTGCTTTCTTTGGAGCCATTATTAGGGGCTAATACTGCACTGAATCAAGAAAAAATGTGAAGCACAGCAGGACAACCACGTTGATGAACAACAAAGGTGAACGTGTGACTGTCGGTCGGCCAGCTTCCCTTCGTTTGGCTACGTTCAGGTTGGTCGAGGTCCGATATTTCGGTCGACCTCTGGAGCAAAAATTTCTTGAATTTTTTGGTCAAGGTCCGATTTGTTCAACATGTGAGACGTTCGAGGACCAAGGTTCCACTGTATATATATATATATATATATATATATAGAGAGAGAGAGAGAGAGAGAGAGAGAGGGAGAGAGAGAGAAACAGGTGGGATGGGGGTAGGTAGGGAGACAGAGTGATAATCCAATAATTGGTGGTCAAATCGGCAACGTCGCACTCGGGGAAATTCCAACTTCTGCCACACCCTGAACGGACTTCTTGCTGCGAAAGGAGTATAATGTTGATGGTTTAATATTGGCAAGGTTAGAAATCAACAATTTCTTGATGGTACATGAACCTGATGTTATGTGCTTTGTTGAGACCAAGTTAAGAGAAGATATTGATGCCCATATCGGAGATTGTAAATACAAACTGTAGAGAAGAGACAGAGAAGAAAAAATGGGAGGAGGAGTAAAGATGGCGGTGAAGAACAACATAAATGTAGATACAGTGGAAATGGGAGAGGGCAAAGCTGAAGTGATAAATATGAAATTAAAAACTGGAGAGAATGGCAAGAGAGATATGGCAGTAGTGTATGTACCCCCTAAGACTAGAGCATGGAATGATGATGAATACCAGGAGATGTCAGATATGGCCAGTTATCTGTAGAAAATGATTTAAGAAAAGCAACAATATACAGTAATTTTAATGGCCGACATAAATTGTAAAGAGGTGAACTGAGAGGAATGGGACTCAGAAGGCAGCGAAGATTCATGGGGCACTATATTATTATATATAACAACAAATAATGTGATGACAGTGGGTCAAAGAAATGACATGAGTCCAAGGTGAGGACACACCAGCAAGATTGGATTTACTGTTTACCAAAGAACCCGATGTAATAAAATCTTTGAAATATATGTGCTCTCTAGGAAAATGTGATCATGTGGTCACTGAGTTCCAGATGATCATAGGGAACATGGTGCCAAGAAACAAGCTTTATAAGCAATGAAGATACAACTTTGGGAAGCCAAACTTTACAGGACTAAGGAAATTTTTTGAAAATGCGGACTGGAGAAAATTCAGAGAAACAAGAGAGATACAGAGGACGTGGGATATCTTTCTAAACATCTATAATTTGGGAGTGGAAAAATGTGCCAAGAATAACAGGGAAAGAAAACAGGGAAAAGGTGTGGTTTAAAAGAAGGTGTATGATAACAAAAAAAGAGAGAGATACAGAGTGGAACAACTGGAGAAAGAGAGGAAACAACAGAACAAAGGAAGAATATAAAAGAACTAGAAATGAATATACAAGAATACTCAAAGAAAAATGGGAGAAATGGAGCTCCCCCGAGCTAAGCCCTGTATTGGACTATATAGCCCCGCTAGGGTTACAGGAGGGAGCTACCCCTCCAGGCACGGCAGCCCGGGCGAGGCTCGAAATTGCAATCCCCCGATTACAAGTCCAGCGCGCTACCACTGTGCTACCGCGCCCCCTTACCCCGAATACTCAAAGAGGAAGAAAGGAACTTTGAAAAAGGTATAATAGACGAATGTAAGGATGAACCCAAACTGTTTTATAGATTTGTGAATGGCAAATTGAAACAAAAGGAAGGAATCACCAAACTGAAAGTAGCTGGAGAGGTCTATAAAGATGCGGCAATGCAAGCTGAAATAATGAACAAATGTTTCCAATCAGTTTTCACTAACGAAAAGAAGTTTGTGGAAAGGGAAGGAGTGGCTAGAAATGTAGTGATAAGAGATATAATAGTGGAAATACAGGAAGTGTATAAATTACTAGAAACTCAAGATGTAAGGAAAGCCCCAGGACCAGATGGAATCTCTAATTGGGTACTGAAGGAATCCAGAGAACAACTGGTGGATAAGACTCACAGTTTAATTGTGTTCTTTGGAAGAGGGGCAAGTGCCTCAAGAATGGTAGACGGTAAATGTGGTACCAATTTATAAGGGAGGAAACAGGGAAGAACCCCTGAATTATAGACCTGTGTCCCTAACCAGAATGGTCACAAAATTGTGCGAGAGAATCCTTAAAGATAGATGGATAAAATATCTGGAAGAGATTAATATTTTGGCAGAAAGTCAGTTTGGATTCAGAAGTGAAAGGTCATGTGTTTCCAACTTGCTGAGCTTTTACTCGAGCAACTGACATGCTACAGGAAAGAGACGGTTGGGTGGCTTGTGTGTAGGCCTATTTAGATTTGAAGAAGGCCTTCGACAAGGTACCCTATAAGAGACTAATGTGGAAACTAGAGCATATAGGACTGAAGGGAAACTTCCTGGAATGGATGAAAGACTTTTCAAGAGACAGATAAATGAGGACAGTAATAAAGGATACGATGTCTGGATGGAGGGAAGTAACAAGGGGAGTCCCACAGGGCTCAATGTTGGTGCCAGTAATGTTCCTGATTTAAATAAATGATATGGTAGATGGAGTGAACAGTTATGCAAGTCTGTCTGCTGATGATGGAAAGACCTTGAGGAAGGTAGAGATTGAGGAGCACTGTAAAATGCTACAGGAGAATCTGGAGAGGATACATGATTGGAGCCGAATGTGGAAAATGAAATTCAACACAATGAAAGAGGGAGGGGGAGGCCAAGGATGAGATGGAGAGATGGGGTGGAGAGGTATATGAGAGAGGGGGGTGTGAGTTGGGAGCAGGGGAGTGAAATGGCGGGGGACAGGGCGACTTGGAGGCGATTTGTTTGTGGCCACCCCAAACGGGATTGAGGCGTCTGGCAATAGATAGATAGATAGAAATGTAAAATATTGGAAATGGGTAAAAGTACCAAGATGCCATCAATGAATTATTAGATGGGTAATGAACCAATCACATAAGCGATAGAAGAGAAAGATTTGGAAGTGCTGGTCCAGGATAGTTTTTCACCAGAAAAACATATTAACAAGATAGTTAGAGAGACGTATAAACTCTTGACTAACATAAGAGTAGCATTTCATTACATGGATGAGGAGATGATGAAAAAATTGATAACGGCCATGATCTGCCCCAGGTTAGAATATGCAGCAGCAGTGTGGTCCCCACACAAAAAGAAAGATATAAACATGATTGAGAGAATACTGTACAAAGAACAGCAACCAAGATGGTCCCCAGCCTGGCAGATCTGTCATACAGAGAGAGGCTTGAAAAGCTGGATTTGCCTTCCTTAGAGGAAAGGAGAGAGAGGAGCAACATGATTGCAGTGTTTAGGACCATGATGGGAGTTGATAACACTGACAGAGATCTGTTTGTATGGGATATGAGAGTATCAAAGGGACACAGAATGAAATTGAAGAAGCCAAGCTGCTTGAAGGATATCAGGAAGTACAGTTTTCCTTATTGATGCATAGACCTGTAGAATAGCTTGGACAAAGAGATCATCCACTCTAAAAACTTAAAACGAGTTTAAAGCAAAATCTGACTTATCGAGCAATAGAGACGGGACCCCACGAGCATAGCTCATTTCCTGTATATCACAATTAGGTAAATACAATTAGGTAAATACCTGTGCTCCTCCACATCCCACAGAACGCCACATCAATTTCTGGGTGGCCAGTATCGTGAGCAGCCATAAATAAAGCATTTATTAAGACAGCTAGTTAGATCTACCTGTACATCATTTAATTTGGTTAAAGCAATGATGCCTGCAAAATTACCGAACAGCATAGTGTTCAGTTTAACGAACTACCCTATCAGCTTCAACATCAAGGGTCTGGTACCAATTACAGTACCCTCACTACTTTCGCGATATATAATCACTCTAATATCCGAACGCCCAATATCCGAACATCCCCACTAACCGGACATAATCGTCCCGGGATCCAATATTCCCAAAATGGGCCAAAAACCGCAAAAAATTCGAAAAAAATCTGACTTTTTTCCCACCCGTAATTTGAAATTGTGGCATGGCGCCGAACAGCTGTTACACCATGGTCGCTTCACCCCTTCCTTCCTCCCCCCTCCCCCCTCCCCTGTCAGGGTTGCCATTTGGTATTTTTCATTACCAAGTGTGGGCCAATTTGGTAATGAAAAATTTGTTTGGTAATGAATCAGAATAATGCATTACCAAATGGATTTTTCACATGTATGAGGATACACAGGATGGAGATGGTGGATTGTTTGCTCTCTCTGATTAATTTGGTAGCCTAGTGTGATAATAATCAACATGCTGTTAATTATAAGAAGAGTGATTACATGTATTTCCACTTGTGTATATAATTAGTGAAGAATAGATGCTAGCTTTACTAATTTGGTAATGAAAATTAAAAATGGTAATGAAAATTGAAGAGTTTGGTAATGCGGCCGTTGCAATCTGGCAACTCTGTTACCCCGCCACCATCAACAGTCACAGCCTAACTCCCATCGAGAGCAGATGCTTATAGCAGTGAAGGCCACAGGTGCTTGTTTTTTGTGAATAAACAGTGAATAAACTGCAATACCTCGCCACTAGAACACAAGGGAATTTACAGTGTTGTGCAGTGTTAAGAAATTAGAATTTAGAGTGCAGAGGATTAACTGTGGACTGCAAACTGGCAGCTCAAACCAGTCCAGGAGCCAGGGACTTGTAAGTACCCAGAATGTTTAATATTGTATAAACTCACCTCTAAAACCTCATTCTATGGTTCTTTTGAATTTGTTTCAGTCTTTTATGTCCCTTATTGGTGTGATATGGGTCCTAAATAGGTTCAATGCATGTCCAGAGGGAGTTGTATAGGTGTTTTTCTGAGTTAGGGTCCATAAGTACAAGTCCAGGAGGCTGGGGCCCAATATCCGGACAGGATCACTATCCGGACATGCCTTTGGTTCTATTACATCGAATATTGGAGGGATTACTGTAGACTCTCACGAAATTTCATTTCGCGATGCAAGGGAATGTTTTTTTTCCAGGAGTCTCGCGATTTTTCTATGATTTTTGCAAGTCCCTGCATCTCCTCAATCACTTGTTTTGAGCCACCGCCGCCATGTTTATGACGTCACATCCTGCAGCACTTTGTGTTGTTGTGATCTCACACTCACAGGATAATCTCTTTTGAGTCTCTATTTTGCATACTGTGTAATGTGTTTCACGGTTACATAATGAGTGAGCCAACATCTCGCCAAATCACAGACTTGCTGGCAAACACTGCTGGTCTGAAAGGGAAAACTGAGGCATGTAATGGGAGGCCAGAGATCAGGGACACCTTCCTCCCAATGGTGGACAGACTTCTGGCTAATTACAAGGACCTTTTCAATGCCAGAGTTCATGCACGTCATCAGATTCTGATAACATCATTCCTGTCTTCTCTTATTCAACAAGCCCAGGCTTTGGAGAACATACAGCCCGGGGAGGATGACGGTGCTGTGGATGAGGATATTGACAACACTGGGAAGCTTGATGAGCTCCCACTGGATTTTGAGAGCTTTGATGTTGAAGCATTGGGAAGTGGTGGTGTGGGGGACTCAACAGTGGTGACAGGGAGCAATGAGGGGGCAGGTGGTAACTAACCACCGCTTCCAGCCTTGGAACTCATCTTCAAGCCCCATCAAACAGTTCAGCCTAAGTGTCAGTGTTAGAAAATTCTTTGTTCAGTAATATATTACATGTCTAATTAACTCTATGTAATTTATACTAGGGGTATTGTGTCATTAATGGGTAGCTATGGGGGAATGAGGTTGCTAAACCAGGAACTAATTACCACTTATTACATGTACTGTATACTCATGAGTTTCGCAACACAACTGCGGTACCAATTAGGCGCGAAACTATATAGGGTACTGTACTGTAGTTCGTTATACTGAAGGTGTACTGTACTCCTAATAAGAACATAAACAATAAATTCTAAACTGATACATCAATAAGGATAAGGAAATCAAGCGGAAGCCACTGAAAGACTTATCCCAAATCCTTTACTGGACTGGACTGGGTTGGGTCATCTTTAAATGAGTTGGAACACTGTGCAAGTGCAAAATATCAAGCCTTCTTTGCTAATATCAAAGCACTAGGTTAATACTCACTGAGGATTTGTAGGATGCCTGTTGCCCTAAACTGACACAACTCCTCTGATTCTGAACTTCATGCAGAACAGTGGGGGAGGGGGGGGGGAAGCCACTATAATTTGATTGGCTGATTTAGTTCACACAACAAAATCTGGGACTGTGGTTAACCCAAATGACTGTCACTAGATGTGTCTTGGTCCCATGGAAGCATGGATACTGCAAGTGCAAGCAGGATATTAAGAAATTTCCAAGGGTTCAGCCACTGCTATGATTAATTTCCAACAACAGTAGTCCCTCATTTATCCAGACATAACTAAGCCAAAGGCAGGTCCTGGCAACATCTGGATAATGAACATTATTTTTCTACCATACCCAGACCCTACCTATACCCACCTCCAACCTATACCTAATGTATTTGTACAGAACCCACACTTAATATGGAAGTGTTTTTCAGTCATTCAGGTATATTTAGACATCAAAACACATATAGGCTTATCATAAGTAACGGTAAACATCAAGAAATCCGTGCAGGAAAACCAATGAAAACCAAAAAACACCCTACCTATACACAAACAACTATATATGCAGTACCTATCCTGATCTTGGTAGTATTTTCAGGTCATTCTGGCATATTTTGACATCAAAACATACATAAGAATATCCTTCACAATTTTCAACACCAAGAAAAACATGTAAAAAAAAAACACTGAAAACCAAAAAACACCCAACCTTATCACTACTGTATGTACAGTACCCCCTCCTATTTTTGGCACTGCTTTGGGGTCATTCTGCCATATTGTGACCTCAAAACACACATAGGATTATCCAAAATAATTTTCAACACCAAGAAAACCATGAAAAAAAACACACACACACACTGAAAACCAAAAACCACCCTACCTAAACACTGCTGTATGCACAGTACCCCTCCTTTTTTTGGCACTGTTTTCGGATCATTCTGCCATATCATGACCTCAAAACACAGGAATACCCTAAAAAAAAAATTTGGCACCAAGGAAACTATGAAAGAAACCTAAAGTTACCTGCTGAAAAACATTCGGTTGGGGTACTTGCCACCCAGTGCACTGCCGCCAGGCTTCGTAACCCACCACCTCCAGTAGTTGTAGAGTTGTCCCATGTGGTCTACTGGCAAACAGTAGTGCCTAACAGTGGTCAATAAACTCCTTGTCATCCTCAACCAGCTGGACCTGGGTGATGATTGGTGACGTGTGGTGTGGTGATGGTGGCCTAACCACCTTAAGAGACTCCGAAGACAGCCACAAACTTACATTTAATGGGAACTCAACGGTTGTCGACATGCTCAGTTGTGAGTTCGAAGGTGAAGGCGGGAAACGAACTGGTGGTTGTCGTGGTGGTAAGAATGGGCTGGCACTCATGTGGGTCGCAGGCTTAAAGAATGAGTCAATCCTGGTTTGACAATAGGATTGACGATCTACTGGAGGATGATAGCATCTCAAACTGCCCGCAGCTCCATCGCCAGACGGAGCAGCAACAACTCCCTGTCACAGTGTGGGTGCTCAGCATACTCCAGCACCCCCTCCAGGTACCCACGGAGGACACAGAGATGAGGAACTGAAGGAGTTGCGGAGGACAGCGAGTCAGCGTCCTCATTGGTCCCGCTGTCCTCTTCCGTACCCACAGAGGCAGCAACAGCGATCTCCTCATTAGGCATGTTTTGGTAACCATGATCGCTGCCATCGTCATCCAGCCACTCCCACACATCATCGACATCCACCTGCTCTCCTGCTGTTCTAAGGCGACTGTAAAAATCCTCCACGTCAAATCCCTCGAAGTCGTGCTCGCCATCGATTCCCTGCGGGAGAAGAGACCAGCCGCTTTTGAGGGTTTTGACAGAAACTTTCTTCCACGCGTTCGCCCAGTTGAACACTGCAGACTTCAGGTCATAACACCAAAGATTCTGCAAGGTCCGCTCTCACCGTGTTCCTCGACTGCATCCTCGTCCTCCAGCACCACCAACACCTCGTTCAGGAACCTACAGTCTCTTGGCAGCCACGATAACACCTTGGTCCATTGGTTGAATTGGAGCAGTCGTATTAGGTGGCAGAAACATGCATCTAATTTTCCCGTCATAAGCAACCAAACGCTTCTCAGACGGATGCGCGGGAGTATTGTCCAGGAGCAGGAGTGCCTTCACCTGGTCATGAGTGGTTCCAAAGACCTCCGTTTGATAACAGATAACCTCCTTGACGAAATGTCTGTGGAACCAATCTCTGAAGATCTTAGCAGTAAACCAGGCCTTCACAGAATGATACCACACAAAAGGCAGGCTATCCATCAATCCACAGAGACAACGTAGTTGTTTTGCACAACCGACAACAACAGGTTCGAGGCAGTGCATTCCGTTAGCACTGGTACAGCACAAAACAGAGACATGTTGTTTGGACAACTTCCAACCACGCATGGACTTCTTTTACTCAGCCAGGGTGTTGGTGGGCAAGGAGCAGTAGAACAGACCAGTTTTGTCAACGTTATAGACTTGGCCAAGGGCAAGGCCCTTGTCCTTGATAAGGGGCTGCACTTCCTGGCGAAATGGATCTACTTCCTTCGCTTACGCATCCAAGGCCTCGACGTGTGCCTTACGGCCAGTAAGTCCATGGCGGAGCTTGATGTGAAAAAGCCATCCCTCAGATGCCTTGAAGTCCTGCACATTGTGCAGGAATGCAAACTTCTCAGTAGCTGCCTTCACCTCAATCCCAGGGACTAGCACCCATGCACCACATTCTGATGAAAGCATATCAATGTCGACCAGTCGATAATGGAGTGCCAGGCCTGGGCCATTACCTTCCTGTCGACGTGATGTGTGCTTTCGGCAAAGTCCTGTCTGTACTGCGTAAGCTTGTCGTGTGACTTCTTGATATCGAACAATGTTGAACAGACTAGATCATGTTTGTGAAGATGGTGTCCTCTGGTCCAGCTTGCGTCAACCTTGCCCAATATCTCACGCTTCTTCTCCAGACTCAGAACCTTCCTCTTCTGCTTCTCAGGTGGTGGTGGGGCCATCCCCACACACAAAAGAGTACAGCAGAGCAGGGCCGCAACCTGAGGAAGGTAGGGAACCACAACAAACACAACCGCACTCAAAGCCATGCTTGCAAGTGCTACCACTCACGAGGGGCAGAAAGGCGGGAACTGAGGTGCGAGCTTCTGCTCACTGGCAAGCAGTACAGCGATGCCATAATGCACCCAACAGTTGCTTTCGAGCACAGAGGAAGCAACACGCAGTCAACTGACATCCGTATGGTTCACTTACGTTTGCCCAGGCAGGAGTTAGTACGTGACGGCGACAGAGGATGACCAATAAATCACCACTTCAGGCAGTGTGACTAATGCAGCCTACCATTCGGTAGGGAAATGGACAGGCGCGCGTGGTGGGGGATTTCTGCACTAATCCAAGAGGACAGGGGACTCCTGCCATTCGGTGTGGAGGCGGACAGGCGGTTTTACCATACATTTGCTTGTGGCTTGTGGTCTGTGTTACACACGTGGTGGCTACTGGAATCCCTCAGCCATGAACAACACTCACCTCCTCCGTTCAAAAATAATAACAGAATTTTCTAAGATATGCTCAATGTGTTTCCCAGGCAAAATTACATAGGTTATCTTTACCTAACCTTGCCAAACCTAACCTATCCCAGCAGGGCTGCTTGGCTAAGGTGGCTGACTGTGGTAATGAAACAAGTACAGTAGAGTCTTCATGCAACACAAGAAAGGTTATGCAGAACCTGCAAAATCAATTTCGCACTACATTTACATGTAAAATAGAGAGAGCATAATATTTTTCATTAGAAATATATTTGAAGATAGATTATTACAAACAGGCTGTGTGTGCTTTAAGACACCCAAGACAGTGTGTTTACGTAAGATCTCACCAACTGGACACATCACTGCATACTGCATTCTAACCTAACCTAATCGATTAGTTTTGCCCCCTAACACTCCCCATAAAAATCTTAATCACCAGGGACTGCCACTAAGCCTCCTGAAAATCCTCATTACCAATCGGCGAAAAATTTTGATCTAAGCAACACATGAATAATGGCTGCCCGGCATCATGCATATTTCACCAAGACTCACTTTCAGCGCTCAAAAAAAAAAAAAAAAAAAAAAAAGCAGTATGAAACTAGTTTTGAGTCATTAGTCATCAACAATAAATGAAGGGAAAAAAAAGAAAAACTATTAAGAAGTCGTCAGCATGGACTGATTACGTATTTCTCACTTCTCAGACACATACGAATAACATAATTGTGAATAATAAACAAGTCAGCCAAGCCGTATAATTTGTATGACAGTACAATTCACAAGAACTGAACTCACATAATTATCTTAACTAATTATTTATGTCAACACTTAGTGTCTTCACAGATCGCAAGATCTGAATTTTCTCGATCAAAAACCGGTAGATCATAACAAAGATCAGGCACAAAGCCCCCCCCCCCCTTTTTTCTTCTTGTACTAAAGACGAAAACATGAATTTTACATCTCCTTCATCATTAACTTTTTCTTCCAACAAAGAAAACTATCAACATCGTAAACACACCCGACTGATTTTATGACTGATCATTTGTCTGACATCCCACCGCTGCCACCAAATGCCACAAAAAGGGCTTTGTAGTTACTTGTAGAGAAGTTTTATATATATATATATTGAACTTGTGGACGAGCGGTTGTTATACGTGAGTAGGTTTGTAAGTAGATCATCTTCGTTCCCATTTGTCATGCAATGACAGGAGAAGTAAAGAATAGTATGGGACTATTTTTATTTGTCTTGGAAAATTAACAAAGTCTCTTACACAAGAGTGAAGTTAGAGCAGAGTCCCGCGAGCTACCTCCCTGTCTCGCTCTCTCTCTCTCTCGCCCATGTTGCTAAGCCCTTTCTCCCTACTACCTGCCTGTTCTATGGCCTGTCTCCTTCTGAGCTCTCTTTCCGAAATTCTGGTGAAACAGGGGTCGTGTCACGTGTGTTACACTGTGGTTGGAAAGTTCCAGAAACCTGTGTGTGAGTATGTGTGTATGTCACTAGGCTTTGTTCCCCTGCTATTTCGCTGACAAACTGCCTGCATCATCTCCTGACATTGCTACTTCCTAATCTGTTATCATCTCCTGACATTGCTACTTCCTAATCTGTTGTCAGCTTTTCCTCAGTTAAATTGCAAGATCATTTCCCTTTCCCAGGCTCGCATAGAGCTGTCTATCTGTCTATTTATCTATCTATCTATATATAATATGGACTCATAACAGTTAAGCTCCCACACCACACGTCAATTCATCCAACAATTTTACATTTTCATTTAGAATAAATGCTTTTCTTGTGTTCATAGCACTTTTAGGGTGCTTAGGCATACCTAAAGTTTGTTTGGAACCATGTGTTCAGAGTTCTGAGAGGACAAATAATATGAGAAGCAAGGAAATAAGCAAATAAGCTTTTCATCATAGCAACCATCCATGCAACACTGAGGCGGGCTACAGCAGGTGGTATCGGACATTGGTCATGTGGGTCGGGTCAGGTCGAGGAACCAATCAGCGACCGACAAAAGCATAACACAAGAGGTGTATCTGGAAATCCAATACCTAAACTCACCCACTTCCCACAGTTTCTCTCGTGCAATGGAGTGGTATTATCGTGCTACTAAGTAATTATGGGAGAAATTAAATGACCGTGTTATTGCAAGATCACTGCTTCTTTCTGTCTTAAATCACAACTGAACCCATACCGAATGGAAGTGTATTGTACACTACAGTACTGAACTGTATATAAACATGTACAGTACTGTACTGTGTACAGTACAGTGCTGTACTATCATATGAATTGGAACCGGTACAGAAATTACTGTACTGATACTCTTACTGCAATCACAGCGTGCGAAGAAATCTCTTTCTTTGTGTGTGTGATGTGTGTGTCTCTTCCGGTGACCACATGATTCTCAACCTTCGATATAGAGGCAGACGGGCACTATCACCGAACATGTACTCATGGCTTGTGGTCTGTGTTACACGCGTAGTGGCCACCTGTACCCCTCAGCCAGGAACCACACTCGCCTCATCCTTTCTAAAAAAAACATAGGATTTTCTCGAAGATATGTTCAATGTGTTTCCCAGGCAAAATTACACAGGTTAGCTTTGCCTGACCTTACCAAACCTAACCTATCCCAATAGGGCTGCTTGGTAAAGGTGGTTGACTGTGGCACTGAAAAATACCCATACAGAATGGAAGTGTATTATACAGTACTGTACTGCACATAACACATACAGTACTGTGCTTTGTACAGTACAGTACTATTGTATGCACTGGTACAGAAATTACTGTACTGATATTGTAATCAGTGTGGGAAGGGATCTCTCTCTCTCTCTCTCTTTGTGTGGTGTTGGTCGCCCGGTGGACGCACGTTTTTTGACCTTCGGTAGAGGGCAGACAGGCACTGTCATTGAACATGTACTTATGGCTTGTGGTCTCTGTTCAATGGTGGTGGCGGCTGGGCAAGACTTAGCCCAGTGGCCATGCGACTTTCGACATTCAGTGGAGAGGCGGACATGCGCTGTCGCCAAACATGTACTCGTGGCTTGTAGTCTGCATTACACGCACGGTGACAGTAAGGAAAGAGCCAGCCAGGTGGCCGCGCGATACTAGACTTTGGGTGGGGAGGCGTACAGACATTTTGACACTGCTTGCAGGTTACAGTCATATTGCTCAGGGGCTGGAGGTTCAATAGGAGTAATTGGACAAGCGTGCAACTTTGACCATTCAGATCAGGAGCAGATGGACATTTTAGCTCTGGCTGTGGGTTACGGACTATATCCTGCTCACAGCTCGAGCCCAGCGGCCACGATACCGAATGTTTGGATGTGCCGGCTGGTCGGCCGAAGTTCTCAGGCACTTTTACATCCGGATAATAGTAAGTAAATTCGGATACAGTAATGGCTTAATAGAGCCAAGGTCCAGTGTCCGGATACTGAACATGTCCGGATAATAAGCGTCCGGATAACTGAGGAATCACTGCATGACTAGGAACAATTTTGATGAAACTGAAGGGGTTCCCATGCATAGATTTAATAACTATTTTTTTCTCATCATCATCATCCGGACCTCCTTTCCCATTCTAGGGCAGGGTGAGGAGTAGCAATGTCCAGACAGCCCAAATTTGCCCAACCAATGGGCCATTCTTCCATCCACTCACCATTCAAGCCCCCGGAATCGTGGCTCTATTACGTACGCCAAAAATATTCACCATGTTTTGTAGCTTCACATAAACGTATCCGATAGAGTCAATCCAGATGCTGCCATGTTCAAAAGGGGTGCCAAATCCCTGACCATGCACTTCTTCTCACAACATTCATCCAGCCAGCTCGATCTCTTGTCAGTTCGCTAGCCTCATCGACTTCCAAACCTCTCTTCCTCATACACTCATCCACCATATCTCTCCACCTTCTCCTTGGCCTACCTCACCTCCTCCCTCCTTCATATTCACTCAGGTATACCTTTTACACCACTCTATTGTTATCCATTCTCTCCACATGACCATACCATCTCAGTATACTCTCTTCGATTCTGGTGTCCACCAACTTCCTCACTCCACATCTTGCATGAATTGCATTATTTCGTATCCTATCTACCCTCTGTACTCCACATACATTCCTCAGCAGTCCCATCTCCTCTGCTCTTACTCTTGACCTTTCATTTTCATGCCACACCATAGTCTCACATCCATAAGTTAAAATTGGCACTACCACTCCTTCATGTAAGCCTCGTGCGGCTGTAACACTCAAGCCTCTGTTTCTTATCAAGGCATTTATTGCACCAGCTACTTTTCTTCTTTGCGTCACTCTACTTTCAACTTCTTTTGCACATTTTCCTCTATTTTCTATCACTACGCCCAGGTATTTGAACTCTCTCACCAATTCCAGTCTCTGTCTCCATTCACTGTAACATTGCACTGGGAGTCACCTTCTCTCTCAATAACCATCCCTTTACTCTTTTCTACATTTACTCTCAAGGCACAACACTCACAGACATCAGTAAAACTCTGCACTAACCTACCAAGTTCTTGTCCGGTATTTGCAAGCAGTACTGCATCATCAGCATACAACAAATTTGAGATATTCAATCCATCACCATTCATTACCAATGCCATCCCTCTCTCCATTACTCGTGTTTTTACTTCTCTCATCACCCCATCCATATACCGTATTTTGGGGCACATAAGGCGCATGAGCATATAAGGCAAACCCCAATTTTGGCAGGCCTAATCTGAGAACAACAAAAAAATGCAGCTAACCCCAGACCCTCTAGTTGAATGTCTCACGCTTTCGGCGCTCAGCCCATTTACATATCACTACATAACCATTCATGTGCTGGTTATAAAATTTTCATGTACAGGGATCGTGAAAATTTAGACTGACGCCCTTTGGTAAGCTATCATGGTGGGCTAAGGTACAGTACTTACCTTAACACTACCAAATATCACCAATGACCTCCACCATCACCAGTATTGGCCATCGTTAATAACTCTAACCACTATCAACCAACAACACTAAAATTATCAATCATCACCATTAATATTATCAATCTCCACTGCTGACACTACCAACTACCACCCCATGATCACCTGTAAACAAACATGGCGATGCAATTTGTAGCATCATCAGAACTTATGGTAACGAAAAAATGCTACTGAATTCAGTAAGTAATCCCTCCACTATCCGATGTAATAAAGCCAAAGGCATGTCCGGAAAGTGGTCCTGTCCGGATAGTGGGCACCAGCCCCCTGGACTTGTACTTATGGACCCTAACTCAGAAAAACACCTATACAACTCCCTCTGGACATGCATAGCACCTATTTAAGACCCAAATCACACCAATAAGGGACATAAAAGACTGAAATAAATGCAAAAGAACCATAAAATGAGGTTTTTGAGGTAGGTTTATACAATATTAAACATTCTGGGTACTTGCAAGTCCCTGGCTCCTGGACTGGTAGCTATGGACCATAACCTAGCCTAACTCAGAAAAACACGTCCCTACTGCACATGCATAGCACCTAAGACACTACATATTCACACCAATAAGGGACATAAAAGAGTGAAATGAGGTGTTAGAGGTAAGTATGGAAAATACAGTACAGTACAGTATGAAACATTCTGCGTACTTACAGCAAGTCCATGGCCATCTCGATGAATAACCGCCTCCTCTCAGACTCTGACAGTAAGAAGGATTTCCTGAAGCATTTGCAGTAGACTGTTCATGAAGTCTTGCACTTAACTTAGTCATTCGCACTCAGAAGTCCATTATCTTCACACTGCGCACTCTTGTCTTACTTATGCTCCACTGTAACTTAATAAGTGTTGCACTCTGCACTTTAAGTCTTTCCACTTATAAAACCAATTTCAAAACAAGACACACAAGTTAATTTACGTTAAATTTAGTCCAAAAATTTTGTCTTTTCACTCAAATTTCTAATTTCTTAACAATACTGTATGCACTGTTTTTCTTTCACTGCACAACACTAAATTCCCGTGTGGTCTAGTGGAGAAGTTCTTTCCGTTTAATCACTGTCAGAGTCTGAGAGTATCGCTGGGAGGTGACCTAGGTGTGCATCACTGGGTCGTGGTGATGGCTTACCCACTGCAGACGACTCAGAAGATAGACGCAAACTCACGTCGAGCGGGGACTCCACCGTGGCTGATGTGCTGGGCTGTGGCTCAAAGCATGAGGGCCTGTCTTCGGGAGGCAACGGAATGGAGCCAGGGCTGGGCACAGCGGGGGTCACAGGCCTGAAAGAGATGTCAATCGTTGATTGATGCAAGGAATGACAATTCTGACGATTTATGATGTGCTACCTGAAAGTACACACTTCCTCCACAAGTCCCAAGGGCCCCATCTCCCTGTCGCAGTCTGGGTGTTCCAGGTAGTCCAGAACGAACTCTAGGTGTTCCCGGAGTGTGCTCAGCTTGGGGATGGCTGGAGGTGTGTCATGCTGAGAGGAGTCTGCATCATCGTCGCTGTCCTCGTCGGAATCTTCAAGCTGGGTACTGACATCTGCAACTGAAGATGCGATCTCGATATCAGACAGGGTCTGATACCCAGGATCGCCCTCGTCGTCATCCAACCACTCACGCACTTCATCCACATCAACATCGTCCCCATGCGCTCGTAGACGTGCATGTAAGTCATCTACGTCGAAACCTAGGAAATCGTGCTCCACATCCGTTCCGAGAAGCAGACGAGACCAACCACTTTTTAGAGTCTTGACAGGGATTTCCTTCCATGCACTGGCCCAATTGTAAATGGCAGATGATGTTGTAGCGGCGAAAGTTTTCCAAAGTCCGCTGGCCTCGCGTGTCCCATCCCTCCCTGCACTCGTCCTCGTCCTCGAGAACAACCATCACCTCGTCCAGGAACTTCCGCCGGTATAGCCACTTCGTTGCCATGATCACTCCTTGGTCCATTGGTTGGATGACAGCAGTAGTATTAGGTGGCAGAAACATGCACCTAATGTGGCCATTCTCAGCCACCAAGTCCTTGTCGCACAGGTGGACAGGTGCATTGTCGACGAGAAGAAGGGCCTTTACCTGGTCATGTGGGATTTCCAGTTTCTCCATCTGGTAATGTATGACCTCCTTGACGACATGGCCGTGGAACCAGTCTTTGAAGACATGGGCTGTGAACCATGCCTTCAAGGAATGGTACCAGACGACAGGAAGGACATCCATCACCCCACGAAGACACCGAGGCTGCTTTGCATGGCCGTCAATAACGGGCTTAAGCCGGTGCATGCCATTAGCATTGACACAACACAAAGCAGACAGCCTTTGCTTGGAGAGTTTGCGGCCAGGTACACGTTTCTCCATCTCCTCAGGTAGAGTGTTCATAGGCAAAGAGCGATAGAATAAACCAGTTTCGTCAGCGTTGTAGACTTGACCAAGATTGAGGCCCTCCCTGTCGATCAAGCCCTTCACCTTGTGCCGAAACTCCTCTATTCCATCCTCGTTATTGTCCAAAGCTTCGCCGTGAGATTTACGGTTGGTAAGGCCATGTCATAACTTGAACGCGAAAAGCCAACCCTCGGATGCCTTGAAGTCTAGGGCCTCGTGAAGCCTTGTGAACTTCTCAGCAGCAGCCTTCAGCTCCGTACCATGTACCATCACACCAACAGCACGTTGCTGTCGATAACAATTCAACGTGGAGCGGTCGACTTCAGCAAACTTGGGAGTAAACATTATCTTCCTCTCCACGTTGCATTTGCTTTTCGACGAGAAGTCAGCCATGTACTGCATGAGTTTGTCTCAGGATATCTTAATATCAAACAAAGTAGATCGGGCCAGGTTGAACTCACAGAGGATGCGTGACGAAGACCATCCCGCATCTACTTTCTCCAATATCTCCCTCTTCTTCTCCAGAGTCAAAGCCACTCTCTTCCTCTTCTCAGGCGACGGGGTCATCATCACACACACGAAGGAGAGGCACGAAAGCAACAGGTAAGGCACCACCACAAAAGCGAGAACGTGGGCAGCCATGACGACGAGCGTTCACTCACGACAAGAGACGGGCGGAAAGTGGGGAGGATGCAGGGGCATTCTAGTGGACGTCGGAGGAATGACGCACCACAACAAAGCTGTCCCGCGCCGCACGCGCCAAGTTCAAATTACAGGCGGGAAAAAGTTGGATTTTTTTCAATTTTTTTGCAGTTTTTGGACCATTTTGGGAATATTGGATCCTAGGACAATAATGTCCAGTAAGTGAGGATGTCCGGAAAGTGGGCATTCGGAAAGTAGAGGGATTACTGTATATAGTTTATTAAACCGTCATAGTGACTGAAATAAGTTTGTTTAAATATCTATATTTTTTATTGTTATTTTTCCTCAAACTTGTGAGAATTATGATACATCTTTTATTATAATGAACTGCCAGTAAACACAATCAACACAAAACAATAAAGATCATATTTATAGTACTAATAGATATTTTATTTTATTATTATTTATTTTATGACTATAACAGATACCCACAGCATTCGTATATTGCGCCAAAACTTACCGGTATTTTTTTGTTTCAGCAATACTGATAGCTGTCCTCTGATGTAAACAAATAACAGTGTACAGCTGCTGTGGACACAAGTTTGCTTATTATGTACTGAATAACTATATTTGTAATTTATTACTATAATTACACATGTATAACTATATATGTAATTTATAACACTTAATTGCTAATCATTTTAAAGAAATTAGGGAAACACTTTTGTAAGGAAGGTGTTTGGAGTTCTTTCACAGTACCGGTAGGCCTACCGAAGCACTGAAACTACCACTTGCCAGTAGCCCATGCCTACCCAAAGCCTGACCTTGAGCATATAAGGCACAGGGTAAATTTTCTGGGATTTATTTTTGGAAAAAAAGCGTGCCTTTTATGCCCGAAAATACAGTACATATTGAACAACCATGGGGACATCACACAACCTTGTCGCACACCCACACCAACCGTGAACCATTCACTTAGATGCCCAATAACCCTTGCATGTGCTTCACTACCATCATAAAAACTCTTGACGGCACCTAGCACATTACCATCTACACCATACATGCACAAAACTTTCCACAATCCATCTCTGTCCACTTTGTTGTATGTTTTTTCCAGATCCATAAATGCCATAACACCTTATGGTCCTTCTCACAAGCCTTCTGTGCTATCTGTCTCACTGCAAATAATTGATCCACACATCCTCTGCCACTCCTAAAGCCACCCTGTTCATCACTCACTAGGACTTCTGATATCTCTCTTACTTTCCTTATAATAATTCTTCCATATACCTTCCCTACCACACCCAATAAACTTATGCCAGGATAACTCTTGACTCACTTCACTCACCTTTATTTCTGTACAAGGGTACAATCACAGCCTTCTTCCACTCAGCTGGCAGTTTCACTCATCCATGCCTACTTACATATCTCCAATATCCACTTCATTCCATTCTCTCCACTACACTTAACCATCTCTGCATACACTTCATCAACCCCAGCTGCTTTCCTGTTTTTCAGCACTCTTTACCTGTGCAAGAGTCACATCTCCTGGCACTGCATTCCTTCTCTGCACACCCCCAAAGCCAATCATGTTTAAAGCCATTCTGCTCTCTCTGTTCCCATTCATCAGGCTTTCAAAATATTCTTTCCATCTGGTCCTTAATTCATCCCCATGGGTTAATAATCTACCACCTACATACCGTACGTCACACCATCACATTTCTTTCCGCTTTCACTTCTACATTTCCACACCTCTTTCCAGAATAACTTCCTATTTTCAGGGTAGTTTGCATTCATTTTTCTTCCTAGATCATCATTTACCTCCTCCTTTTTCCTCTTCACTAGTCTCTTTACGTGCTTCTTGCTCTCAATATATTCAGCTCTTATTCAACTGAACCCCTGTCCTGTAACCACTTTAGTCACTTCTTCCTCTTTTCCTCCACTGCTTTCTTAACCTCATCATCCCACCATGCCGTACCTTTCTTCTTTGTTGTTACTCTTGCAACACCAAACACTGCTTTAACATGCCTAACTAAGCAATCCCTATACATATTCAACAGGTTGTCCAGATCCTCTTCATTCCAATTCACTGATTCTAACTCCTCCTCTACTTTGGTCCTGCAATCATCTGCCATTTCTTTGATCCTCAGCTTCTCAACTTTGTCTTTCTTCCTGACTGCTCCTCTCTCTCCTGATCCACCTCACTCCTCTCAGCTTGATCTTGCATACCACAATCATATGATCTGACAGACCTCCACATCGTCCTCTCATGGCTCTCATATCAGCAACCACTCCCATCATCGACCTTTCTACAAACATGTAGTCAATCAGGCTTCTTTCAACATGATCCCCGTTCCCTCTCTCCCATGTATATTTATGTGCATCTTTGTGTTTGAAATACGAGTTACGAATGCACAACCTCCTCTCCTTACACATATCCTTTAGTCGCTTCCCATTATTTTCTCCTAGTACTCCATTACAACCCATTATGTCATCTTCAGGACCAGAGCCTACTCTTCCATTTATATCCCCAATTACGATCACTTTATAGCTCCTGGGCATTTCTCCCACTACTTCATCCAGTTCATCCCGAAACCTGTCTTCCTCTCTCTCACTCCTGTCCTCACACGGTACATCCAGTACAATCACCGCCACTTTCACCTTCTGAAACTTGAACTTGACATACAGTACATACACGAGCTGACAAATTTGTAGTCTCTCATTCAACTCTGCCACACCTCACTCACCAACAAAGCAACTCCATCCTTGCATCTTCCTCGCCCATTCATTCCCGATCTTACACATTTCACACTCTCCCACTCCACTTCACATCCTTTCATCTTCATTTCACACAATGCCATCACGGCATATCTCGCACTCTTGAACACATTCACCACTTCCACCCTCTTGCTCTCCTCATTCACACCTCCCACAATTCACATGGCCATGAGAATCTGCCCCATTGGGTTGGGGCCCTAGGTAGGTATTGGGCCCTCCAAGGCTCTCTGAAACAACTGCCATGATCAAGTGCTTTTGGAAAGGGGAATCTGGGGGACACAACCCTGCCAGAAACCCCAGTTATATGGTTGCCACCGAGCGTAGTAAATGTTTTCCTGGGTACAGGAAACCATTTGGCTTGTCACTCAATAATGTAATTATCATTGTATTATATTCAAAATGTTGTGAAAATGTATAACTTTAAAAATACTAAAAATACATCATCACCAGTTTTATGCACATATCCTGGCAACTGGTCACCCAACACGTCAGACTTTCAGCCACCGAGCGTAGTAAATTTTTTCCTGGGTACAGGAAACCATTTGGCTTGTCACTCAATAATGTAATTATCATTGTGGTATACTTAAAATGTTGTGAAAATGTATAACTTTGAAAATACTAAAAATACATCATCACCAGTTTTACGCACATATCCTGGCAACTGGTCACCCAACACGTCAGACTTTCAGCTCCATGGTCAATCCATCACTGATCAAATGTTCCTACAAACCTAACTTAACCTAATTCAACTTAAAAACCTAACCTAACTAAATGGAATGACGTGGAGACAAATAAGTTTCAGGACCAAATTGACTTATTGCCCTCTGTAAGATGCCACCACCAATATCAACAAACCTTACTTGGTGTTCTTAGTAACATCATGTTATTTTCACAGAACAAGTGTCATACATGAATCATTTATCTATTTATCGCCAAACATCTTAATCCTGTAAGGAGTGGACACACACAAATTGCCTCCATGTCGCCCTGTCACCCGCTATGTCACTGCCCTGCTCCCAGCTCAAATTATGAAAGATAATTACTCATAAAAATTTCACAGAAGCTCTCCTGCAGTTTGTACAGTTTTTCCTACTGGTGAGCTGTAAATTGTCTATCTATCTATCTATTGCCAGACGCCATAATCCCGTACAGGGTGGCCATTTGACTCTTGAGTTATTTGTTTTACAGGGAGGGGCACTAACCCTCCACCAACCCACTTGACACATAGGAAGCACGTATGGTTCAGTTACATGGTTACCACCCAGCGTTGTAAATGGTTTCTTGGCTTACAGGAAACCATTTGGCTTGTCACTCAATGTAAAGCCACTGGTAACGGAAAGAAAAGCAATAAGCAGTGACAGGAAAGATGGGAGAAATAGGAAGAGAGGAGGGCAGATTGTAGTAATGGAAAAGAAGCTATCTATCTATCTGCTATAGCCAGATGCTATAATACCATAAGGGGAGGGTAACTGTCTTTCAGTTAGCTGTTTTATGGGAAGGGGAACTAACTCTCTGCCAACCCACTTGTTGACACATAAGGAACATGTATGGGTTGGTTATATGGTTACCACCCAGTGCTGTAAATGGTTTTCCTGTAGGCTTGTTACAGAGTGAATCACCAACTGAAAAGGACAGAAGAGTAACAGAAAGTGACAGAAAAAATGGGAGGAATAGGAAGAGAGAGGACAGACACAGAAAATTAATGATAAAGAGGAAGGAAGAAATAGGCAGCACTACATCAAGTGAGTGGATGATGGTGAGATATAGGAAGAGAGGAGGGCAGACAGAAAAAGAATGATAAAAGTGAAGGAAGAAGTAGGCAGCACTACATAAAGTGAGTGGATGATGGTGACTGACAGGTGGTAATTAAGTGCTATCTCAATGGATACCGGTAGCTTAGACGAGTAAGGGTTAGCTGGTTGGATGTTTTTCTTTATTTTTTTCCCTTTGGCTCACAACTGCCCAACATTTTTTCTAGTGCATCTTAGGACATTTTCTCCAAAAAATATGGAGATTTCTCCATGGCATTTCCTTTGCAAAATGCATATTTATGGTGTTTCATTATCATAAAAACTACTCACCATGAATATGTCATGGAAATCTAAATCATGCAAGGGCTATTTTAACAGGATTTGCATCTGTGATGCCCTCCACCAACCTTCTTGGTCGTTATTACCTACCATGTTACCCCTTATCAACCTTTCCTGAATGATCCAATGAGAAGCATGACTTATCCTTTACCCAGTCTGTGATGACCTGACACCCTGGGTGTGCTGCGTGAGATCCCATCTGTCTGTGACAGCAAGCACAGTACACACTACCCTTCCTTTTCAAAATTAAAAAAAGAAAAAAAAAATGGCATCAGTAGATCAGGCCTCAGAGTCCCTGGGGGGGGAGGGGGGGGACCATAAATTCCCCCCACCATTCGACCCTCTCCCGGTGACAACTCAGAGAGATGCCTGGAACCACAGTCTGACTCACTTCTTCTTCATTTCTGCAACATTCATGGCCTTTCCTCTAACTTTCTCTCTGTTGAACACCACCTCTCCTCCTCTAAACCTCACCTTCTCTTCTTGACAGAGACTCAGCTGTCTGAGGCAACTGACAGCAAACCCTTTTCTGTTTCCTCCTACTTTCTCTATACTCATTTCAAAGCCAAAGGTGGCTGTTGTATACATGTACGCAATGATTTATCTTGCTCTCGTGTCCCTGAACTTGCTTCTTCTGAATTCTCTACTCTCTGGCTTTGGCTTTCTTGCCATTCTTTGACTAAAAATATCTGCACTGTATACTCATCTCCTAATTCTACTGGCTATGAAAAATTATTCGACTATCTTACTTCTACGATGGAACACATTCTATCCATTTCTCCTTTCCCAAATCTCCATTCTAGGAGATTTTAGTGTTCACCACCACCTTTGGTTCTCCTCTCCTTTCGCTGATCCATCTGGTGAACAAGCCTACATCTTTTCTATCCTTTATGACCTAGAGCAGCTTGTACAGCTCCATGCCTACCCATATCCCTGTCTGCCTTGGAGAGAGCTCCAACATACTTGACCTCTTCCTCACAACTAATCCTTCTGCTTACACTGTTAATCTTTTCTCTCCGTTGGGCTCTCCAATCACAACCTTATTACCTCAACCTGCCCAATCGCTCCGGTACGGCCTGTGGACCCTCCATAGAATTGTCGTCTGTGGCACTTTGGAGCTGCAGACTGGGAGGCCCTCAGGGAGTACTTCTTTAATTTCCATGGAATGATTATTGCTTCCATGGCCGGTAGCCATCTGTGTGTGCCTTGCGCATTACAGAGGTTATTCTCTTGGGCATGGAAGCATACATTCCCTTCTCGTATCCTTTGACTAATGCAAGAAAGCTTTAGTTTAATCACGATTGTTCTAATGTTGTCGGCAACAAGGAGAGGGCCTACAAAAGGTACCAGAGCCAACCCACCCCTGAATCACATCTTGTTAATGTTTCTGCCTGGAATCATGCTAAGTCTATTCTTCGCTCTGCTAAAAGTAATTTCATCCATACTAAATGCTCTCAACTCTCCAACTCGAATTCTTCCAGCTACTTCTGGCACCTTGCCAAAAAAATTTCTAACAACTTTACCTCATCATCCTTCCCTCCTCTTTTCCACACTGATGGCTCTGTAGCTATTTCTTCTACTGATAAAGCAGATCTCTTCGCTCAGACTCTCTCCTCCAATTCCACCTTAGACAATTCTGGTGCTGTTTCTCCATCACTTCCCCCCTCTGACTTCCTCATGGCTGACATTAAAATTTCTTCAGCTGATGTATTTCTGCCATCACTGGCCTCAATACCAACAAGGCATATGGGCCTGATGGAGTCCCTCCTGTTATCCTCAAGAACTGTGCTTCAGTGCATACACCCTGCCTAGGTAAACTCTTTTGCCATTGTCTGTCAACTTGTAACTTTCCTTCTTGCTGGAAGTATGCTCTCATTCAGCCAGTCCTAAAGAAGGGTGACCATTTCCAACCCTCTAACTACCATCCAATTGCTTTAACATCCTGTGTCTCAAAAGTTTTCGAGTCAGTTCTTAATAGAAAAATTTTAAAGCATCTTTCCTATCACAACCTTCTTTCTGGTCGTCAGTATGGGTTCTGTAGGGGACGATCCACTGGCGATCTTATCACCTACCTTTCAGACTCCTGGTCATCCTCCTTTCGGGACTTTGGCGAAAGCTTTGCCATTGCACTTGACATCTCAAAGGCTTTCGATCGACTCAGGCATAAATCTTTAATTTCCAAACTGCCCTCTTACGGTTTCTATCCTTCTACCTGTGCCTTCATGTATAGCTTCCTTTCTGGTCATTCTATTACCGCTGTTGTAGACGGCCATCGTTCTTCTCCTAGATCTATCAACAGTGGTGTTCCTCAGGGCTCTGTCCTATCACCAACTCTCTTTTTATTCATCAATGACCTTCTAAGCTGTACATCTAACCCTATCCACTCGTGGATCATCTCCTTACTGGCCGCCGTCGTCAGCTGCATCATCTCCTTACTTGTAGAGAAGTATATTTTAGACTTGTGGTCGAGCGGCTTTTATATCTTGTAGCAGCTTCCCCACCAAATGTCATGTAGTGACAGGAGAGGTAAAGAATAGTATGGGACTATTTTTATTTGTCTTGGAAATATTAAACACACGGAACGAGTATAAGTCCCGGGTAGCTACCTCCCTGTCTTGCTATCTCTCTCTCTCTCTGTTCTAAGGCTAATCTCCGTCTCGACCTCTCTCTAGGGTCGCTTGTCTCCTTCCGTCTAGCCTGTTCGGTGGCTAATCTCCGTCTCGACCTCTCTCTAGGGTCGCTTGTCTCCTTCTACCCTCTCTTTCCTAAAATCTGGTGTAGCAGGGGTGTGTCACGTGTGTTCCTCGTGGATCTTTGTTCACGAGAGGACTGCTGACAGCTAACTGCATCATCTCCTTACTGGCCGCCGTCGTCAGCTTTCCTCAGTGTTAAGAGGGTGTAAGCATGTTCAGCACTGCTCGATTCTCGCAGACACAGTACCTTCTCATCATCTGACTTCCTGCTTCTATCTGTCTCTCTATCTATCTATTTATCTATCTATCTATATAATATGTAGTCTTTACCACAGTACGCTGATGATTCCACCCTTCACCTTTCCATTCGGTTCCCGCAACGTCCATCTCAGCAGTTACATCAACAAACAAGGGATGAGGCTACAGGATACCTAATGTCTGACTTGGCTCGTATCTCTGACTAGGGTAAAAATAATCTTGTTGTTTTTAATGAATCAAAAACTCAGTTTTTACACCTATCAACCTGACACAATCTTCCATAGGAGTACCCACTAATGTTTAATAATATCCAGCTCAATCCTACATCATCCCTGAACATGCTTGGGGTTTCATTCACTTGGTACTTATCTTGGAAAGATCATTCTTACTGCATCTATCGCCATAAAGAGAGAGAGAGAGAGAGAGAGTGTGTAGGAGAGAGAGAGAGGCACAAGGATGCTTACACGGCGTTTATACGTATATACATCCATTAGCCTGGCAAAAATGAAACCAGGCCTTAGAACAGATGCTATGGGCGAATGTGGGGGCAGTGTGTGGGTAGTCAGGGATGAGTGAGGGACGAGGTGACGTCGATCCTGTGGATTTACGAGATGGAGACTCCAAAAGGGTGGAGTTCAAGTACGATGTGCGACTCCACGATCATCCTGTGAAGGTGTTATTGCTGTGAGAATATTATGCCCATGAGGGACCAGTGTTGTGTACTCCACACCCCTACCCACACACTGACACTGTAAGACAAAAATTAGACCTGCCACAAGTGAGTTGCCCTTGCTTAATTTTAAGATGAGTCCAGCTGGGAGGGTTTCATTACTCCGTTTTCCCCTCCAAGAGTGCAGACGGCTATAGTCATACTTGGGGTCCATTGGTGGGGGGAACGGGCCCAACCACGACCTATGACAGCGCTGACGGTGTTAAAGTCTACGGAGGCGGCCTACCTACGATCGGCGACACCACCACTCAGGACATCTTGGGTTGTGAGTGGGTAGACTCCACAGGACTGTGAGTGTTGATAAACAACTTTGCTCAGGCGACTGAAAGCCGGGAGCTGATACGTTACGTCTGGTGCATTTGTGAAGAAAATATGTTAGTTTACATACTGGGGTAGGAGTATATCGCCTGTGCGTCTGGTGCATTGTGAAGAAAATAGGTTAGTTTTCGTGCTGGGGTAAGAGTTTATCGCCCGTGCCAGACAATGTTAAATAATTATGACACATTAAATGTGAGAAATGTGAGTGGAATATTCAGGAGGCCGGTACTGATATTGTGACGTCGCTTATATGCTATAAGGTTGTGAATTAAAACTAATTAGTGCACCTTGGATATTATGACTTGTGATTGATACTGGGCTGTCATAGCAAATGTTCTGGTGTGCCACTGTACTTTAAAGGCTAAGCTCAGTGCTCACTGTCTGGCTGTTTGGGGTGTGATGGGATAAATGCTGCATGAACGAGTGACTAAAAAAAAAAAAAAAAAAAAAAAAAAAAAAAGATGGGGGGAGAGGGGAGTGGAACCTGAACATAACAGGTGGCACCCAACCTAACATACCGAGAGGAACCCAACCTAACATACTGGGAGGAACCCAACCTAACATACCAGGAGGAACCCAACCTAACATACCAGGAGGAACCCAACCTAACATACCGGGAGGAATCCAACCTAACATACCAGGTGGAACCCAACCTAACATACCAGGTGGAACCCAACCTAACATACCAGGCGGAACCCAACCTGAACATACCAGGCGGAACCCAACCTAAACATACCAGGAGAAACCTAACATACCAGACCGAACCTAAACAGAACATACCAGGCGAAACATATCGGCATGGACAACCCAGAAGGAAAGGAATGTGCAGAACATGGCGGGCTGTTTTTTTTTTTTTTTTTTTTTTTTTTTTTTTTTAATGCGAGGAAGAAGGAACCAAAGGCCATGAGCCCGCAGTAACAGTTCCCTCCAAGAGAAAAACAAAATACAACATAGAGCCAAATTCAAGATCCGATCATTTTGAGATGCCTGGACACACTGCGTTTGAAAGACTGGAGATCATAGGCAGCAGGAAATACAGACAGAGGGAGACAGTTCCAGAGTTGACCTGTTGCATAAATGAAAGACTGGGAGTAACGGTTAATTCTTGCATTAGAGAGTTGGACAGAAAAAGGATGAGAGTCTGCTGCCAGACGGGTGCTACGCGCCCGTCGTAGAGGTGGAGGAATGCAAGCAGACAGTTCAGAGGAGCAGTGACCATTAAAGTAGTGATAGAAAAGAGATAAAGATGCAACAGTGCGGCGAAGAGACAGAGGTTGAAGGGAGTCAGTAAGAGGAGGAGAGTTAATGAGACGAAAAGCCTTTGACTCCACCCTATTGAGAAGAGCTGTATGAGGGGAGCCTCCCCACACATGAGAGTTGTACTCCACACAGGGGCGGATAAAACCCCTGTATAGAGTCAACAATTGCGCAGGGGTAAAGAAAGAGCGGAGTTGGCTTAGCACACCCAATCTCTTGGAAGCAGATTTTACAAGAGATGTAATATGATCTTTCCAAGATAAGTCCCGAGTAAATGAAACCCCAAGCATGTTCAAGGATGATGTAGGATTAAGCTGAATATTATTAAACATTAGTGGGTATACCTGCGGAAGATTTTGTCGGGTTGAAAGGTGTAAGAACTGAGTCTTAGATGCATTAAAGACAACCATATTATTTTTACCCCAGTCAGAGATACGAGCCAAGTCAGACATCAGGTGTGCCATAGCCTCATCCCTTGTTTGTTGAAGTAACTGTTGAGATGGGCGTTGCGGGAACCAAATGGAAAGGTGAAGGGTGGAGTCATCAGCGTATGAGTGGATAGGGTTAGATGTACAGCTTAGAAGATCATTGATGAATAAAAGGAAGAGAGTTGGTGATAGGACAGAGCCCTGAGGAACACCACTGTTGATAGATCTAGGAGAAGAACGATGGCCGTCTATAACAGCGGCTATAGAACAACCAGAAAGGAAGCTAGCGATGAAGGCACAGATAGAAGGATAGAAACCGTAGGAGGGCAGTTTGGAAATTAAAGATTTATGCCAGACTCGATCGAAAGCCTTTGAGATGTCAAGTGCAATGGCAAAGCTTTCGCCAAAGTCCCGAAAGGAGGATGACCAGGAGTCTGAAAGGTAGGTGAGAAGATCGCCAGTGGAGCGTCCCTGACGGAACCCATACTGACGATCGGAAAGAAGGTTGTGATAGGAAAGCTCAAAGGATAGTCGAGGAGGCCAGGGAAGCAACGGGGGGAGAGGAGTATAAGACAGAGGCTGCAGGGACGATAATGGAACAAAGAGAGGAGGAGAGGGCTGAATCTGGGCTGCAAGAATGCTTAGAAAAGTGGCCTGCAGTTGAAGGCAGACTGGCTGAGGTACATGAGAACGTATGCATGAGAGTCCTCATACCAACTCTGCAAACCCTGCAAGAACAGAACAGGGCAATCCATGATCGCTTGATACAGTTGGAGAACTTGATGGGAATGGATAGGAGGAACAAGATGAGCTTGAGGTCACAGATGCAGTCAGAGACTGCAGTGGTACACAAAGGACCGGCAAAGAGGCCAAGATATAGGGATGGCACGGGAGACAAACAAATGTTGGAGACTAGGGGAACCCAGCGGGGGGAGCAGGAACAGATGCAAGAGGCCACGACTCTACATCAAGAAGAGTCAACAGTTAGTGGACAAAAGCCAGGGTGGCAGATGTCAGGGAATCCGAAACTGACTAGATCAGGAACAGAGGAGCTGACATGCGCTACCCCTATGGGCATGGATGTGATAGCTTCCAGCTTGAAGAAATTGACTGCCACCATGAGGTTGCCACAGACCCAACTACCAACCTTCGAAGGGAATAACTGGAGGGAGTATTGGTAGTTCATTCGAACAACACATAGGGAGGGCTGCAGTCCCAGAGGAATATAAGCTGCAGATGCTCATGCAAGTATGTGCAGTGCCTGTCAGGAACATGCTACAAACATGCAACTATTTGAACCCAAGAGAGGGTTATGAGAAGGCGATGGCCATATTGCAGGATAGATACGGAGACAGACATCAGTACATCCGAGATTTTGTGGAAGGAATACTTGAAGGGCTCATGATCAAAGGTGAGGATGATGGTGGCCTTAGAAATTCGCCGATGAGTTGGGGTCATTTATTTTGAGTCTGGAGACCATCGGGTGATTGCAGGAGTTGGACATCATTCGCTCAATGCAAGTGCTGTCACGTCAGTTACCTGAGAGGGCACTTATGCGGTATGAGGACGAAACTTTTGCCCACAACAAACGATACGGGTATTATCCTGGCGTTAAATGGTTGAAAACCTTTATCTTGGAGGAGGCGGACAGAGTGTGTGTGAGGAGGAGAACCAAGGAAAGGGGAGCGACCACCAAGCGAGCCATCGAGGTTGGTGCTAGACGGAATCCAGATGGGCGTGTGATCGGCTTGGCCACCATTGGTGATGAAGAACCTGCAAATGAGAGAGACATATGTCAGCTGTGCGAGGGGCTGCACACCCTGGTGGGATGCAAGCAATTCCGTGCCATAAGAGTGGAAGAAAGGAGGGACATGGTCAGACGGCTCAAATACTGTTATGTTTGCTTGAACAATACCCACTTGGCAGCTGAGTGCCAGGCCTCTGTATGGTGTGACATAGAGGGTTGCACTGGGAAGCATTCACGATGGATACACCCGACTGCCCCCGTAAGGCAAAGACAGGAGTCCCGGTACCACTGGGAACCCAGGAAGGGAGATGGAGCAAAAACACAGATGGAGGATGAGAGGAAGCCAAGAGATGATCGTCGTCGATATATTCAGCAGGAACAGGCACATGGAAGCAAGCAGGGAGTACACCGAGCACAGCCGGAGAAGAGAAGTGCTTCCTGTGGACAGACCGACAAACATGATGAGGCAAGCATGGAGGGAACACTTAAGAGGCCCAACCTCGACAGGGGCAAGGGCAGGAACAAATGACTCACCGTTAAGGCAAGGACAACGCGGATACATGGGCAGCTTCGCAAGGTGGCGCTACCCATCATTGAGGTAAAGGCGGCTATCAAAGGCTTGGGTGCCGTAATCCAGACAAGGGCACTTTTGGACTCTGGCAGCAATCGAACCTTCTGTACGACCCAGTTGGCAAGCAGGCTGGGGGCGCCACGGAGAACCGTATGGGTAACACTAGACACTATAACTCATGTGACGGTGCAGCGAACTTAGGAGATAGACTTAGTAGTTAGCAGTGGGCGTTCCCGTAAACTGAACTGGAAGATATCGCTGTATGGAGTGATTGTCACTCAGCGACTCCCTGCAACACTGAAGGATTCAGTAGCCTCTGAACAGCACACGGCACGATGGAGTCATTTGGTGGGAATAGAGCCACTGAACAAGTACAAAGGTGAGGTGCAACTACTGACTGGTTTTGATGCTCCGCAACATTGATGCCCTTGGACATCAGGGCAGGCAGCAGTGGAGAACCCTTTGCAATAAGGACGCCACTGGGATGGACTGTCAGCAGACCTGTACGGCCTCGTGCTGAGGTGGAAGACAGACCAGATGAGGTAGGATGTGTGGCTGTAGTCGACTATAATTCCCAGCAAACACGATTGAAGGAGCAAGTGCGACAGTTTTGGGAACTGGATGCAAGTTACTTGAAGAAGGGAGATGGCCTATCCGTTAAAGACAATAGGGTGATGAAATTGTGGTCAGGCACGGCGACAAAGGTGATGGGGCACTACCAACTTCCTATACCATTCAGAAGAAATCCACCCAAGCTCCCAGATAACAAGTTAATGGCATTGAGGAAGTTAGACGGCCTGAAGAAGAGGCTGCTCAGAGACCCGCCCTTATGCCAGCGCTATGCAGAAGAAATGCAGCTGCTGTTAGATAAAGGCTACGCTGAATCGATGCCCCATAATGAACTTCACACAAGGCCTTGTGTGACCTGGTATCTGCCACACCATCTGGTGTTAAACCCAAACAAGCCCGGAAAGGTGTGTATTGTATTCAACTGTGCAGCAGTATGTGGGTCGGTGTCTTTAAACAGCCAGGTGCTACAAGGGCCTGACCTAAATAACAAACTGCTGGGGTTACTCCTCCGGTATCGCCAAGGACCAGTGGCCCTCATGGCGGACATAGAGGCTACATGTTTCACCAGGTCAAGGTAGCTCCGGAACACAGGGATGCCCTACAATTTCTTTGGTGGCCGGAAGGGGATGTACAGTGGACCCCCCTGATACTGTATACCTGATGACGGTACACCTTTTCAGTGGGGTCTGGAGTCTGTCATGTGCCTCGTATGCTTTAAAACAAACCCTCCTAGATCACAGAGATGTATGTCCTGACGACGTGGTGGATGCCCAGCAGAATTTTAAAGTGGACTACCAGCTTATCTCAATGCAGTCTGCCGACGAAGAAATAAGGTTGACAGAATAACTGCGACACGTCACCTCGCTGGGAGGCTTCAGACTCACCACGTAAGCAAGCAACAGTAAGGAAGTACTCGAATCCATTCCAGAATCAGAGAGGCATAAGGGAGTAAAGGAGATTGACATAGAACGCAAGCCTCTTCCTGTGGAACAAGCATTTGGAGTAAGGTGGGACCTAGAGAAGGAACAAATGGCAGTGGTCATCAAACGCTTTGAGCACGGGGGTCAGTTACAAAGAGGGACCTCTTGCGTGTAATCAGCTCAGGATGTGATCCACTTGGATTCCTTCCGTCATTCCTCATTCGCGCCAAGGTCATCTTCTAAGAGGAATGCAGGAGGAAGAAAGGGTGGGATGAGGCTATATCTGACAGCAATGACGTAAGGTGGCAATGGTGGCTGGCAGAATTAACTCACCTCACAGATTTCAGGATACCACGGTGCTATGACCCAAGAGGAGCAAGGGGAATGTCATTTCAATTACATTACTTCTGTGATGCTTCACAAGTGGTGTATGGAGTAGTATTATACCTGAGGATCTCAGATGGGACTGGAGATGTTCGCTGTGCCTTTGTCTATGGAAAGGCCAAGCTGACCCCGCTAAAACAGCTGACTATACCCCATTTGGAGTTATGTGCTGCCACACTGGCTGTCAAGGTTGATGAGACATTAACCCCTACACCGCAGGGTTGTTTTGGCGCTCCTTGCGTGTCCCGCAAGGATATTCGTGCTCCAACAGACTTTGTAAAAATATTTGCCAAAACTCAGTTATTAGTCCTAGAATATTATAATTACATATGCATATGGCATATACCTTCAGCTTTCTCCTGGGATGTTTGTTGAGCCTTCCTCAAGTACCATAGGACTTGTGGAGACTTCTCAAGTTGGGTAACAAAGTCTCCACTTTACATTTCCCGACACCCCGTAATATGATTACCACAGCCTGATATTATCACTAGAAACACTATTCTATGATTTTCAAATAATTTGGAATCCATACTCCAAAAAAAAACACTGTGAAAGCAATGAAAATTACGAGCACGTACGAGCTTCCCACTTGCGCTAGTTCCCTGCTGGTATTCTGTCATTTATTATTCATAAAAACACTCACACTTTATATTCCTTTTACTATATAACACATATATATATCTGCAGTCTTTATCCATAAGTTTCCTTCAGCAATAGTAGTTTATTGTCGCTGTAGGCATTCAATTTCCCTTTCAGTAAAATATGTAGAGAGCCAAGGTTTCACTTTCACTGTCATAACTTCAAGTATTTGTACTCATATTCTTATATTACTAATTATTTACATTTCTGTTTACATTTTCTATTGTATTTTCAATATTTACACTTCTATTTTACTTACACTATGTTATGCACTGTCACTTGCAGTAACTTATAAAACTATATTACACTGTTCCATCATATTTACATCCATTGCTTTCACTTGCTATTTGCACATTATTTACATTTTCCACTTGCACTTTTAGAACTCCGCAGACAAAGTTCTAAAAGTGCAAGTGGAAAATGTAAATAATGTGCAAATAACAAGTGAAAGCAATGGATGTAAATATGATGGAACAGTGTAATATAGTTTTATAAGTTTTCTCTGCGGCCACCCTTTGCGGGATTAGGGCGTCGGGCTATAGATAGATAGATAGATAGACTTTTAGAACTGCTTCAGGCTGTAGTAATAAAAAAAGCAGGTAATGCAGAGAGGAACCTGGCACTCAGCGCACTGCCAAGAGGTGCGTTTGTGCTCAGGTATGCGTCGGGTGGTATGTGCACACACCTGGCACCTGCGGATCGCAGCCTTCCTCTTGGTTGTGGCAGGCATTTGCACCAGTCTGTGCCGATCCATGTACGCCCTCTGCTCAAGTCTGTCTGGAAGTATTACAGCATGGTGCCTTGGAGCTGCTGCCGTCACCCTACCATATCTCTCAAGCAGCTGCTGAACACAAGTCCTGGCGAACAACCTCAGGGAGAAGGACGTGGGTGGCTTTACCTTCATCTTGTACAGGATGAAGGCATTCAGCATCATCATGTCAATGAGATGCAGAAAAACTTTCCTGTACCACCTAGTATTCTTCCTGAGGCAGTCGATCTCTCCAATCGTCATGTCGGACTTGTCCACCAGCCGCATGTTGATTTAATAGTCTATGACAGCATCAGGTTTCCTCACAGGGTCGCCTGTCCTACGGTCGACCTTCCCACTGTCTTTCAGTTCCCCCTTGTGTATGGTGGTGAGCATGTACACAACCCTCTTGTCATGCCACCATATCGCCAGCATCTTCTCAGACTTGCGTAGGTGCATGTCTCCTCGCTGCGAGTTTCCTGCCTCTGGGAATTTGGGGAAGTTGGCACAATTGCTCTTCACAGTGCTGCAGGAGCTGATGCCGTGCTCTGAAAGGTATTTAGCAAGTTTGGGTGCTGTATAATAGTTGTCAGTATACAGCACATGATTCCCACCAAAATACCTTTCAAGCAGCACTTTTACTGCACAGCCTGAGAAGCCAAGGGGGTGTGTTTTGTCCAGATCGACAGTGCTGGCTGAATAGATGATGAAGTCAAGGATGTACCCCGTCTTACAGTCACACAGTACAAAGAACTTGATTCCAAAGCGATGGGACTTGCTTGGAATGTACTGTACAAACCTAAGAAATCCTCTGAACAAAACCGAGGATTCGTCTAAGACAACCTTCTGAAAGGGGTGGAAGAATGACATAAACTTATCTTTCATTCTGCTCAGAATCTCCCGGATCTTCTAGAGTGGGTCGGTCTGGGAAGGTACATCGTCGTTGGCGAAGTGCAAATTTCCCATGATGTTTTGGAAGCGATCTCTGGCCATGTACTTATTGAAGGTGGGTGAGGGTAGAAAGGGGTCCATGGACCAGTATTCTTCCAACTCATGATTCTTTGAATGTGGCATGAGAAGCATAAGAGCGAAGTACACATACAGCTCCTGCACTCCCAGCACGGTCCACTGTTGCATCTTCGCTGCACCTGCACCACTTGCAGCACGTTGTGATTCGTACCTGTTTGTCTCACCACATATATGCTGCATGACTTCGTCATCGAGGAAGGCCAAAAGGAAGTCCACACACTTAGCATCCTTGTCAAGAGTGAAGGCAGGCTGTATCCCTGAGGAACTCTCGTCGAAATGAAGATGTTCAGGGACGAAATCGGATCCTTCCGTCCACATGAAGGCGTCCAGGATTCCCTGTCGTGGCGGTGTAGGGTGGGTGAGGGTGGAGGGTGGCTGTGAGGCAGACTGGGCTGTTTCAAGGTCACTCTCACTGACCCTAGGTTGCCGTGTAACACTAGCAGCCCTTACTCTACTTGCTACTCTACTTTTACGTGTCAGGGATTTACCCCTTCCCCTACGGCCTGCCTTCACTGTAGGTGCTGGTGGAGACTCCGACGACGAAGACTCAGAAGAAAATTCCGCTGAAGATGAGGAAGAACTTAGTGAAGTGGGGCTGGGGGAGCAGGGAGGTGATTTACCTCGGGACTCATGGAGGGCTGGGTCACGCAGGGCCATTGTTCCAGGGCTAACTCGCCGCCTTTTCACTCCCTTCCCAAATTCCTTCCCTTGCTGCACTAATGGCTCCTTTCCCTTGGAGCTAGGGATAACTTGGGACACTGAAGCACTCGTACTAGGAGTTTCGGTCACGATTTCCTCCCCAGGCTCATCACACAATTCACCCAAAGGATCAAAGTCGCTATCCATCATTATCATTGATAATTCTGCCAGTTCACGTTCCACTGCTGAGTCACTTAGTACTTTACTGCTTCCCACATGAGTTTTTCTAGGGGTAGAGGTCACAGGGCCCTTTGCAATGGGCGCAGAAGTAGCAGAAATGGCGGGGCGCGAGTGCGACATGGTTTCACCTCAGAGGACGACAAGGAACTGAATGACATGGCGTATATGGGCAGGCAAGGGTTGACAATTTCAATAGGATGACAGTTGCTAATTTACATGCTATGAAATGATTGGTATGAACTCTCGACAATACATAAAAAAATAGGTAGTTCCAGGTGAATGTAAATATTACTTAGGCTTCTCCCTTCCTTTCTTGTATATATTTTTATTACGAGAATAGATTATACGGCATATTTCAAGGGGAAATTAACAGCGAAAATTAGCGAACGAGTGCATGTGAGGTGTTGTCAGGTGATAATTAGCCAATTCCAGGTGTATGGCATTATCACTTACCTTATTTCTTTTTTGTATATATTATTTTGTATAAGAATAGGGCATAGGGCTTATTTCAATGGATGAAATCAGTGGAAAATTCCGGGGAAGATTTGCTTAGTGCAGCGCGACCGGGCAGGCAAGAGGAGAGGGTAATGGAGGGGAGGTAGGGAGACAGTCACGAACGGGGGAAATTGGCTAAACTGTCAACAGTGGATGGGAGTACAGATGAGATTAGGAGTGCTGACTAGTGTTGGACATTGGCAGTACTGATACAACCCACCACTTGTAAGCCCGGAAGAATTCAAAATAACACAGAATCACAAAAGTGACGTCCCGTGGTATGATCCATTGCGCCCAAAAGTCACGAAAGTGATGCCCTGTGGTTAAGGGGTTATGGCACGAGCTGTCGGTCGACGTGGTAGGGTCCGTCTTCTGGACAGAGTGTGATAGTACTAAAGTATACATGTGACACAGAGAGGTGGTTTCACACGTTCGTGGGCAATTGAGTGGCAGCCATATACGAACAATCAGAAGTGACCCAGTGGAGGTACGTGGGTTCAATACTGACCCCAGCAGATGACGCGAGCCAAGGACTGAGTTGCTATGAACCGAACGGAGGGAGTAGATGGATTGAAGGGCCAGACTTTCTCCAGCAAGAGAACAATCACTGACCGCAAGAGCCCCAACTTATACTCGACCTGAGAACGGACCCAGAGGTAAAGGGCGACGCTACAACTATGGCAATGGGGGCTAAGCAAGGAGAAGACTCGCTGGCGAGATTGTGGTCCAGATACTCATTCTGGCACAGACTGCTGCGGGGAGTTTCATGGATTAGAAGGTTTTTGTATTGGAGGCAAATGGGAGGACCAAAGCAAGCTGACAAATCAAGACTGATGGTGGGTGAGCTCTAAGCGTCTTGAGCGGCAGTGTTGGGTTGTGTACAACAGGAATATTATGAATCCGACATAAAGGACCTGAAGGAACGGGGTGTGCTTAGGAAAACAAGCCCACTGTTCCTGCTGGAGCCATACCTGGGGGAGGACGGACTCCTCCATGCTGGTGGACGGTTGGAGAGAGCTCCCTTGACGACGGACAGCAAATACCCCGTGCTGTAGCCGTGGGTCCACCACGTCATGAAGCTAATAGTAAGAGAAATCCACGAGAACAAGACTGGGCACTCAGGAAGAGAACATACACTAGCAGTAATGCGCCAGGAGTTCTGGGTGCCCAAGGGATGAAGGCTGATTGACTGGGTGTTAAAGGGGTGTCTTGTTTGTCACCAAGTCAATTAGAAGGAGTCACTGCAAAGACAAGCTAACCTCCCTGCCGACAGGGTATGTATGGTGAAGGCACTGTTCACACACACTGGAGTGGACTGCTTTGGACCATTCATCGCAAAGCAGGATAGGAAATGGGTGAAGCAGTGGGGTTGTCTGTTCACTTGTCTGAACTCAAGAGCCATACACCTGAAGATTCTTGACGGACTAGACACTGATTCTTTCCTCAATGCAATAACATGCTTCTCGGCACGGAGGGGTGTACCAGAATGCATTCGTTCTGACAATGGAACAAACATGATTAGAGCAAATAAGGAGCTCCGGGCTGCAGCTCTCAGCTGGGAGAAGAATGACAAGGTCCACAATGCACTGTTGAGGAAGGGAATTTAGTAGGAGTTCAACCCACCACATGCATCACACATGGGCGTGTCTGGGAGAGACAGATCCGGACAGTCAGGAGGATCTTGCAAGCGATAGTAGGCACGCAAGTAGACGATGAGCGACTCCACACATTCTTCTGTGAAGTGGAGGAGATAGTCAATGGAAGGCCCATCACCCTGACCTCCAATGACGTCAGCGACCTCAAAGCACTTACTCCACTGCATATTCTGCGCCCTAAGACAGTACCCCACTGCCCGTTAGGAGGTAAGGCCGAAGAGCCTGTAGGGGACATCTACCGGAAGAGTTGGAAGCAAGCACAGTTCCTACCGGACCAGTTCTAGAAGCGATGTTTGAAGGTGTACTTACCATCCTTACGACAATGCCAGAAGCAGTTCAAGCAGTTGTATAATTTCCAAGTGGGGGACTGGTATTGGTGATAGATTGGACTGTACCCCATAATCACTGGGTTCTGGGAAGACTGGTAGTGGCGAATCCCGGTGATGATGGTGTGGTGAGGCATGTCAAGGTCAGGACGTCCGCACGCAAAACCCTAACCCACCCTGCGAACAAGCTGTGTCTGCTGAAAGGGTGTGGCAAGTGAAAGTGTATATGGTATTGGTTGTAACCGACCAACAGGGGGAGTCTTACCACATCTAACGCAGTAGAGAGAGAGAGAGAGAGAGAGAGAGAGTGTAGGAGAGAGAGAGAGAGAGGCACCAGGATGCTTACACAGTGTTTATATGCATATCCAGTCGCGTAAGCATAACATCAATTAGTCTGTCAACAAAGAACACCAGGCCTTAGAATAGATGCTATGGGCGAGTGTGGGGGCAGTGTGTGGGTAGTCAGGGACGAGTGAGGGACAAGGTGACGTCCATACCTTGGATTTACTAGATGGAGACTCCAAAAAGGTGGAGTTCAAGCGCGATGTGAGACTCCACGACCATCCTGTGAAGGTGTTTATGCTGTGAGAATATTATGCCTGTGAGGGACTAGTGTTGTGTACTTCACACCCCTACCCACACACTGATACTGTAAGATGAAAATTGGACCCGCCAGAAGTGAGTTGCCCTTGCTTACTTTTAAGAATGCTTATTGATCTGCACGTGGTTGATGTCATGACGTAACCCGATAATAAATGTAGAAAAATAAGGACAAGAATTAAAGCAATATGTGCATATGAAGTAAACTTTGGTAAATTGTAATTATGTGTATGACCAAGTGTTGTAACTATGACGAGTGATGCCATTATAGCATACTGAGAGAGTAAAATTGCAATTCCAGGTATGACCAAATAAATAGTCGAGCCCAGCTGGGCGGGTTTCATTACCCTGTTTCCCCCTCCAAGAATGCAGGCAGCTACAATCATATTGCATCTCTCGTAAGATCTGCTTCCAAGAGATTACATGTGCTAAGCCGACTCCATACCTTCTTTACCCCAGCACAATTGTTGACTTCATACACAGGTTTTATTCGCCCCTGTTTAGAGAACAACTCTCGTGTGGGGAGGCTCCCCATATACAGCTCTTCTCAACAGGATGGAGTCAAAGGCTTTTCATCTCATCAACTCTCCTCCTCTTACTGGCTCCCTTCAACCTCTGTCTCTTTGTCGCACTGTTGCATCTTTATCTCTTTTCTATCGCTGCTTCAATGGTCACTGCTCCTCTGAACTGTCTTCTTGCATCCCTCCACCTCTACGACGGGTGTGCAGCACAACAAACTCTCATCCCTTTTCTGTCCAACTCTCTAATGCAAGAGTTAACCATTACTCCCAGTCTTTCATTTATGCAACAGGTCAACTCTGGAACTGTCTCCCTCTGTCTGTATTTCCTACTTCCTATGATCTCCAGTCTTTCAAACGCAGTGTGTCCAGGCATCTCGAAATGAATGGATCATGAATTTGGCTCTCTTTTGTATTGTTTTTCTTTTTTCTTGGAAGGAGCAGTTTGTGGGCTCCGGCCTTTGGTTTCTTCTTTCTTGCATAAAAAAAATAAATCTTATCACAAGTTGCCGTTGTGTGGAGGTTGTGCTCAGGCACAGTGGGACATAGTCCTGTGGTGTTATCATAATAACACTGCAAGCCTCAAGATTTTTCACAAGCACAAAGTCATAATTACTGAAGATTCAAAGTGTGATACAGCAAGCTGGTATAACACTAAAAAGAGATACTGTCGGTGCAATTATCCCTAACGACACATGCACGCCAGGCTGTTGGTGTCTCTATCCCCATTAAATTTAATGCAGACAAACAGGATGAACATGCTGATGCAGCTGTGGCATTCTAAGATAGGTGGCTAGCCTGGTTTTGAGTAGCTTAAAGGTTTGGTTTAGTGGGAGTCAGGATGGTTAAGGTCATGTGGGGGGGGGGGCTGAAAGGGACAAAAGCCCCAACTAGGTACCCACTTTTGGTATTGTCGTTCTTTTTATATTCTTTTTTTTTTTTTTTTTTTTTTTTTTTTTAGTGGGTCTATGTGTGCTTCACTCAATTTTTTTCAGTCATTTCTGTTGGAAATTCTTTATAATTTCCACTGTGGAAGGGGGGGGGGAGCAAAACAGCAAAATAAAGCAGCTCTGATAATATTCCCATTAAAAACTTGAAACACATGGAAATTTTTCACTGAAAGCAATAATAAAAGAAAAAACTAGGGTGAGATTAAAAAAATAAAAAAAGAAAAAGAAAAAAAAAAGTTAGGTTTTATCTGCTTGGTTGGCTAAGAATAGATTAGTCTAGTTACAGTAGGGTATATCAAGTGCTGGAGGTGGGTCAGGAGCTAGCTTTGTGGCTAGGGTAAGGAGTAGTGATAGTCCGAATATTTGCCTTCGCATTTGCATATATTTGCATATTTTTTCGATATTCACATTTGTATGTTGTCATGCAAATATTTTGCGAATATTAATAATGTATTTTTATAAAGTTTACAGAAAATCAAACAATGTAAAAGCATGAGTTGAACAAGTGTTCTAGGCTAGTGTTCTCAACTAAGCAACTGTGCCAAGCTAGCTAGGGCTGCTTGCTGCATCACGCAGTGTTGTCAGATTCCCAGAAAAGTCTGGTTTTCTCCAGGTTTTTTTTCGTAATGACAGATTTTCAAAATTTCTCATTAAAAAGTGAGTAATGTCCATATTTTCGCTCATATCTACAAAAAGTACTCAGAATCGCAAGAAATTGTATGTGTATATGTGTGTGTGTGTGTGTACCTAGCTGTATTTACCTAGCTATGACAAACAGGAAATGAGCTACGCTCGTGGGGTCCCGTCTCTGTTTCTCAGTAAGTCAAATTTAGCTTTAAACTCTAAGTTTTTAGACTGGACGATCTCTTTCTCCAGGTTATTCCACAGGTCTAGACATCTATAAGGAAAACTATATTTCCTGATCTCCTTCAAGCAGCTTGACTTCATCAGTTTCATTTCGTGTCCTCTTGTTACTCTCTTATCCCATAAAAACAGATCTTCTCTGTCAAATTTAACTACTCCCATCATGGTCTTGAACACTGCAATCATGTCGCCCCTCTCTCTCCTTTCCTCTAGGGAAGGCAAATCCAGCTTTTCCAGCCTCTCTGTAAGACGGATCTGCCAGACTGGGGACCATCTTAGTTGGTGTTCTTTGAATTCTTTCAATCTTATTTTTATCTTTCTTTTTGTGTGGGGACCACAGTACTGCTGCATATTCTAACCTGGGGTGGATCATGGCCACTATTAATTATTTCATCATCTCCTCATCCACGTAATGAAATGCTACTCTATTGTTGGTCAGAAATTTATACGTCTCTCTAACTAACAAGTTAATATGTTTTTAAGGAGACAAACTATCCATGACCAGCACTCCCAAGTCTTTCTCTTCTCTCATTTTTGTGATAGGTTCATTACCCATCATATAATTCAGTGATGGCATCTTGGTACTTTTACCCATTTCCAATATTTTATACTTCTTTGCATTGAATTTCATTTCCCACTTCTGGCTCGAATCATGTATCCTATCCAGATCCTCCTGCAGCATTTTACAGTCCTCCTCTGCCTCTACCTTCCTCAGGATCTTTACATCATCAGCAAACAGACTTGCATAACTGTTCACTCCCTTTACCATATCATTAACGTAAATCAGGAACATTACTGGCGCCAACACAGACCCCTGGGAGACTCCACTTGTTACTTTTCTCCATCCGGACATCCTGTCCTTTATTACTGTTCTCATTTGTGTCTCTAAGAAAGTCTCTCATCCATTCCAGGAGGTTTCCCTTCAGTCCTCCTATATGCTCTAGTTTCCACATTAGTCTCCTATGGTGTACCTTGTCGAAGGCCTTTTCCAAATCTAAATACACACAATCCACCCAACCATCTCTCTCCTGTAGCACGTCAATTGCTCCTGAGTAAAAGCTCAAAAGATTGGAAACATATGACCTTCCACTTCTGAATCCAAACTGACTATTAGTCAAGATATTCATCTCTTCCAGATATTTCATCCATCTATCTTTCAGGATTCTCTTGCACAATTTTGCGACCATGCCGGAAAGGGACCCCTGAATTATAATTCAGGGGTTCTTCCTTGTTTCCTCCCTCATAAATTGGTACCACATTTGCCCTTTTCCATTCTTGAGGCACTTTCCCCTCTTCCAGAGAACACACAATTAAACCGTGAATCTTATCCGCCAGTTGTTCTCTACATTCCTTCAGTACCCAATTAGAGATTCCATCTGGTCCTGGGGCTTTCCTTACATCTTGAGTTTCCAGTAATTTATACACTTCCTGTACTTCCACTTTTATATCTTTTATCACTACACTTCTAGACACTCCCTCCCCTTCCACAAACTCCTTTTCATTAGTGAAAACTGATTGGAAACATTTGTTCATTATTTCTGCTTGCCTTGCTGCATCTTTATAGACCTGTCCTTCTACTTTCAGTTTGGTGATTCCTTCCTTTTGTTTCAATTTGCCATTGACAAATCTATAAAACAGTTTGGGTTCATCCTTACATTTATCTATTATACCTTTTTCAAAATTCCTTTCTTCCTCTCTACGTATTCTTGTGTATTAATTTCTAGTTCTTTTATATTCTTCCTTTGTTCTGTTGTTACCTCTCTTTCTCCAATTGTTCCATGCCATGTCTCTCTCTTTTTTTGCTATCATACACCTTCTATTAAACCACTCCTTTTTCCTGTTTTCTTTCCCCCTTACTCTTGGCACAAATTTTTCCACTCCCGAACTAGAGAGACCTAGAAAAATATCCCACTTCCTCTGTATCTCTCCTGTTTCTCTGAATATTTTCCAATCTGCATTTTCGAAAAATTTTCTCAATCCTGTAAAGTTTGCTTTCCCAAAGTTGTATCTTCCCTGCCTATAAAGCTCGTCTCTTGGCTCCACGTTCCCTGTTATAATCTGGAACTCAGTGACCACATGATCACTTTTTCCAATAGGACACAGACATTTCAAGGATTCTGTTACATCGGGTGCTTTGGTAAACAGTAAGTCTAGTCTTGCTGGTGTGTCCTCACCTCGGAACCATGTCTTCTTTGACCCACTGCGTCATCACATTGTTCATTGTTTTATGTAATAATATAGTGCCCCATGAAGCTTCGCTGCCTCCTGAGTCCCATTCCTCCCAGTTCACCTCTTTACAATTGAAGTCACCCATTAAAATTATATTGTTGCTTTTCTCAATCATTTTCTGTAAATAACTAGCCATGTCTGACAACATTTCCTGGTATTCATCATTACTCCATGCTCTAGTCTTAGTGGGAACATACACTACTGCCAAATCTCTCTTGTTATTCTCTCCAGTTTCTAATTTCATATTTATGCCAACGGCCATGCCACGTTGAGTACACCGCTTCCCGTCCGATCAGCGAAGTTAAGCAACGTTGGGTCTGGTTAGTACTTGGATGGGTGACCGCCTGGGAACACCAGATGCTGTTGGCATCCCTACATGTCAAGTGGGGTTGGTGGAGGATTAGTGCCCCTCCCTGTAAAACAATTAACTCTAAGCCCTTGACCACCCCGTTTGGGATACATGGCGTCTGGCAATGGAAGGATCACTTTGGCCCTGCCATCTCCCATTTCCACAGTATCTACATTTATGTCATCCTTCACTGGTATCATCACTCCTACTCCTGTTTTTTCTTTCATGTCTCTTCTCCACAGGTTGTATTTACCATCTCCCATATGAACACAAATGTCTTCTCTTAATTTGGTCTCTACAAATCACATAACATCAGGTTCATGTACCTTCAAAAAATCATTGATTTCTAGCCTTGCCAATATTTCACCATCAACATCAGTATATGCCACCTTCCAATTATTTTTGATGTTTTTTATACCCTCTTTCCTTCTTCTCTCCACCGGTACCACTTCCTTAATTTCTGACCCATGACTCTCCAATAAAACACTGTCTTCTCTTCCTCCATTCTCTGTTCGTTTTTTACCTTTGCTTCCTTTACTAACTCCTTTGGGGCTAAGATGCGAATGAATGTGTTTGAATGGATGAGTAAATGGGGAGTGTGTCGTCCTGTCTCGGCTACCTCCCTTTCCTTGGGGGAAGCAGCCTAGGTATATAGATAGATAGACTAACTCCTTTATTTTAGCTCTTTCTTCCTTATTTGCATCTCTCCTTATCCAAACATTTTTTAAGCCTTCCTTGTCTGACAATTTCCATGTTCTACTGATAATTTCATTTACTGTTGCCTGACACTTAAACGTTTCCTTCAATGGTCTTGCCCCTCCTTCCTCGTACTTTCCTAACCTAAACATCTCTTCAATCTCTTCTTGAGCTTCGTTGTTTTCCTCCACGACTACTGATATTTTTTCTTTAACTTTACTCAGTTCCCTTTCTGATCTTATTGTCATATGTTTTTCTTTAACTCCTGAACTTATTACACATTTCATCTTATCTGCTACATCCCTAACTAAAGAGTCTCTACTTCTCAGCACCATAACCACTTCCCTCTCCACCTTTTCCTTGCTTTGATGTTCTATAATCTCTATCAAATTTACATCTCCCTCTTCCTGAGTTTCTCCCACCCCTTATGTTGCTCCTTGATTTCTTTAATGTGCTTGTCCTGTAATCTTGATTTGGATTCATACTCATCTAGTTTGCTTTTCATCCTGTCTCTTTCTTCTTCCAACTTCTTATTCTCCCTCTTATGCTGTTTTATTTCATTTGAGGCTGATTCATTGCTCACTTTTAATTCAGTAACTTCTCTTTCTTGTTCGTCACTACGTGTACAAATTTTTTCCAGTTTATTTCGCAGACTTTTGATCTCATTTTCCTGCTCTATAGTCAATTCCTGTAACTCTTTAATTACTGCCCATACCTTTTTTATCTCCTGGACATTCCTCTCCACTGTTTTCTCTACACCTACTATTCTTGTTTGGTTCAACTTAATACTTCCATTTGCCACATCCTCTTCAGAAAAGTCCTCAAACTCTCTCTTGTCGATTGTAAACAATGCACCGTCCATTTCCGCCATGAATCAACCATATAGAGACTTTCTTTTTTCACTATCTTGTTCTTTTTATTTAACTACTGTCCAATGGGACCACCACTCACGCACTCATTAACATAATCACAAATAGGCTGGTCTTCTTTTCATCGCTGATTCAGCGATTATTTCCCCACGATCCAGGAGAACTTCGTCTTTGTCGGCGACCTGTGTGTGTGTGTGTATTTACCTATTTGTATTTACCTATTTGTAGTATACAGGAATTGAGCAAAGCTCGTGTTGTCCTGTCTCCATATCCACATTTATCAAGTCTACCTTTACACACATGAATGTTTTTCTCATGCACCACCTCTCTGTCTAAGTCGTTCCAAATATTTAAGTATTTACCTAATATACCTAATTGTGATATACACGGAATGTACTATGCTCGTGGGTTTCCGTCGCTGTTTCTCAATAAGTCTAATTTAGCTTTAAACTCGTTTAAGTTCCCAGACTGGACGATCTCTTTGTCCAGGCTATTCCACAAGTCAATACTTCTGTAAGGAAAGCTATATTTCTTGACATCCCTCAAGCAGCCCGACTTCTTCAATTTCACTCCACGTCCTCTTGCCGCTTTCCCATCCCACACAAACAGATCTTCCTTGTCAACTCCATCCACTCCCACCATGGTCCTGAACACCGCAATCATGTCTCCCCTCCCTCTCCCTTCCCCTAACGAAGGCAAATCCAGCCTTTCCAGCCTCTCTCTGTATGACAGGTCTGTCAGACTGGGGACCATCTTGGTTGCTGCTCCCTGCACTCTCCCAATCCTGCCCATATCTTTCTTTTTGTGTGTGTGTGTGTGTGTGTGTTGTTACCTAATTGTTCTTACCTAATTGTATCTTTATAGGAATGAGTCAAGCTCGTACTGTACCGTGTCTTAAACCATACTTATCATACATATCCTTAAATTTGTGAATTATTTTGGCACACACTATTTCATTCGGTAGTGCATTCCACTGATCAATTGCTCTGTTTGGGAAACTGAATTTCCTCACATCTTTATCACCTCTCTTCTTATGCAGTTTTTTGCAGTGTCCTCTTGCTGATGCTTCCCCATATGTTAAGTAATCATTTATGTCTATTTTCTCCTTCCCTGATATGCATTTATATAGCATTATCATGTCACCTCTTTTCCTTCTCTCCTGTAGTGTTGATAGATTCAGTTTATTTAGTCTTTCTTCGTAGCTAAGATGCCTTAAGCTTGGTATCCATCTTGTAGCAGCCCTTTGAACTTTTTCAATCTTGTCTATGTGTTTTTTGAGATGAGGACTCCAGACTATTCATGCATACTCCAGGGTTGGTCTGATGAATGATGTTATTATCCTTCTTAGCACATCTTCATTTATGTATGTGAATGCTATTCTCATATTTCCAAGCAGTGTATACATGTTCTGTACCTTCTCACTGATGTGGTCAGACGGAGATAGTCTGTTATTGATAATCACACCTAGGTCCTTCTCTCTTTCTGATGTTTCATTCATTCATTGCCAGACGCCATGTATCCCAGACGGGGTGGCCAAGGGCTTAGAGTTAATTGTTTTACAGGGAGGGGCACTAATCCTCCACCAACCCCACTTGACGTAGGGATGCCAACAGCATCTGGTGTTCCCAGGCGGTCACCCATCCAAGTACTAACCAGACCCAACGTTGCTTAACTTCGCTGATCGAACGGGAAGCGGTGTACTCAACGTGGTATGGCCGTTGGCTCTTTCTGATGTGTGTAGGGTTTTATTTCCTAACGTATAATCCCAATCAGGTTTTTTTCCACTTTTACCAAACTTGATTACATGACACTTGTCCACATTGAGTTCCATTTGCCATGTATTACTCCATTCATGAAGTTTTTTCATTCTTCTTGTAGCTCTTTACAAGAGTCTGTGTTAGTAATTCTCCTTTGTATTTTTGCATCATCTGCAAACATATTTAGATAGCTTTCATTTCCAGTGTTACTGTCTATATCATTTATATACACTAAAAACATGATTGGTGCCAGCACTGAGCCCTGTGGTACTCCACTAGTCACTTCTTTCCATGCAGAGTAGTTTCCCCTTAGTACTGTTCTCATTTCTCTTTTTATATGAAAATCTTGCATCCAACAAAACAGTTTGCCTTGAATTCCTCCTTGATGGTACAGTTTCCATAAAAGTCTTTGGTGTGGTACTGTGTTAAATCTATCTATCTATCTATTGCCAGACGCCTGAATCCCGTTTGGGGGTAGGGTTTTTTTTTCAAGAATACTCCCCCAGTATCCCTGCTTGTCGTAAAAGGCGACTAAAAGGGTTGGCGGAGGGTTAGTGCCCCTCCCCGGAAAACAACTAACTAAAAAAACAAAAAACAAAAACAAAAAAAACTGTTAAATGTTTTCTTGAAATCTAAACAGATACTGTCCACCCATCCTTCTCTTTCCTGTATTGTGTCTGTTACTCTGTCATAGTAGCTCAACAGATTAGTAACACATGATTTTCCTCTTCTGAAACCAAACTGTCTTTCTGTTATCATATTGTGTTCTTCTAGATGATTTACCCAAGCTTTTCTTATAAGCTTTTCTAATACCTTGCTTACAACACTGGTCAGTGATACTGGTCGGTAGTTGAGTGGATTTGGTCTATTCCCTTTCTTGAATAAGGAGACAATATTTGCTTTCTTCCAAATATCAGGTAGTTTACCTTGACTCAAGGATTTCTTGAAAATTAAAAATAATGGTTCACTTAACTCCTTTGCACATTCTCGTAGCACCCAACGTGAAATTTCATCAGGACCATTTGCTTTTCCTCTGTCTAATTTACTTAACTCCTCCTGTATTACTTTTTCTGATATTTGTATATCTGGTAGTATGTGTGGACATGCATGTTCCACATAGTCCCTCTCAAAATTTTTTTCTTCTGTAAAAACTTATTGGAAATTCTTATTTAGTGCTTCACAAATATCTTTCTCTTGTGTATAGGTGATTCCCTCGTCCGTAATGGATTGTATTATATCTTTTACTTTGGTTCTGCTTCTGATGTAGCTTTAAAATAGCTTTGGTTGATCACTACTTTTATTTATTATATCCTCCTCAAACTGTTTTTGGGCATCCCTTCTTATTCTTGTATAATCGTTTCTTGCCTGTTTGTAAGTATTATATGCCCTTTCACTATTGTGTCTTCTGTATCTATTCCACAACAAATCTCTTCTTTCTTTAGAGTTTTTACATTCTGTATTGAACCATTTCTGTATTTTCTTATCTGCTTCTTTGTGCTGTGGGATGTACATCTGGACTCCTATTTCATAAAATTCAAAGAATTTTTTATATACAGCATTTAAATCTTGTACTCTAAGCTCATTTTCCCAATCAACTCCTAAGAAATACTTCTTTAGGTCTTGATAATTTCCCTTTCTATAGTTTAGGCTCTTTTTGTAACTTTCATTGCTGTTAACTATGTCATATGCTATCCTGAAGTTGCAATTTAGTACTGCATGGTCGCTTTTGCCAAGTGGAGGGTGATATATTAAACTGTCAATATCATTTTCTTCCATCCATCCATCCATCCATTGCCAGACGCCATGTATCCCAAACGGGGTGGTCAAGGGCTTAGAGTTAATTGTTTTACAGGGAGGGGCACTAATCCTCCACCAACCCCACTTGACACGTAGGGAGTTATGCCAACAGCATCTGGTGTTCCCAGGCGGTCACCCATCCAAGTACTAACCAGACCCAACGTTGCTTAACTTCGCTTATCGGACGGGAAGCGGTGTACTCAACGTGGCATGGCCGTTGCCTAGTAAATATGAGATCTAGCACTGAAGGTACATCGAGTCCTCTTTTTCTGGTGGTTTCCCTCACATGTTGCGTTAGGAAAAACTCTTGAACGAGATCCAGGAGCTTTTGGTCCCAACAACTTTCTTGGCTAATTATATCTAGAGTATTCCAATTTATATTTCTATTAAAATCTCCAGCTAGTATAATTCTTTCCGATTTCTCTTCCATTTTATGTAGTAATGCTCTTAAACTCTGAATTGTACTCTCTGCCAGGTCCTCATATTCGTCTCTTTCCCATGTGTTTGATCTGGGTGGCATGTACAAATTGGCTACAATTACTTTCCCTTCAGATGTGTTGATCTCTACTGCAATCAGCTCTACTGAATCTAGTTTTATTTCATTGACTTTTAGATTTTTCTTAGTTAATATTATTATTCCTCCTCCTTTTTTTTAAGTTTCTATCTCTTCTCCATATATTATATTCCTCTAAGTTTAGTATGTCATTTGATATCCTTGGTGTTAAATTTGTCTCAGTTAGGCATATTATATGTACAGTAATCCCTCTAATATCCGGACGCCCAATAACCGAACATCCCCACTAACCGAACCTTATCGTCCTGGGATCAAACATTCCCAAAATGGTCCGAAAATCCAAAAAAATTGGAAAAAAAATCGATTTTTTGCCGTCCGTAATTTGAACTTGCCGCGCGCGCCGCGTGAGAGCATTGTTTTGGTTCGTCATTCCTCCGACGTCCGATAGAGCGCCGCTGCATCCTCCCCACTTCCCGCCTGTCTCTCACCGCGACAAGACCTACGCTCTTCGTCATGGCTGCCCACGTGCTCGCTTTTGTGGTGGTGCCGTACTTGCTGCAAGGCCTCCTGCTGCTCTCTGCCCTACTCTTAGTGTGTGTGATGATGGCCCCGCCTCCTGAGAAAAGGAAGAGAGTGGTGTTGGCTCTGGAGAAGAAACGGGAGATATTGGAGAAGGTTGATGCGGGTTGGTCTTCCTCTCGCATTCTCCGCGAGTTCAACCTGGCCCGGTCGACTTTGTTTGATATCAAGCGTTCCAGAGACAAGCTCATGCAGTACACGGCTGACTTCTCGTCGAGAAGCAAACGCAACGTGGAGAGGAAGGTTATGTTTACTCCCAAGTATGCAGAGATCGACCGCTCCACGTTGATTTGGTATCGACAGCAACGTGCAGCTGGTGTGATGGTACGTGGAACGGAGCTGAAGGCTGCTGCTGAGAAGTTTGCAAGGCTTCACGACGCCCTAGACTTCAAGGCATCCGAGGGTTGGCTCTTCGCGTTCAAGTTGCGACATGGCCTTACTAACCGTAAAGCACATGGCGAAGCATTGGACGCTAACGAGGATGGAGTGGACGAGTTTCGGCACAAGGTGAAAGGCTTGATCGACAGGGAGGGCCTCACTCTCGGTCAAGTCTATAACGCTGACGAAACTGGCCTATTCTATCGCTCGGTGCCAACGAACACTCTCGCCGATGAGACGGAGAAGCGTGTACCTGGCCGCAAGCTTTCTAAGGAACGGATATCTGCTTTGTGTTGTGCCAATGCTAACGGCATGCACCGGCTTAAGCCCGTTATTGTTGGCCGTGCAAAGCAGCCTCGGTGCCTTCGTGGGGTGATGGATGTCCTTCCTGTCGTATGGTACCATTCTTTGAAAGCATGGTTCACAGCTGTGATTTTCAAAGACTGGTTTCACCATCACTTCGTCAAGGAGGTCATACATTACCAGACGAAGACACTGGGAATTCCTCGCGACCAGGTAAAGGCTCTCCTTCTCCTCGACAATGCACCTGCCCACCCGTGCGACAAGGACTTGGTTGCTGAGAATGGCCGTATTAGGTGCATGTTTCTGCCACCTAATACGACTGCTCTCATTCAACCAATGGACCAAGGAGTGATCGTGGCAACAAAGCGCCTGTACCGTCGGAAGTTCCTGGACGAGGTGATGGTGGTTCTCGAGGACGAGGACGAGCGCAGGGAAGGACGTGACACTCGAGGCAAGCGGACTTTGGAAAACCTTCGCCGCTACAACATCAAGTCTGCGCTGTACAACTGGGCTAGTGCATGGAAGGAAGTCCCTGTGAAAACTCTTGAAAATGGTTGGTCTCGTCTGCTTCTCGGAACAGATGTGGAGTACAATTTCCTAGGGTTTGACGTGGATGACTTCCATGCACGGCTACGTACGCACGGCGACGATGTTGATGTGGACGATGTTCGTGAGTGGTTGGACGACGACGAGGGCGATCCTGGGTATCAGACGTTGTCTGATATCGAGATCGCGTCTTCGGTTGCTGGTGTCAGTCCCGAACTTGAAGATTCCGACGACGAAGGCGATGATGATGCAGACTCCGCCCAGCAGGACACTACTCCAGCCATCCCCAAGCTGAGCGCACTCCGGGAACATCTAGAGTTCGTCCTAGACTACCTGGAACACCCGGACTGCGACAGGGAGATGGGGCCCTTGGGACTCGTGGAGGAAGTGCGTGCTTTCCGGCAGCGCATCATCAATCGCCAGAATCGTCGGTCCTTGCGTCAGTCAACGATTGACAGTTTTTTCAGGCCCGTGACCCCCACTGTGCCAAGCCCTGGTTCCACTCCGTTGCCTCCCCAAGACAGGCCCTCATGCTCCGAGCCACAGCCCAGCACATCAGCTACAGTGGAGTCATCGCTCGACGTGAGTTTGCGGCTGTCTTCAGAGTCTTCTGTAGTCGGTACGCCATCACCACTACCCACCGATGCACCCCTTGGACGCCTGCCAGTGATACTCTCGGGCTCTGACAGTGAATAAACAGCAAGAACTTCTCCACTAGACCACACGGGAATTTTGAGTGTTGTGCAGTGAAAAAAACGGTGTGTTGTGTTAAGGTTTTCAAGTTGGGAGAAAAGACTAAGTAGAAAAGAAATTTAACGTAACTAACCTTCTTTGTTTTGGCTTTGGAAACTTAAAAAAACTTGGGAAAAGTTAATGTGCAACACTTAAATTTAATGGAACATTATTTGGACTAAAGTGAACACTGTGAAAAGAACAGACTTCTGTGTGTTAGTGACTAAGTTCAGTGCAAGACTTCAGGAAGAGTGTAGTGCAAGTGCTTCAAGAAATCGTTCTTACTGTCAGAGTCCGAGAGGAGGCGGTTATTCATCGAGGTGGCCAGGGACTTGCTGTAAGTAGCCAAAATGTTTCATGTTGTACTATTTTCCATACTATATTTACCAGAATGTTTCATATTGTATTTTTTCCCATACTATACTTACCAGAAAGTGTCATACTGTACTTCTTTCCATACTAAACTTACCTCATGCATGTGCAGTAGGAATGTGTTTTTCAGAGTTCGGTTAGGTTCGGTTAGGTTAGGTTCGGTTAGAGTCCATAAGTACCAGAATGTTTATTAATGTATGAACATACTTCTAAACCCACATTTTATGTGTCTATTGCATTTATTTCAGTCATTTATGTGCCTTATTGGTGTGATTTGGGTGTTAAATAGGTGCTATGCATGTCCGGAGGGAGTTGTATAGGTGTTTCTCTGTGTTAGGGTCCGTAAGTACAAGTCCATAAGCTGGGGCCCAATATCCGGACAAAACCAATATCCGAACCTACCGATGGCTCTATTGATCCGGATATTGGAGTGATTACTGTAGTTCATTTTCTCTGACATAATCATTCATCTCTAATAATTTAGATACCATTCCATTCACATTTGAGTACATCAACTTTATCATCTGGTTTATATACTTGTCATGACTTGGTTCTACTTCCTTCCTCCTTTTTATTCCCTCCTGTTTATATACCACTTTCGTACCTGCAATCCTATTACTTTGTAAAAAAAAATGTGTTCTTCTCCTCTTCTGATCTTCTCTCATTTTTTGTTTTTGCTTCCTCCCTCTTCTCTTTCAGTAATTCCAGTTCCTCTTGTGTGTGTGTGTGTGTGTGTGTGTGTGTGTGTGTGTGTGTGTGTGTGTGTGTGTGTGTGTGAGAGAGAGAGAGAGAGAGAGAGAGAGAGAGAGAAAGCCTGTCTGATGTGATCTGTTCTGGGTCCATTCGAAGTTCATCCATGACGCGTCTGATAACCCCAGGGGGGTGCATATAATAGCTGGGTCCTCGTCTTGCAACCTGGTAACAAAGTGCACAACACTTTGTCACGGTCATGAGTACGCGGGAGACACCTTTTGGCAGTGATGGCTGGGGCAAGACTGAGCTCCACGTGATGCGTGGCGCAGCAGCTTGGTACGTTTATACCACCTAAGTCGGTATATTGCCGGCTAACAACCAACATGCCAACTTAATTTTGACTTCTACATGTTTGAACGGGGTACACTGATGCATCATGTCTCACGTGATGCCAAGTTTGGGTTGTTATTAGTCGGCATTTTGCTGACTTAGGATCAATTTTGTCAACTATTTTTTTGCCACATGGTCTATTTTCGAAAATGATTTTTTGAATGAATATTTTGGAGCCGTCTTGACTTGTGTATAATCCCAACTTAGGGAGGTTTTACTGTACTGTATTACCGCTAATAAGTAAATTCTGCAGTTGGTGAACCCTGTGGTTGGGGGGGGGGGGATTTCTGTACTTAGTTAGGCTAGAGAAATTGAATTGTCAATGCACAGAAAAACTGTCAATGCTGTGAGAGTGAAAACAGGACACCTGTCCACTTCATATTGTTGTTGTAATGTGCTCCATACAGTACCATAAGTAAGGTAAGTTTGCTAAGCCAGCCATATCCGTAACATCCATCTCTCTTTACCCTGACACCAAAATCCAGTAAGGGGTGGCAGTTTGTCAGAGTTTGTTGTTTTATGGGGAGGGACACTAACCCTCCGCCAACCCACCTGTTGACACGTGGAGAACACATATGGATTGTTTATATGATTACCACCCAGTGTTGTCAATGTTTTCCTAGCTTACAGGAAACAATTACTGTAGGCTTGTCACTCAATGTAAAGCAATGTGAAAAGAAAAGAACAATAAAAAATGACAGGCAAGATAGAAAGAATAGGAAAAGGAGAGCAGACACAGAAAAAGAATGATAAAGGTGAAGGAAAAAGTAGGCAGCACTACATCAATTGAGTGGATGATGGCCGCACAAAAATTCTGCTATTTACTGAAAGATAACTACCCATTAACATAGCTACGCAAGATGTACAAAAAGAGACGCAATACACCCTTGATATAAAGAACTAAGTGGTATCATACCCTTGACACTGAAGCCAAACAACATACTATTCGGTGATATACCGGGCATCATGGCTTTTACCGAACCCAATGAAATTCTGATGATGCATTTTCGTGACATTTCAAATCCAACTTAAGAGATTCCAAAGGCTCATTATGCATTTTTTTAACACTTTAGCTGGCCGCTGACATTATTTACGTCATCCAAAAAACTTCCGTAAGCTACTCAATGACATTATTTACATCATCGAAGTAAAATATTCACCAAAAATCCATTTTCGGTTCAATGTCCATGGGATTAAGTTTAAAATACGCCAATGTCTTCCCATACTTCCTGTGCTCTACAAACATCACTGGGCGGTAAGTGTACTTACTGTATACAGAATCTTTATTTTTCAAATGCAAGCATATACTGTACAGTATATTTATCTATTTGCTGAATGTAATGTGTTAGTAATAGTGAGTTTGTGTTCTGTTCATTCTTGAATGCATATGTAACAGCAGAACAAACTCGTATGAACAATCAGAGACTAAAATTAATTCAGTAGCAAGCAAAATATGGAAATGAAGCTTGGATGTTGTTGGAAGGACACAAGTCAAGAGTGAGAGCAGTGGAAATGAGTTATTTAACAGGAGCCTGTGGAGTCACATGGAGTAACAGGCTGACAAATGAGGATATAAAGGAGCGTTGTGGTGTGGATGTGGATGTGATAGAAAGCGTTAGGAGGAACACACTGAGGTGGTTTGGCCATATGGAGAGGATGGAGGGTGAGAGACTGACGAGGAGAGTGTATGTGAGTGAGGTGGAGGGGGGGAGATGGAGGGGGAGGCTGAGGATGAGATGGAGGGATGGAGTGGAAAGGTATATGAGAGAGGGGGGTGTGAGCTGGGAGCGGGGCAGTGAAATGGCAGGGGACAGGGCAACGTAGAGGCGATTTGTTTGTGGCCACCCCGTACGGGATTAAGGCATCTGGCAATAGATAAATAGATAGCAAAATATCGTCAGAAATAAAATAAATATTTACAGGGAACAGCATGGTGGAATGAAGAGGTGAGAGAGGATATGGCACAAAAGAAGAAAGCATATAGTGAGTGGATCTGAAACATGGGCGTGGAAGAAGTTGAGAGACAGAAGAGAGAGTTATATGTTGAGAGGAGAAAAGAGGTGAAAAGATTAGTAAGAGAGAGTAAGAAGAGAGTGAATGAGGAATTTGGAAAGAAGTTGAGTGTAAAGCGGGGGGAATGTAAGAAAATGTCCTGGAAGGAGGTAAAGACAGTTAGACAAGGTGCCAAAGACGTTAGTTGGGGAGTGAAAGATAAAAATGGTAGATTACTAGTCGAGAAGGGAGAAAAAGTGAGCAGATGGATAACACTTTAAGGAATTGCTGAACATAGAGAATGAAAGTAATGCAAGTGTAAGTGGCTGGGGAATAGCTGGGAGAAGGAGGGATATGAGAAGAGAGGAAGAAATCAGTAGGATGGAAGTTGTGGATGCAATGAAGAAAGTAAAAATGGGGAAAGCCCCAGGAATTCATGGAGTGTGTGGTGAAATGCTGAAGCATGGAGGAGAGATTGTACTAGAATGGATATGGAAGATGTGCAGATTGGCCTGGGAGGAAGGTAGAGTATCAGACAACTGGAAGTCAGGTATAATTATTCCCCTGCACAAAGGAAAAGGGGAAAAAGAAGTATGTGGTAATCATAGGGGCATTCGTCTTCTTAGTGTAATAGGAAAAGTATATCGTATGATACTTACTGACAGAGTTAGGGAAAGAACAGAGGAATTAGTTGGAGAAGAGCAGGGGGGTTTCAGGAAGGGAAGAGGTTGTGTATATTAGATATTCATTCTTAGATCTTTAGTGGAAAAGTTTCTAGAGAAGGGAAAGAAGTTGTATGTGGCTTTCATGGATTTGGAGAAAGCATATGACAGGGTGGATAGACAAGGACTGTGGAAAGTATTAACAATATATGGAGTAGATGGGAAGTTGCTGAAGGCCACGAAGAGTATGTATGAGGGTACTAAGGCTGCAGTGCATGTGGATAGTGAACTGAGTGAAGTTTTCTATTTGAAGGTTGGACTGAAACAAGGATGTGTCATGTCTCCATGGTTGTTCAATCTGTACTGAGAGACATGATTACCTCCCCTGATAGCATACTGAACAAAAACTACACTGAACTCAAGGCTCGGGTCGACAGGCAGGCTGAGATAATGGTGAAGCAACAGCAGTTCTTAGAAGCACTGGACCGAAAAGAGAGAGAGTCAAACATCGTTATTCTCGGCGTGCCTGAAGAAAACGAAGCATTGGACGGTGCCATGACAGATAAGGACAAAATCGGCAAGATTTGGTCCCAAATTGGTGTAGCAGGTGTGGGTGGAACACATCGTCGGCTGGGAAACAACACTTCATCTGGCACCAGGCGCCGCCCTATTTTGTTCACTTTGGCTGATAAGAATCAACGCAGTCTCATCTTGGACAATGCCAGCTGCCTTAAAACCTCTGGGAGTGATTTCAACAGGATTTACATCAAGAGGGATGTCCACCCGAGTGTCAGGCGGGAGTGGAAGCGACTACGTGAAGCAGAGATGACAGAGAAGGCTCGACTGGAGAATGCAGGATGCACGATTCGTCTTGATACTCGAGAACGGAAGCTGTATAGGGATGCAGATGTAATTGATAGCTGGAACCCTCAGTTTTTTTTGGATCACCACAGCAAGTAAGGAAAATAAGCGTACTGTCGTGGAATATAGATGGAGTGCGCACAAAGTTAGAAAAAACAAATGTGCAGCAGATGCTACATAATTATGATGTGATTAGTATTAATGAGGTTAAGACGTCTATGTCAGTGTCATTCCCCGGATATGTGACTTATAGGAGTAAGGTAGTTGGTTCAGCGGAACGGGGTGGAACGGTTGTCTGTATTAAGAACTGGTTATCTACGTTGGTATTTGATGTCGACACAAGCACTGGAGATCAAGTTTGGATGCAGTTTCATAACACTGAGGGTGTGTTGTTTGGTTTCTGTTACATTCCTCAATGTGACTCCCCGTATTACTCCCACGATTTATTTGCCTCAATCCAAGTAAAAGTAAATTCTAGGTACATGTATAAAGGATACATCATAATTGGTGAGATGAATGCTAGATTTGGGAAAAGTGTGAGGCAATTATTGTCGATAGCGGAGATACCTAATGTAAATGATATGTCATACCCAGTGATTCACGATGATGTAAACAGGGCTAATGAAAACGCTGAATTGTTGTTTACTATATGTATTGATAACAGATTGGTTGTCATTAATAACCTCATGTATGCTGACGAACATTTTCCTGGTGATAAAACATATCGGAGACGCGGCACCTGGGTTTCGGAGGTGGATACATGTGTGGCGTCACCGTCTCTGATAGACTATATGAGTGATTTTTCTGTGTTAAGGCGGGGTGACCTCCCTTCCGATCATGCCCCCATTACAGTAACAGTTACATGTTCAGGTGTAGATTTGGACAGTCTCATGACGAGGGCGGGGTCGCTAGGGGATCATGCAGCCCTTCATGGAAATGCTGGCAAGACTTGTTTAATGAGAAAGTCACTCAGATTTAATAGAATCAACAAAGAAGCATTTGTGAATAATATTATGCAAAGAGTACCTAAAAAAGATTATGTAAATGTTGATGCTTTTGAGAAGCACATCTATTCTATCTATCTATTCTATTGCCAGACGCCTCAATCCCGTTTGGGGTGGCCACAAACAAATCGCCTCCAAGTCGCCCTGTCCCTCGCCATTTCACTCCCCTGCTCCCAACTCACACCCCCCTCTCATATACCTCTCCACCCCATCTCTCCATCTCATCCTCGGCCTCCCCCTCCCTCTTTCCCCCTCCACCTCATTCACATACACTCTCTTCGTCAGTCTTTGACCCTCCATCCTCTCCACGTGGCCAAACCACCTCAGTGTGTTCCTCATAACGCTTCCTATCACATCCACATCCACACCACAACGCTCCTTTATATCCTCATTCGTCAGCCTGTCTCTCCATGTGACTCCACAGGCTCCTCTTAAATAACTCATTTCCACGGCTCTCACTCTTGACTTGTGTCCTTCCAACAACGTCCAAGCTTCACTTCCGTACGTTAGAGTTGGTATCACAATACTGTCATGTAGTAACTTTTTCACTTCCATGCTCACTTCCCTGTTTCTTATCACTGCTTTCAAAGAACCAGCAACCTTTCTTCCCTGCTGTACCCTTTCAAGCACTTCACCCTCCAAACCTCCATCCTTACTCATCACACTACCCAAATACTTAAACGTACTCACATTTTCCAATTCCTCACCATCCAACCTCGCTGTACATTCACTGACTTCACCTCTCTCAAAGACCATCACTTTACTCTTCCCTACATTCACCTTTAGATTCCGTTTCTTACACACTCTCTCAAACTCATCCACCAAGCCTTGCAGCTCCCCTTCGTCTTCACTCAACAACACGGTATCATCTGCAAACAACAGTACAGGGAGTTTCCAAACACTATCCCCTCTCACCAGGGCCACTCCAACATCCACTACCCTACCTTGTACCTCTTTTATTACCCCATCCATGTACAGATTGAACAACCATGGAGACATGACACATCCCTGTTTCAACCCAACTTTCAAAGAGAAAAATTCACTTAGTTCACCATCCACACGCACTGCAGCCTTCGCACCATCGTACATACTCTTCACAGCATTCAACAACTTCCCATCTATTCCATATATTCTTAACACTTTCCACAATCCTAGTCTATCCACCCTGTCATATGCTTTCTCCAAATCCATGAAAGCCGCATACAACTTCTTTCCCTTCTCTAGGAACTTTTCCACTAAAGATCTGAGAATGAATATCTGATCTACACAACCTCTTCCCTTCCTAAAGCCTCCCTGTTCTTCTCCAACTAATTTCTCTGTTCTTTCTCTAACTCTGTCAATAAGTATCCTACCATACACTTTTCCTATTATACTAAGAAGACAAATGCCCCTATGTTTATCACACACTTCTTTTTTCCCTTTTCCTTTGCACAAGGGAATAATTATACCTGACTTCCAATCCTCCGGGACTCTACCCTCCTCCCAGGCCAATCTGTACATCTTCCACATCCATTCTACTACTATCTCTCCCCCATGCTTCAGCATTTCACCACACACTTCATCGATTCCTGGGGCTTTCCCTGATTTAACTTTCTTCATTGCTTCCACAATTTCTATCCTACTGATTTCTTCCTGTCTTCTCACCTCCCTCCTTCTTCCAGCCATTCCCCAGCCACTTATACTCGCATTACTTCCATCCTCCACGTTCAACAATTCCTTAAAGTGTTATCTCCATCTGCTCACTTTTTCTCCTTTCTCCACTAGTAATCTACCATTTTTATCTTTCACTCCCCTGCTAACTTCACTTCCACCCTGTCTTACTCTTTTCACCTCTTTCCAGAACATTTTCTTACAGTCCCTCCACTTCACACTCAAATTCCTTCCAAATTCCTCATCCACTCTCTTCTTACTCTCTCTTACTAATCTTTTCACCTCCCTCTTTCTTTCTACATATAACTCTCTCTTCCGCCTCTCACCTTCTTCCACGCCCCTATTTCTCATCCATTCATTGTATGCTTCCTTCTTTTGTGCCACAGCACGTTTCACCTCTTCAGTCCACCACGCTGTTCCTTGCACCCCCCTCCGTCTTCTCTTCCTTCCACACACCACATCACATGCTGCACATATTTCTTCTGTAAATATTCTACACACACCTTCCACGTCCCCCATCTGCTCCAACTCATATTTGCCCAATCGTTCCTCCACTTCTCTCTTATACTCTGCCTTTTTCTCATCCTCTTGTAACCTTTCCACTCTCCTTGCAACTACTCCTTCCTCATCACTGGCACTTTATACTCGTGTGCGGAGGACAATTTAGGCAGGGTAGACAGAGCAGTAGAGATAGGTTGTGACAATCTTGGTAGGTGGGAGAGGCTGCTGGATGACGCTGATGATGCAAGAGTGTGGAGAGCAATTGATTGGAAAGGAGACTTTAACATGGACAGACCTGATGAAATCTTGTGCCCCAGTGATGAGGATTTTAAATTCCATTTTGAGTCTGTGCTGAACAGAGAGGATGTGAACAATGAGGTTGTAGATGAGGTGACAACTGATGTCACTATCCCCGTACTGGATGAGCCCATCTCGCCCGCACAGGTGCACCAACAAGTAAAGAAAATAAAGCCTGATAAAGCGTGTGGGCCAGACGGGCTCCTCCCGGGTGTGTTGACTCTACTCCCAGCACAGTGGATACTTGCTATTACAACGTTATTTAACAATGTGTTTTTCTCTGGTTTGTATCCTAGCTCATGGAAGAGGACAAAAATGTTCACTATTTTTAAGAAGGGAAACAGAGGAGACCCTAATAATTATAGGGGAATCAGTGTCATAAATTGCATAGCTAAACTATATGACATGGTGTTATGTGAGCGGTTAGGAAGATGGTTTAGTCCTTTCAGGGAACAGGCAGGAGCGCAAAAGAACCGCAGTTGTACGGAACATATAGTTACTTTGCGCCTCCTTATTGATACTGCTAAGAGAAAGAAACTAAAATTTTTTGTAACATTTATAGATTTTTCTAAGGCGTATGATTTAGTTCCGAGATGAAAGTTGTTTTCAGTTCTAAAGAGGTTAGGTTGTGGCGTGGTGATGCTAGTAGCAATAGCAGCGATGTACCGGGTAACGGAGAGTATTGTGGGCGCTGCCGTCATGACTGCTACAGTAGGTGTTAGGCAAGGATCTCCGACCTCATGCCTCTTATTTGTACTCTTTGTCAATGAATTGATAAAGGTAATGAAGGAGAAATGTCACCCAGAAGGATTTCTACAATGGTTACACATCCTGGTCATGATGGACGATACTGTGTTGCTTTCAACAAGCAGAGATGGCATGATATGGAAACTAGAGATAACATACCAATACTGTCAAGATTATGGGATGATGATAAACAGTAGTAAGACTAAATTTTTTGTGATAAATGGCGAGGATGGGGACGCGGAGCCGATCTACGTTGGGGACATGGTTACTGAGCAATGTTCTAGTTACGTGTACTTAGGCTCACCCTTCACGAGTGATGGCTCCGCGTCCTCAGCCATTCAGCTGCATGCAAAAAACAAGCTATGTCATGTTTTGAAATATGTGTCTTTTGTAAATAAGAATAATGATGTCTCGTTTATTGTAAAAAGGAGAGTGTTTGATGCAGCCTTGATCTCATCCCTAATGTACGGTTGTGAGTCATGGGTTGGTGGTGACGTTAAACCTGTCATTAAACTTTACAACTGGGCATTGAAACAATTGTTGGGAGTGAGAAGGTCGACATCCAACCTTGTATGCTATGCTGAGGCGGGCTATCCGACACCTCAGGACTTTATTAAGTGGTCTCAACACAAGTTTTTTCATAGAATGTGGTTAGAGAGATCTGTTATGCATGACGATCCGCTGTCACTTGCCATCAGAATTACCACTGACGCAAGGACGCACACAGGGAAAATTGTTAAGGAGTTCATTCAGAACGAAGTGTCCGGCAAATCTTCCTTAATTGTTAATGTTCACAATATGATTACAGACTCAGTTGCATCTAGGTGTCGTGTTTATAGATAAATTAATCCTGACTTTGTATTACATGACATATATAAAACAAAACACTTGGTCAGCGAGTCACATCGTATGTCATTCACAAGATTCCGTGTGTGTGGCCATAGCTTGGCGGTGGAGACTGGAAGGTGGAACAGGAGGGGGCGTGGTAGTCTTCCCATTGAGGAGAGATTATGTATCTGTGGTCTTATTCAAACAGAGAGACATATGGTAGAGGTGTGCCCTTTAACAGAGGATATCAGAGAACAACATAATTTTAGGAGAATGGCGGATCTTTTCGGAGAAGCTTTTACTCTTGAAAAAACATGCAAAGTAATTCATGATATCTTAATGGTGTATCATTAACGTTTGTCAGCTGATTCATCATTTGTTTTGTTATTGTAATTGCTTAGATACCGGTAAGTCTTTTGGCTGTATTTTGATGAATTAGTTTGTGGACTATGGCTGTTTAGTATTGTGAATTTGTTATAATCTTTTGTACAAATTATATACACATATGTTTTTGTGATTGTGTATATGAGAATATATTGTAAGCTGTGGTCAATAAACTATCTATCTATCTATCTATCTATCTATCTATGAGGTTATAAAAGAGATACAAAGTAGGACGGTGGATGTTGGAGCAGCCTTAGTGAGAGAAGGTAATGTTTGGAAACTCCTTGTACTGTTGTTAGCAGATGATACTGTGCTGTTAAGTGAAGACAAAGGGGAGCTGCAAGGCTTGGTGGCTGAGTTTCAGAGAATGTGTAAGAAACGGAATCTAAAGGTGAATGTAGGGAAGAGTAAAGTTATGGTTTTCGAGAGAAGTGAAGTCAGTGAATGTACAGTGGGCTGGATGAGGAGGAAATGGAAAATGTAAGTGCATTTAAGTACCTGGGTAGTGTGATGAGTAAGGATGGAAGTTTAGAGGGTGAAGTGCTTGAAAGGGTACAACAGGGGAGAAAGGTTGCTGGTTCCTTGAAAGCAGTGATAAGAAACAGGAAAGTAAGCACAGAAGTGAAAAAGCTACTACTGTTTATGACAATATTGTGATACCAACTGTAATGTATGGAAGAGAAGCTTGGACTATGTTGGAGGGACAGAAGTCAAGAGTGAGAGCAGTGGAAATGAGTTATTTGACAGGACCATGTGGAGTCACATGGGAAAACAGACTGACTAATAAGGAAGTGAAGGAGCGTTGTGGTGTGGATGTGGATGTGATAGTATGGGTTAGGAGAAACACACTGAGGTGGCTTGGCCATGTGGAGAGGATGGAGAGTGAAAGACTGATGAGGAGAGTGTATATCAATGAGGTGGAAGGGGAGAGAGGGAGGGGGAGGCCAAGGATGAGATGGAGGGATGGAGTGGTGAGGTATATGAGAGAGGGGGTGTGAGCTGGGAGCATGGCAATGAAACGGCAGGGGACAGGGTGACATGGATGCGATTTGTATGTGGCCACCCCTTACAGGATGAAGGCGTCTGGCAATAGATAAACAGATAGACAGATAAATATTTATGAGACTGCACGCCGATGAAGCACGCCTGGTTTTCCTTACAGTGTTAGTAATAGTGATGTTGGTTGTTTGCTTGTTATTATATACATATATTATTGTGGAACAAACACTTACAGAGAGAGACTAAAATGAATATAATAGCACAAAAAATAATGTCAATAATAAAGAAAGAGTATAAACAATTACACAAACAGCCAACATTTTTACACGTCGTTCGTAGGTGCTACTAATAGTGACGCTGGTTGCTTGCTCATTATCTTATAGATATACTGTATTATTGTAGAACAAACATTTGCGAACAAAGAGAGACTGAAATTAATAAAATTGCACAAAAAATAACATCCAAAATAAAGAAAGTACAGTAATCCCGCATATTTCGCAGTAGTTACGTTCTTGTAACCCCCGCGAAAAGTCAATTCAATCTTGCACTTGTGTCCACCATGCTGCCCATCACACAGTCCATGTCCATACTGATTGCGAGACAATTCGCCGTCTGACAATTCCCCGTCAAAACATGGACGATTCCCCTTCAGAACAATTCGCACCCTGGACAATTCCCCGCCATTCTATAAATATACTAATCAATAATTTTATAAATATACTTATTATTAATTAATCAATACTTTAATAACTATTTCAGGGGGATCCTGCAAAGTCTATGTTCAGTAGCGTAGGTTCTGGATATTATTTATTAGTTGCACCTTTAGTCAATAATTAACTTGTTTCTTCCTCGCTGTAGTCGCCTTTGAATTATATTCTAGCGTCACCCATAGCTATCTTCATTAATGAAGGCGAATTGTCTTGTGTTTGTTGTGACTGTGAACTGTCCCCGAAACCTCCATACTCATCCCGAAATACCTTCTTACAAGATTGAAAGCACATACTCCATTATGAAGGAAAAACGTAAACACCGTACTGTAATACACAATTATCTACACATTTATTCATAAAACAGTACAAAATAAAAAGATGCATTAACTGGTGATAGCAAACACTCGCACGGTCGTTTCTTAGCTTGTCCAGTAATACAATTTTCTCTGCTAAGGTCATAACTTTTCTTGATCGTTTTGTCACTTTGGAGTTCTTACTAATTGTATTATTAGCCTTTGGTGAGGCTGGCTTACGTCCTGGGGCCATGTGGAAAGCAAGTGGGAGGCAAGAGGCTCGTATCATAGTGCGGTTACAAGTACAACACACATGTAAGGCAGTCAGGCGTGGACTGAGGAATGAGGGGCAGAGAGCAGTGTTGCCATATCCAAACAACGAAATTATGCTAGGACAATGAAAAAATTGTGCTAGATTGAGCAAATTTGTTCCAAGTAAAAAATGAATTATGCTAACTTGAAGCAAAATGATAAAATTCTATACATATTCGTGCTACATATTAATTATGTATTGTTTACTATGAAAATATTAAAATGAACCTACATACAGTAAGAGGATAAATATCGGTTTTCTGCCCATACTGCTTTTTCCCACGAAACTTACGTTTTTCTGATGGATTTTGATGTGATTCATTCGATTTTGAGCCTCATTTCCGTCGGAAATAACCAGATTTTGAGATATGACCCCCCATCCCCCTGCAATAATGGGGGATCTTTGGGGAATCGGGGGTTATAGGGAGGGGGAGGAAACACAGAAAATGGTCATTTCCGACTGAAATGAAGCTGAAAATCGAATGAATCATACCAAAATCCATCGGAAAAACCTTGGTTTCATGGGTAAAATACAAAGCTCAAACTTATCCTAACCTAACCGAACCAAACCAAACCGAACCGAACCTAAAACCTAACCTAACCTAATCCAACCCAACCAAGCCCAAACTGAAAGTAATCAACTATTCAAACATCATCTTACCTTATTCGTCTCTCTCTCTCTCTCTCTCTCTGATTTGTAGCTTTTATAAAATCTATCTATCTATCTATTGCCAGACGCCTCAATCCCGTTTGGGGTGGCCACAAACAAATCGCCTCCAAGTCGCCCTGTCCCCCGCCATTTCACTGCCCTGCTCCCAACTCACACCCCCCTCTCTCATATACCTCTCCACCCCATCTCTCCATCTCATCCTCGGTCTCCCCCTCCCTCTTCCCCCCTCCACCTCACTCACATACACTCTCTTCGTCAGTCTTTCACCCTCCATCCTCTCCACATGGCCAAACCACCTCAGTGTGTTCCTCACAACGCTTCCTATCACATCCACATCCACACCACAACGCTCCTTTATATCCTCATTCGTCAGCCTGTCTCTCCACGTGACTCCACAGGCTCCTCTTAAATAACTCATTTCCACTGCTCTCACTCTTGACTTGTGTCCTTCCAACAATGTCCAAGCTTCACTTCCGTACGTTAGAGTTGGTATCACAATACTGTCATGTAGTAACTTTTTTACTTCCATGCTCACTTCCCTGTTTCTTATCACTGCTTTCAAGGAACCAGCAACCTTTCTTCCCTGCTGTACCCTTTCAAGCACTTCATCCTCCAAACCTCCATCCTTACTTATCACACTACCCAAATACTTAAACGTACTCACATTTTCCAATTCCTCACCATCCAACCTCGCTGTACATTCACTGACTTATAAAATTATTCCAAAAATATTCCATTCCATTCTAAATTATGCTAGAATGATGCTAAAACTTCTAATATGCTAAAAAATATTCCAGACTCGAAAATTTGATCAAAATTATGCTAAAAGAATAAAATTATGCTAGATATGGTAACACTGGCAGAGGGGCCGCGGGAAAGGGACAGAGGGTGGCGTGAGTTTACCGCGCTACAATTGGAAGCTGCGGGAATTTCAAATTTTTTGTTTTCTGTATATTCAAGGATATTTTAGTTGAACTTATTATTGCCAAGAAAATCCGCGAGAGGGCAAAACCGTAGACAAAAAATCCGCAAAAAATGCGGGATTACTGTACAGTACTGTATAAACAACTATGCAAATTGCCTATGTTTTTTCATGTTGTTTTTATGATGTTAGTAATAATGATGTTGGTTGTTTGCTCATTATTTTATACATATACTAGTACTACAGTAGAACAAACATTTGTGCACTAAGCGAGACTAAAGTTAATAAAACAGTACAAAATATGTCGAAAATAAAGAAAGAGTATAAACATTTACGCAAACTGCCTACGTTTTTTTTCACGTCATTGTACACTCTGTTATAGCACTTATAATGCTGGTATTCTATTCAACCTTATATGCCTATACTGTATCTTCATAGAAAAATAAATTGCAAACAATCCAACAATAAAATGAATACATAATGTAGCGCTACAGGTCAGAAATAAGAAAAGAGTATAAACATTTGCAAGTAACTAATCAATGCCTGCCAACCCCTGGCCAACCTTGGGATGTAGTGAGGTACTGTGCGAGGCCGGCCAAAGTGTTGCGATACTTTTGTAAAATATTCACCATAAATCGCAATTATGCGTCATAATAAGACCCGGGCATGATGTCACAGAATGCATGTTCTGTGTAGTTTGCATGCTTTAAACCAGTTTTATATATCTTCATTAGATTATTATTTTTTTTTTTTGACAAATATTTTTCTACGGCAAGGTATAAATTTTTTTTTTGCCAACTTCAGCTCGTCATTTTGCCACTGTTTTCTTTGTTTTCCTTTCTTGAATGTACAACTATAAGGATTTTTTTTTTTTTAATGCATGGACGAGGGAACCAAAGGCCAGAAGCCTGCAAACTGTTCCTTCCAAGAAACAAACAAAAACAATACAACAGAGAGCCAAATTCAAGATTCATTCATTTCAAGATGCCTGGACACACTGCATTTGAAAGACTGGACATCATAGGAAGTAGGAAATACAGACATAGGGAGACAGTTCCATAGCTGACCAGTGGCATACATGAAGGACTGGGAGTAGCAGTTAACTCTTGCATTAGAGAGTTGGACTGAAAAGGGACGAGAGTTTGTTGCTAGACGGGTGCTATGCGCCCACCACAGTGGTGGAGGGATGGAAGCAAGACAGTTCAGTGATGCAGTGGCCACTGAAACAGTGATAGAAAAAGAGATCAAGATGCAATTGTGTGGCAAAGAGGCAGTGGTTGAAGGGAGCCAGTAACAGAAGGAGGGTTAATGAGACAAAAAGCTTTTGACTCCTGCTTTGTTGAGAAGAGCTGTACATGGGGAGCCTCCCCAGGAATGAGAGTTGTACTCCACACAGGGGCGAAAAGTCAACAACTGTGCAGGAGTAAAGAACGTATGGAGTCAGCTTAGCACACCTACGATAATCTCTTGGAAGCAGATATTACAAGAGATGTACAGTAATGTAATCTTTCCAAGATGAATCCTGAGAGAATAATGGTGCAGGATTGAGCTGGATATTATTAAACATTAGTGGGTACTCCTATGGAAGATTTTGACGGGTTGATAGGTGTAAGAACAAAGTTTTTGACGCATTAATAACAATAAGATTACTTTTATCCCAGTAAGAGATACGAGCCATGTCAGACATAAGGTGTGCCATAGCCTCATCCCTTGTTTGCTGAGGCAACTGCTGAGATGGACGCTGTGCGAGGCGAATGGAAAGGTGAAGGGTGAAATCATCAGCGTATGTGTGGATAGAGTTAGATGTATGGCTTAGAAGGTCATTGATGAATAAAAGGAAGAGAGTTGGTGATAGGACAGAGCCCTGAGGAACATCAGTATTGATAGATCTAGGAGAAGAATGGTGGCCATCTACAACAGCAGCTATAGAATGACCAGATAAGAAGCTAGAGATGAAGACAAAGATAGAAGGTTACACACCATAAGAGGGCAGTCTGGAAAATAAAGAGTTATACCAAACTTGATCAAAAGCCCTTGAGATGTCAAGTGCAATGGCAAAGCTTTTGCCAAAGTCTCAAAAGGAGGATGACCAGGGGTCTGAAAGGTAGGTGAGAAGATTGCCAGTGGTGCATCCTTGACTGGACCCATACTGACAATCAGAAAGAAGGTTGTGATAGGAAAGATGTTTCAAAATATTTTTGTTAAGAATAGACTTGAAAACTTTTGATATACAGGATATTAAAGAAACTGGGCAATAATCAGACAGTTAGGAACGATCACTCTTCTTTGGGACTGGCTGAATGAGAGCAAACTTCCAGCAAAAAGGAAAGGTACAAGTTGACAGACAAAGGCAAAAGAGTTTACCTAGGCAGGGTGTAAGCACAGAAGCACAGTTCTTGAGAACAACAGGAGGGACCCCATCAGGCCCTTATGCCTTGTTAGTATTGAGGTCACTGATAGCAGAAAATACATCAGTTGAAGAAATTTTAATGTCAGTCATGAGGAAGTCTGAGGGGGGGAAGTGATGGAGAAGCAGCCCTGGAATTGTCCAAGGTGGAATTGGAGGAGAAAGACTGAGCAAAGAGTTCTGCTTTATCAGTAGAAGAAATAACTACAGAGCCATCAGTGTGGAAAAGAGAAGGGAAGGATGATGAGGTAAAGTTGGCAGAAGGGTTTTTAGCGAGGTGCTAGAAGGAGAGGGAAGAATTTGTGTAGGAGAGTTCATACCATTTAGAATGCATATTTTTAGCATAGCGAAGAACAGACTTAGCACGATTCCAGGCAGAAACATAAAAGGGATGGGATTCAGAGGTGGGCTGGCTCCAGTACTTTTTGTAGGCCTTCTTGTTGTGGACAGCATTAAAACAAGCATGATTACACCAAGGTTTCTTTGCATTAATCCAAGGATATGAGAAAAGAATATATGCTTCCATGCGTGAGAGAATAACCTCTGTAATTCATATGACTCTCAGCCATGGAAGCAAAAATCATTCCAGGAATAGTCAAGGAAGTACTGCCTGAGGGCCTCCTACTAAGCAGCTCCAACTGTAGTGCCACAACTATTCAGTTTCAAAATAACACCACAACCAGCATCTTGTCATAAAAAGTGTATTTACACTGACCGATCAAAGAAAAAGATCGCTAAGCAAGTATGAGGCAGAGAATCATAAAAAATTGTGCAGCTTTTTCCTTTCGCTTTACTGCACAATAAAATCCAGAAATAATCATAATCTATTTATCACTGTAAAGGTAACTTCATGTAGTTTTGCTTGGTTTAAACCAGATTTATATATCTTTAACCCCTAAAGACCGTATTTATCTGATGCTAAAGGCATACCCCAGTTTAACGATATAACTGATTAGGTAAAACCCCATCGTTAGGCAGGGTATCGTATATTGGGGGTACTTTTAACATGTATTTCTATGTGGACCGTTTACCAGCCTTGGGTTTCCCCCCAAACCAAGTCCAAAACCCACCCAGATGAGCCAAAAAACAGGTTTAAAGGCAATCTAAATGGCCTAACAGCTGTCAAGGAAGCTAACCTATGCTTAACACCAGTTAATAACTCACTAAAAGCAACAAAGAAAGCCTGAAAATCATAATGAATAGGTTAGAAAAAATCAAACACCTCTCATCACTTACTTCTTCTAAGTCAATGTCCGATCCTGGTCATCATCCTTGGTATCCCCCCCCCCCCAAAGGCTAGGGGACATGTGGTGTACCCCAACACTCAATCCTCCTCCTTAAAGCCCTCAAACCTGACCTTCAGGAGAAGGTCAGAGGGGGGGTGGTGATGGAGTGCAATGCAATGACTCAGGCAGGGGCGATGGAGTGCGATGCAATGACTCAGGCGGAGGCGATGAGGTGTGATGCGCTAGCTCAGGTGGTGGTGATGAGGTGCGATGCGATGACAGAGGAGATGGTGGGGGAGACAGCTGCGATGACCAGTGAGGTAGTGAGGGAGACTGCTGCGATGACTGATGAGGTAGCAATGGAGTCAGTTGCGATGGCTCACGTTGTGGCAAGGGACACACAGACAGTGGTCGTGTGAGATGGAGATGGATGCAGGGATGAGGAAGGCAGAGATGGAGTGGCAGAGTGCCTCTGTGGAGACACAGGTGACACGGGAGATGGGGATCGGCTAGAGGTTAGGTCCAGCACAACGGGCCATGCACGTCCTTGGTGGGAGGTGTCCCTCGGTGTTTCTCTGCTGGTTGAAGGTTGGGAAGATGCTCTGCTGGCTGAAAGCTGGGGAGATGCTCTGTTGGTTGAAGGCTGGGGAGATGCTTTGCTTGTCGAGGGGTGAGGAGATCCTTTCTAGGTCGCTGGCGTGGTGGGGGCCTGCTTGAAGAAGGCTGTGATCATAGTCTACCTGGCCGCCCTCTTCTTCTCTTCCAGCATCGTCCTATAGACTTTCATCCCCTCCTCATGCTGATTAGCTGTGTCCCTGCTTCATCCTGGGAGGGGGTCGTGTGTTCGCAATAGGTCAAATATCTTCTCCTCCTTCATTAGCATCTCCTTCAGGATTTTGATGTTCAGAGCACAGACCTCAGGCACAACCACCTCCTCCTCTGCCTCAAAGTGCACCAGCTGGATCTCCATATTGAGGAGCTCCTCGTTGCTAAGCTCCTCCCTGTGGCTCTCGAGAACCTCCTCCACGTCATCCTCATCGACCTCCCCGAAGCCCGCCTCGTGTGACAATTCGACTATGTCCTGCTGCACACACTGGATAGGCGGAGCTTGCATGCCCTCGGGGAAGCCAGTGAAGAGCACTCTGGTCACAGCTTCCACCACACACCGTTCATTGTCACCTGGTTAATCAAGTCCCATGCAGCAGTTACATTCTCAAGGGTGTGGTGTATGGTGTACCCCTTCCAAAACTGCTGCACTAATGTCCTGTCATCACTGTCGCAGGCCCTTACCAACTGCTTCATCAAGCCACAAAGGTAGTAAACCTTAACGGCTGTGATCACCCCTTGGTCCATCGGCTGCAACAAGGACGTGGTGTTGTGGGTAGGAACACCACCTCAATATTGCTGACCCATTCCTTCATCGCGGGAGGGTAGCTAGGCGCACTGTCCACCACCAAGAGAAATCCATTCGCCAAATTTCCATGTGAAGCATAGCCTACCACTTCAGCACACAAGAGAGGTACGAGTGGAAATAGGATAAACAGATATCCGAAGTCAACCAGGCCTTCTTGTTCAACTTCCACATAACCCCAAGGTTCTACTTAACATACCCCACCAGAGACCTGGGGTTCTCTGAGTGGCAGACCAGGAGCGGCTTCAACTTCAGGTCGCCCTCAGCGTTGCCCTCCAGCAGCAGTGTCAGTCAGGCCTTCGAGGCCTTGAATCCTGATGTAGACCTTTCCTCCGTTGCAATACATGTCTTGGAGGACATTCTCTTCCAAAAGAGCCCAGTCTCGTCAAAATTTAAGAGCTGCTTCACACTATAGCCACCCTCCACGATGACGTGTTTCAGCTCGTCAGGAAACCCTGCCGCCGCCACTATATATGCACTCGCTGCCTCATCGTAAATCTTCACATGGTGGAAGTTTGCCCATCTCTTGAACCAGTCAAACCACCCATGGCTCACCTTAATGGTCTCGCTTTCATCCAGATCCTGATTGACCTTTAATTCGTCCCAGAGCGAGAGAGCCTTAGTGCATGTTATTGCCTGGCTCACGGGTGCCTTGCGCCAGTTCTAATCTTCCACCCACATGCGGAGCATCCACTCCAGCTCCTCCATCGCAGACTCTCACTGGCGGGTGATACGGGAGGCAGATAAGGTTGCAACCTCCCCAGCAGCAGCCTTAATGGCCTCCTTCTTCTTCATGATGGTGGAGACAGTCAACTGGGCCAGGTGGAGAGCCGAGGCAATAGCACATGCACCTTTGCCCTTGTCATAGTGCTTAAGAATTTCCAATTTCATCTCTAGTGACACAGTCTTATGCACACGCTTCGCAGGAACATCTCCAGCACCACCACTAGCAGGCCACTTACCACCACGACTAGGGTCCCCGCTAGCACCACTACTAGCCCCACCACGTGCAGCACCCTTACCAGACATAATCACACTTATCTGGGCCAAAAATCCCACAATACTGCACTCCACACATGATTAGTATCACTGCTCTATTTACGGCACTGCTCGAACACAGTTACGATGCACTACAATAGCAGGTTGCGTAACGCTGGTGGTGCACCATGTTGCGTGGAGGGCGAGCATAAGGGAGATCCTCACTCTGAGATGCCCGGTGTGAGAAGAGCGATATGGGCGAGTGTGGGGTGAGGGATGTCTATGGGGCCTGCACGAGTGTTTCTGCACATCCTAGGAGGCGGGCGGGCTCAGCTGGCCATGGGAACGCGTGATTCAAAATTTCGGCACATCATCTGTGGGCACGACATCGGAGGGCCCATTGTTAAACCGGGGTTCGCCCATTGGGTATCGGGGCATGGTGGTATTTGTACCCCTATCGCTAGGCCAGGGTATCGCATCTAGGGGTATCATATATCGGGGTATTACTGTATCTTCTCCGCCAGCTGAAATTTGAGGTCGATTTTTCAACTTTTACCAAGGTGAAATTTTTTTCTTACAGATTCAAAATGCTTGAATTTACACACCTCATAAAGTCAATTTCAGTATCCTAGGCCTAATGGTTACTATAAAAATGCCCATCAAAGATAAAAGTCCCCCTTCACAGTAAGAGAGAAAACAGGAAAACATTGACGGAAACATAATTTTTGCCTGAGAATCTTACCAAAATCAAAGATATCACTGTAAAATACATTTCTACTGATGAAACTAGGAGTCAGCATGATTTAAAAAAAAAAAAAAAAAAAAAAAGACAAATTTTTGCAAACTCAAAAAAATTGGCAAAAAACTAATTTTCGATAACGAAACTTACCAAAATTAATGAAATATCAATGTAAAATATGTTTCCATTGACGAAACCAGATGCAGAAGTATGACTAAAAAAAAAAATAAAATAAAAAAAAAAAAAAAAAAAGAAAGAAAAGAAAAGAAAAAAAAAATTATTGGTGAGCGTACGCAGACACAGGCTGACCATGGCAGGGAAAGTACCACGTCACATTCAGGACAAAGGATAGGGAGAGAGGAAGGTGGTGGGGTGGGGGGTCTCTGGTGGGGATGAGGGGGGATGAGATACACCCCCAATGTGTGGGAGGTGGTGTCGGGGTTAGTATGGTGGGAGGAAACACACAAAATCGATTATGTCAAGGAAATTGTCACATCATTCGATATAATGGGGGACGAAAGAAGGTGGAGGAGGGGTGGGCAGTCTCTGCTGGGGGTGAGGGGGGATGAGACACCCCCCTTAATGTGGGGGAGGTGGTGTGGGGGGTATTATAGTGCAAGGAAACAAACACAATGAGATCATAGCAGTGAAATTGCCACTCATTCGATATGGCGAGGGGAGTGGAGGGAGGTGGGGGAGCCTGGAGGGATGAGCAGGCATGAGACACACACTTCCACCCATATGATGTAGATGTGGTATTGGTGAGTAGTTTGGGTGGGAAGGGACAGAGCTGGCAGTATCCAATCAGCCAGAGGGAGGTGGAGAAGTGGCTATGGTGGAGTCTCCCAATAGACATGGTGAGAGGCCGGGATCTTCCTTCCCACCATCTCATCCCTTAGTTCTGATTGGATCTGAACCGTTTATGTCATAAAAGGGGCTGGCTTAGTGCTTGGCAGTGTCTGACAGACCTTCTGTGATCATCAGTCACAGGACTAGACATGGCAAACTCGCAAACTGACGATTATTAGTCATTGTACAGTACAATCCCAGCTATCCGGTATCCAGACAAACGGGATACTCAGAACAACGGGAAAATTCAAGGGCTGGTAAAAATGTCAGTAAGTTATAACTGTGTGCCAATTTGAATGGACCGCCAAACCGCCGTTTGATCGTGTCACGCGAGGCTGGGTGAAGTCAGACAAAGCGAGGTGAAAGCATTTCCGGCTAATGTAAATCCCTAGCAAATCCTCTTAACCACCCCTCCTCTCCCCCTCTTTCCCCTACTTGAATTCAGTCATCCTCCACACCCTCCAAAAATCACCAGTCTGCGTTTTGCCACCAGACAGTAAACAAGCTCTCTTGCTACTGTGTTCCACTGATAGACGGTAATTTGTACACTCCAAAATGCCTAAAGTGCAAACTAAACATAAGCGTATCGTGCTTACCTTGAAACAGAAGCTGGACATATGCAACAGACTTGAAAAAGGCGAACATTATAAAACACTAATGGCTGAATATAAATGTTAATAAGAATGAAAGTTTACTTTATTGGAAGAAAAATAAATAAATAATATGCTTGCATTTCATACATACATCATTTATTTTATTTTCTGCAAAACAGCAGAGTGGCGAGTGAGGGGTGGAGTGATGGAGGTCAAGTGGGGAAGAAGAAGAAGTCAGAAACGTAAACAAATTCACGTGGGGGCACAGGTGTCGTGATAATTCTACAGTGCAGTCTTAATACATCATCAGTTCACTAATAAATGTTCAAGCTTTTATTTCTATATTTCATTTTTCAATTTTTATGAGTGCAGTACATATAATGAATACTGTAATTCGGTAAACAATGGACTGGTGTAATTTGCAGTACTGTGAATTGCTAGACATTGCACACGTCCGTTATGACCATGGTGTGTGTTTACAAGGCAGTTTTTCAGGCGGAATCTCTTAGTGTAACCCCTAATGTGACTGGTGAGTACCTGAACTGTATTTACTGCTGTGATAGCCTTTGTATAGATTTGACTTGAAAATCAGAAATACGGGAAAAAACTGTAACCGGGAAGGTAAATTCCCCAAGCCACCCGGTTAACTGGGATTGTACTGTGCTTTAGGGGTTAATTTTTTTTTTTCTGAATATTTTTCAATGATATGGTATGAAATTTTTGGTTTTCACCTAACTTCAACTTGTCATTCTTTTATTTGAATATACCGGTACTGCTATAAAGTACAACTATTCAGCTTTAAAATGACACCAAAACCAACATTCTATCATGAAGTGTATTTACACAGAATAATCAAAGAAAAATATCACAGCAAAAAGATGTGGGTCAGCGCCAGAGCACCTGACTTTAGCACAGACATAATCTGCCTGGCCAAGAAACCTGATAGGGTTAAATACAGAGCATCAGTCAGCCATACAGTCATACACAATAACATAAAGCTAGGTCTAAATGGCTCTTTTTCTCATGAAATGCTTTATTTATGGCTCCTCTCACGATGCTGGTCACCCAGAGACTGACTCAGCGTTCTGTGAGATGTGAAGGAATGCAGGTGTGTGTGTGTGTGTGTGTGTGTGTGTGTGTGTGTGTGTGTGTGTGTGTGTGTGTGTGTGTGTGTGTGTGTGTGTGTGTTCTTACCTACCTAATTGTTCTTACCTAATTGTATCTTTACAGGAATGAGTCAAGCTCGTACTGTCCCGTGTCTTAAACCATATTTATCGTACATATCCTTAAATTTGTGAATTGTTTTGACACACACTATTTCATTCGGCAGTGCATTCCATTGATCAATTGCTCTGTTTGGGAAACTGAATTTCCTTACGTCTTTATCACCTCTCTTCCTATGCAGTTTTTTGCAGTATCCTCTTGCTGATGCTTCTCCATATGTTAAGTAATCATTTATGTCTATTTTCTCCTTTCCTGATATGCATTTATATAGCATTATCATGTCACCTCTTTTCCTTCTCTCCTGTAGTGTTGGTAGATTCAGTTTATTTAGTCTTTCTTCGTAGCTTAGGTCCCTTAAGCTTGGTATCCATCTTGTGGCGGCCCTTTGAACTTTTTCAATCTTGTCTATGTGCTTTTTGAGATGAGGACTCCAGCCTACTGATGCATATTCCAGGGTTGGTCTAATGAATGATGTTATTATCCTTCTTAGCATGTCTTCATTTATGTATGTGAATGCTATTCTCATATTTGCAAGCAGTGTATACATGTTCCGTACCTTCTTGCTGATGTGGTCAGCCGGAGATAGTCTGTTATTGATAATCACACCTAGGTCTTTCTCTCTTTCTGATGTGTATAGGGTTTTATTTCCTAACTTATAATCCCAATCAGGTCTTTTTCCACTTTTATTAAACTTGATTACATGACACTTGTCCACACTGAATTCCATTTGCCATGTATTACTCCATTCATGAAGTATATTTAATTCTTCTTGTAGCTCTTTACAAGAGTCTGTGTTAGTAATTCTCCATTGTATTTTTGCATCATCTGCAAACATATTCAGATAGCTCTCATTTCCAGTGTTACTGTTTATATCATTTATATACACTAAAAACATGATTGGTGCCAGCACTGAACCCTGTGGTACTCCACTAGTCACTTCTTTCCATGATGAGTAGTTTCCTCTTAATACTGTCCTCATTTCTCTTTTTATGAGAAAGTCTTGCATCCAACAAAACAGTTTGCCTCGAATTCCTCCTTGATGGCACAGTTTCCATAAAAGTCTTTGGTGTGGTACTGTGTCAAAAGCTTTTTGAAATCTAAATAGATACTGTCCACCCATCCTTCCCTTTCCTGTATTGTGTTTGTTACTCTGTCATAGTAGCTCAACAGATTAGTAACACATGATATTCCATTTCTGAAACCAAACTGTCTTTCTGTTATCATACTGTGTCCTTCTAGATGATTTACCCAAGCTTTTCTTATAAGTTTTTCTAATACCTTGCTTACAACACTGGTCAGTGATATTGGTCGGTAGTTGAGTGGATTTTGTCTATTTCCTTTCTTGAATAAGGGGACAATATTTGCTTTTTTCCAAATATCAGGTAGTTTACCTTGACTCAAGGATTTCTTGAAAATTAAAAATAATGGTTTACATAACTCCTTTGCACATTCTCGTAATACCCAACATGAAATTTCATCAGGACCACTTGCTTTTCCTCTGTCTAATCTACTTAACTCCTCCTGTATTACTTTTTCTGCTATTTGTATATCTGGTAGTATGTGTGGACATGCGTGTTCCACATAGTCCCTCTCAAAATTTTTCTTCTGTAAAAACTAATTGGAAATTCTTATTTAGTGCTTCACAAATATCTTTCTCTTGTGTATAAGTGATTCCCTCGTCCGTAATGGATTGTATTATATCTTTTACTTTGGTTTTGCTTCTGATATAGCTGTAAAACAGCTTTGGTTGATCACTACTTTTATTTATTATATCCTCCTCAAATTGTTTTTGGGCTTCCCTCCTTATTCTTGTATAGTTGTTTCTTGCCTGTTTGTAATTATTATACGCCCTTTCACTATTGTGTCTTCTGTATCTATTCCACAACAAATCTCTTCTTTCTTTTGATTTTTTACATTCTGTATTGAACCATTTCTGTATTTTCTTATCTGCTTCTTTGTGCTGTGGGATGTACTTCTGGACTCCTATTTCATAAAATTCACAAAATTTTTTATATACAGCATTTAAATCTTGTCCTCTAAGCTCATTTTCCCAATCAACTTCAAAGAAATACTTCTTTAGGTCTTGATAATTTCCCTTTTTATAGTTTAGGCTCTTTTTGTAACTATCATTGCTGTTTACTATGTCATATGCTATCCTGAAGTTATAATTTAGTACTGCATGATCGCTTTTGCCGAGTGGAGGGTGATATATTAAACTGTCAATATCATTTTCTTGCCTTGTAAATATTAGATCTAGCACTGAAGGTACATCAAGTCCTCTTTTTCTGGTAGTTTCCCTCACATGTTGCGTTAAGAAAAACGCTTGTACGAGATCCAGGAGCTTATGGTCCCAACAGCTTTCTTGGCTATTTATATCTAGAGTATTCCAATTTATATTTGTATTGAAGTCCCCAGTTAGTATAATTCTTTCCGATTTCTCTTCCATTTTATGTAGCAATGATCTTACACTCTGAATTGTACTCTCTGCCAGGTCCTCATATTCGTCTCTTTCCCATGTGTTTGATCTGGGTGGCATGTACAAATTGGCTACAATTACTTTACCTTCAGATGTGTCGATCTCTACTGCAATCAGTTCTACTTGTGATGGTATATCTAGTTTTATTTCCTTGACTTATAGATTTTTCTTAGTTAATATTATAATTCCTCCTCCTTTTTTTAAATATCTGTCTCTTCTCCATATATTGTATTCCTCTAAGTTTAGTATGTCATTGGATATCCTTGGTATTAATTTTGTTTCAGTTAAGCATATTATTTGTGGTTCATTTTCTCTGACATAATCATTCATCTCTAGTAATTTAGATACCATTCCATCCACATTTGAGTACATCAACTTTATCATCTTGTTTATATACTTGTCATGACATGGTTCTACTACCTTCCTCCTTTTTCTTCCATCTTGTTTGTGTAACACTTTCGTACCTGCAATCCTATTACTTTGTAAAAAAATTTCTTCTTCTCCTCTTCTGATCTTCCCTCATTTTTTGTTTTTGCTTCCTCCCTTTTCTCTTTCAGTAATTCCAGTTCCTCTTGTGTTAGGCATCTTTTTATCCATACATTTTTGAACTCCTCTTTTTCCTTAAGATTCTTTGCATTTTTTAGTATCTCTTCCACAGTGTTTACACTCTGGAAAGTCACCTTTAGAGGTCTTGTCTTGCTATTCTCGTATTTCCCTAACCTTTTGTGTTCCTCTATGTCTTTACTACAGATTTCCTCTGATACTTCTTTCAGTAAGCTCATTACATTTGCCATCTCCTTTTTGTCTCTTGTGATCTTGTTTTTAACTTCATCCTCTTCTATACCAGTGATTACTATTGATTTGTTTATCTCTACTGAATCTCTGACTAACTTTGGATTGTTTTGGATTATTCTTTTCACCTCCTTTTTAATGCTTTTTTCCTCCACCCTTGTTTCTAAGTCTTTCTTTACTTTCACCACTTCAGCATACGTGGTTTCTACATCATTTTTGTAGCTTTGCACAGCTTCATTTACTTGTGTTATCTTCTCCTCAATATCACTGCTCTGGTCAATAAGACTGCTAACTTGCCTAATTGTCTCTGTGTCATTTTTGAACTCTTCCATAACACTCTCGTGATTGACTACTGTACTTGCCATTTCACTCATTTTCTTCCTAAGTGTACTCAATTCCACGGTTAGTTCACTGATGGTTGTGTCTTTCTTATTGGCCTCCCTTCCTAGTTTTTCTATTTCTTCCTTTTGCAAGTGCATCTGCTTCTTTATTTCATCAATTTCATTTCTGAAAGCCATTTCTAGTTTGTTTACACGTTCAACCAGTCTATTGTGGGTCTCTACTTCAACCAGTTCTTGGTAGAAATCATCATCATCATTGCCAGACGCCATGTATCCCAATCGGGGTGGCCAAGGGCTTAGAGTTAATTGTTTTACAGGGAGGGGCACTAATCCTCCACCAACCCCACTTGACACGTACGGATGCCAACAGCATCTGTTGTTCCCAGGTGGTCACCCATCCAAGTACTAACCAGACCCACCTTTATTCCTTTTCTTTTCCAAATTTGTTTTACTGAAGTATGTATCCATTTTGAAATACTTAAAGTGCAAAGCATATACTTACAATCTCCGTCTTGTTGTAGTCAAAACAAACCTCAGAGATGACTCAGCGTATGCTTTCGTCTTGGTTCTATTTCCTGTTTTTACAAGTCTTGTTGAAACTTATTATTTTTTTCCTTTTTATAATGAACAATCATTTAGTCTAACCTGGTACTGAGCTTGACTCATACAAAGATACTATTTAGGTAATGCCACTGGCCGTGATGATTTGGTACGGAGCGCCGGTGTCACACGTCCGCCTAGATTGAATCCCTGTGTGTGTGTGTGTGTGTGTGTGTGTGTGTGTGTGTGTGTGTGTGTGTGTGTGGAGGCATGCCACACTGATCGCCGTTTCCCACACATCCATTCTTTTACCAAACATAATTTTCTAAAAGAACATAACATTTGGCCAGCTCAAGGTGGTAGTTAAATCCAAAATTCGTTAAAAGAGGTTTCGGTATATCGAGGGGTTCACTGTATTCGTAATAAGAAAAAAAAAAATCTAAACTGATGCACCAACAAAGAAATGAAAAATGAAATGGAAGTCACTGATAAGACTTATCCCAAACCTTTTACTGGAGTGGACAGGGTTGGGTCATTTTTATCTAAGCTGGAACAGCAAGCGAGGGCAAAATATGAATCTATCTATAGCTTGACGCCCTAATCTTGCAAAGGGTGGCTGCAGACAAAACTCCTCCAAGTCTCTCTGTCACCCACCATTTGACTACCCTCCCCCCAGCTCACCCCCCCTCCCTCATATACCTCTCAACTCCATCCCTCCACCTCATCCTCAGTCTACCCCTCCCTCTCCCTCCCTCCACCTCACCTACATACACCCTCTTAGTCAGTCTTTCATTCTCCATTCTCTCCGCATGTCCAAACCACCTCAGTGTATTTCTCCTACTCTTCTCAACCACATCCATATCCACCGCACAATGTTCCTTCATTTCTTCATTCATCAATATGAATACTTCCTTTATTATTTCTAAGGTAGGTGGCTGGCCTTGTTTGAGTGGCTTTCAAGGTTAGGCTCAGTGGCAGTCAAGATGGTTAATGCCAGGGGGAAGCGGGAGTCTGGTGGGGCTTTGCACCCTCAGTTAGGTACCTGGTGTTGGTATGGCTGTTCTTTTTAAATTTATATATATATATATATATATATATATATATATATATATATATATATATATATATTATATATACATTTTTTTTAAATTAGATTTTCATAAGCTTCTATCAGCTTTTTTCTAATCATCATTTTTGTCAGAAAAGCTTTTTTTATTTTCTGTGCGAGGGGTGTGAGGTGGAAAACAGCAAAATCAGGCAGTTCCAATAGAAATTACTGTACCATAAAAATTTGGAAACACATGGAAATCTTTAATTAAAGCCAAAAACAGAAAAAAAAAGTTATAATGTAAAAAACAAAAAATCCAGTTGGTTAGGTTTATTTGCTGGGTTAGCTTAGGATATACAGTGGAACCTCCTAAATCGCAGCCCTGTGAGACTGGGCACATGCTGCAATTTGAGAATTTTGCGATTTATAAATAACTAATCTTACGGGAAAAATTATTTATGAATCTGTCATTTTGGAAAAGTTGCCTCCCTTACCCACAAACCACATCAAACTGGTAACCAGCAAACTGCCCTAGTGAGAGAGGGCAGTGTTTGGAAACTACCTGTACTGTTGTTTGCAGATAATACTGTGTTGTTAAGTGAAGAAGAAGGGGAGCTGCAAGGCTTGGTGAATGAGTTTGGGAATGTGTGTAAGAAATGGAATCTAACGGTAAAGCCAGGGAAGAGTAAAGTTATGGTCTTCGAGAGAAGTGAAGTCAGTGACTGTACAGTGAGGCTGGATGAGGAGGAAATGGAAAATGTGAGCGTGTTTAAGTACTTGGGTAAATGAGTAAGGATGGAAGTTTAAAGGGTGAAATGCTTGAAATGGTGCAACTGGGAAGAAAGGTTGCTGGTTCTTTGAAAGCAGTGATAGGAAACAGGGAAGTGACATGGAAGTGAAAAAGCTACTACATGACAGTATTGTGATACCAACCGTAATGTATGGAAGTGAAGCTTAGACCTTGTTAGAGGGACAGAAGTCAGGAGTGAAAGCAGTGGAAATGAGTTATTTGTGAGGAACATGTGGTGTCACATGGAGACTGACAAATGAGGAAGTGAAGGTGCATTGTGGTGTGGATGTGGATGTATTAGGAAGCATTAGGAGAATCACACTGAGGTGGTTTGGACATGTGGAGAGGAAGGAGAGCGAGAGACTGATGAAGAGAGTGTATGTGAGTGAGGTGGAGGCCAAGGATGAGATGGAGGGATGGAGTGGAGAGGTATATGGGAGAGGGGGTTGTTAGCTGGGAGCAGGGCAAAGAAATGGCAGGGGACAGGGCAACAGGAGGCGATTTGTTTGTGGCCACTTCTTATGGGATTGAGGTGTCTGGCAATAGATAGATAGATTTAATGGAAATAAGCAATATTTTAAGATTCTTACCTGACTATGACAACATTGCAGGAATGGAGAGGGGAGGGGGAATGGGTTCCTCCTTATTACATCTAACTTCTGGATGTAAGTTAAAGTTGGCCTTTTCTTCTTCTTCTTCACCTTCCTCGAAGAAGCTGTAGGCTTAGAAGGGTTATGATCGGCCATGATAAAAATTCTCATACGAGAATCTCAACCTTATTGAAGGCATATGCATGCAAGACCCTATGGTGAGGTCACTGGTGGAAATGTCACTTCCCAAACTGATTCCCCCTTAAGGAATTCCTCGCTCACAATCCACTCCTTCTTACCCTCACCTTCCCACAGAAAGAGAGAGAGAGAGAGAGAGACACACACACACACACTCACACACACACTATTCTGGCAAACATAGCACAGCTAACAGATGTTCAAAAACACATTGAGAAACCTTCACTTTCATGATTGTAATCACAAATTAAGTATAAATTCCGCAAATTACTGATCTTCCAAACTGTTGCACAATGTTGCCATGCATTATGAATTCACTGTTTAGGAATGTGTGATTTAGGAGATTCCACTGTATTAGCCTAGTTAAGCTTACAATACCTTAGCCGGAATTATTTTCGATTCGGACATCTTGGGAATTTCAAATATTAACCCTCCCCAATCTTTAGATCTCCTTATCTGGAGTATTTTGAATCACTGAATGTTATCATTTGTTTTCATATTTGAAGGCTCCAACATGCTTGCATGCGTCGGCCTTGGTCACCCAAGGGCGGCTCTCCATGCTGCTCGATCTATGGCAGCCTTCCTGCTCAGTCCCTTAACCCTGAGGTCACACTTAACCCCCCCCCATCCCGACGTTTTCTGGGCAGTGGTACACCCCAATCCCGACATTTTTGGACCTTTTTTTTTTTTTCGCTCAAACATCCGCTTTTGGTGAGAAACATCGAAAATTCATAGAGAAATCGCTCACCTGAGATTTAAAATACTCGATCCAGGTAGGAGTACCTCCTTACCTTACAGGGTTTTCTATCAGGCTGGCTGCAAAGAAAACGAGTTCTACGGGAGGATAACTATTCCACACCACTCATAAACGGTATTTATTTATTTATTTGGTACGAATTTATATGTAGTACGAGAGTATATTGGTTTTCAAACGGTAATATAGGCATTATAAGCATTGTTTCACTCACTAACTCATCACCATTCCTGACCTTTTTTTGCCACATTACCTGATCATCATTTCTGACTGTTTCTTCCTCTAATGTTTGTCCTCCACATTGTCATCGATTGGGGAATCACTCTGGCCCTGAATTTCGTACCGTGATATGACATGGCTTTACTGGCCAGGTCACTGATAACAGGTGAATTGCTGAGAAAAGGGCATGTGGGGGGGGGGAGGTCATGCTGGTAAGGCATTGTCCCTGCCTAGCATCTTGTAGAGCAGAGGTGGCCAAACAGTCAATCGCGATCTACCAGTCGATCGCGGCCACTTGTTTGGTCGATCGCCGTTCCCCCATAAGACTTGGCATCAGCTGCTCAGCTCGCCAACATGGCAACAGTGCGCAAGTTGTATGTGACACATTCCTGTCTCTTGACTCTTCCCTCGCATCAGTCATAAACGCGCGGTGTCAGTAGTGTTGGAGCATACATACAAACGGGACGTTACACAGTTGCACGAGTGTGGTGTATTAATTACTGTGATTATAATAAACTGAATTAATTGAACATGAGTGGAGCAAAAAGACCAAAAACCTACCACTTTCATGAAGAGTGGGAGCATGATTTCTTTTTTACAATGTATAAAGACAAATGCATCTGTTTGATATGCCGTGCTAGCATTGCTCTGCCGAAGAAAGGAAATTTAGAGAGACATTTTTCAAGCCTACACAAGAAATATGATGTTGATTTTCCTCCTAAAACTGAGATAAGGAAAATTAAAGTGAGAGAATTGAAAGCTCAATTAGGAGCACAACAACATTTGATTGCTAAACCTCTTTTACAGTCCCAAGCAGGAACTGAAGCATCCTTTCGTATTGCAAATGTGTTAGTGAAACACAAGAAACCTTTTCAAGATGGGGAAATGGTGAAGCAAGCTTTTCTTGAAGCTGGAAATGTTTTATTTGACAAATTAAAGAATAAAAGTGAAATCATGCAAGCAATTAAGGACATGCCTCTATCTCGACAATCTGTGACAAGACGAGTGGAGGGAATGGGTGAAGACTTGGAAAACAAACTGAAAATGGACATAGACAACTGTTGTTTTTTTTCCTTGCAATTCGATGAGTCGACTGATATAGTGGATACTTCTCAGCTAATTGTGTTCATAAGAATGGTTTTCTCTGATATGAGTCACAAGGAGGAGTTTTTAACTGTGATTCCTGTGAAAGGGACAACTAGAGGTGAGGACATTTACCAACATTTTTTTCATTTTGCCAAGAAAACAAGCCTCCCGCTACAGAAACTAGTATCCATTGCAACCGACGGCGCCCCATCCATGGTCGGTAAGAACAATGGGTTTCTAGCACTCTGCCAAAAAAATGAAGATTTTCCTGATTTTTCAACAATCCATTGTGTCATACATCAGAATGCACTGTGTGCTAAAGTTTTGAACATGGCAGATGTCATGAACATTGCCACCAAGATTGTTAATTCCGTTCGAGCAAGGAGCTTAAGGAGACGACTCTTCCGAACTCAGCTGGAGGAAAATGAGGCTGAGTATGAAGACCTGCTATTGTACACTGATGTCAGGTGGCTTAGTCGGGGACAGTTCTTAGAAAGATTCCAGTCCTTGTTCCCTGAAGTGATTCAGTTCCTGGAATCAATTGGAGAAAGTACATATCCGCTGCATGAAGCACTATGGTTGTTAAAATTAGCTTTCTTGACAGATTTAACAGCTCATTGTAATGCATTCAACCTTCAGCTTCAAGGCAAGGATAAAACCATTACTCAGTTAGTTAGTTCCGTAAATGCTTTCAAATCAAAGCTAAAATTTCTAAAATCTCAGCTAGGAAGAGGAAATTTGAAGAACTTCCCTAATTTACAAAAAGCTGTAGAAAGCCATGATGAAAGCAACTGCACATACGATACATTTTGTACTGAAATACAGAATCTTTGGGGAGAACTAGAAAGAAGATTCCAGGATATTAAGCAGCTTGAACCTATCCTGGTTTTTATGTCACATCCATTTGCTGCAGTTGATATTGAATGAATTTCTGCAATTATCTCCTCTTTGTTCAACATGAATGCATCAGATTTGGAGGAAGAAATATTGAAGCTTCAATCTGATATTCCCTTGAAATCAAGAGCTTCAGAGAAAAACTTCTGGAATCTACTCCATGAAGAACAGTACCCAGGATTGAGATCTATAGCTCTTCGGTTGACTGCATTTTTTGGGTCAACTTATCTCTGCGAAGAAGCCTTCTCCCAAATGAAGATAATTAAATCAAGATACCGAAGCCGCCTAACCGATGAACATTTGAAATACTGCCTCCACTTGTGCCTCAGTAGTTATGAACCCTCCTTCAGTAAATTATCACAAGATATGCAGTGTCATGCATCAACTTCGCAATAAGGTTGGTGAAAGAGTCCTTTCATAGGTAGGATGAGGTAAAAACTTTGGTAAAATTTAGTATCAACTGATTTTTTTTTTCTTAATTTAGTTTGAACTGATTATTTTTTTTTAGTACTATGCTATTTGAAATGTTTTTCCCCAGTTGACGTAATAATATTATGTGATTATGTAATATGGTAGATCGTAAAAGAGTTTCAGTCTTTAGAGTAGATCTCGGATTCTAAAAGTCTGGCCACCCCTGTTGTAGAGGAAGATGTCCCGTGTATACGTGCCAAAAATCACTCGCAAAAATTGAAAATTGTGCAAATTAGGGACCTTGCAATGTTGCCCCGTTAATTTACGTCACCGGGATATGAGTGCACATCATGTGAGGACGTGAATTCACGTCTCCGGGACTGGGTGGGTTAATGACTTTGTCCCATGTCTTTTTTAGTCTACCCCTCGCAACCCCACCCTCAGTATTAATGCATCGCACATTCTGCACCCAATTATCATCCCCCATCCTCTCCACATGCCCAAACCACCTAAGTCTACCTCTCCTCATCACAACATCAAAACACTCAAGTCCCATCTTACCTCTCAACTCTGCCATCGTAAACCTAGCCCCCCAGGCCTTGCACTCAGGGATGCGCTGCACATCCACCTAATCATTGTCATTTCTGTATGTCTGAGCCTGCAAATATCCTCTTCCTTTACTGCCCAGATCTCACTACTACACAGTATTGCACTCCTAACACATGCTACATACAAAGATCCCTTAGCATGTAGGGGAAGCCCTCTCAATGTCAGGAGAGACATCAGCTCCCTGAACTTCTTCCAACCACTTCTCACCCTAACCACACAGCTAGTTCCAGCCCCACCTCCAGCACATAACATGTCTCCCAAATAACAAAACTCTTCCTCACACTCAACAGACTCACCAGCAAGTTCAATCCCCTCACACCTGACAACCTCAACCTGCTCTCCCCAACACTATCTATCTATCTATCTATAGCCCGACGCCCTAATCCCGCAAAGGGTGGCCGCAGACAAAACGCCTCCAAGTCACTCTGTCACCCACCATTTGACTCCCCTCCCCCCAACTCACCCCCCCCTCCCTCATATACCTCTCAACTCCCTCCCTCCACCTCATCCTCGGTCTACCCCTCCCTCTCCCTCCCTCCACCTCACCCACATACACCCTCTTAGTCAGTCTTTCACTCTCCATCCTCTCCACATGTCCAAACCACCTCAGTGTATTTCTCCTAATCTTTTCAACCACATCCACATCTACCCCACAACGTTCCTTCACTTCTTCATTCGTCAACCTGTCCCTCCATGTCACTCCACATGCTCCTCTCAAGTAACTCATTTCCACTGCTCTCACTCTTGACTTGTTCCCCTCTTGCAAGGTCCACGCCTCGCTTCCATACGTCAGGGTAGGGATCACAATACCATCATGCAGAGACTTCTTAACTTCCATACTCACTTCCCTATTTCTCATCACTGCTTTCAGCATGCCTACAACCTTCCTTCCCTGCTGTACCCTTTCACGCACTTCATCCCCCAAAGTTCCATCCTTACTCATCACACTACCCAAGTACTTGAATGCACTCACATTCTCCATATCCTCACCATCCAACCTCACTGCACACTCTGTGACTTCATTCCTCTCAAACACCATAACTTTACTTTTGTTTACATTAACTTTCAGCTTCCTCCTCCTACACACTGTCCCAAATTCATTCACCAATCCTTGCAACTCCCATTCATCTTCACTCAACAATACTGTATCATCAGCAAACAGCAACACCGGAAGCTTCCAAATCTCACCCTCATTCGTTAGGGCCACCCCCACATCCACTGCCCTACCTTGTACCTCCTTTACGACCCCATCCATATATATATTAAACAGCCATGGAGACATTACACACCCCTGTTTCAGTCCCACATTGAGATCAAAGAACTCACTCAGCTCACCATCCACTCGCACCGTAGCCCTAGCTCCCTCGTACATACTCTTCACAGCACTCAACAATTTCCCCTCCACTCCATATATTCTTAATACCTTCCACATACCTTTCCTATCTATTCTGTCATAAGCTTTCTCCAAGTCCATGAAGGCAGCGTACACTTTCCTTCCCTTCTCTAGATACTTCTCCACTAAACATCTTAGAACAAATATCTGATCTACACACCCTTTTCCCTTCCTAAATCCCCCTTGTTCTTCTCCAACTAGCTCCTCTGTCATATGCCTAACCCTATCAATGAGTATTCTACCATATATTTTACCAGTCACACTAAGAAGGCAAATACCCCTATGGTTACCACATACTTCTCTCTCCCCTTTTCCTTTGTACAGAGGAACAATTATACCTGATTTCCAGTCCTCTGGAACCCTTCCCTCTTCCCAAGCCAATCTACACAACTTCCATATCCACTCCACAACAATCTCACCCCCATACCTAAGCATTTCACCACATACTCCATCAATTCCTGGGGCCTTTCCCAGCTTAATCTTCTTCATCGCTTCCACTACTTCCGACCTACTGATCTCTTCCTCCCTCCTCTCATCTCTTCTTCTCCCAGCCATTCCCCAACCACTTATACTCACACTGCTCTCACTCTCTACATTCAACAAATCCTCAAAGTGCTCCTTCCATCTCCTCAATTTCTCTCTCTCTCTCTACCAACAATCTATTATTCCTATCTTTCACTCCCTACTATTTCCCCTTTCACACATCCTTACTTTCTTTACCTCCTTCCAAAACAATTTCTTACTCTCCCTCCATTTCACACTCAGATTCCTCCCAAACTCTTCATCCACTTTCTTCTTACTCTCCTTCACCAGTCTCTTAACCTCCCTTCTCCTGCTCACATATACCTCTCTTTTTCTCTCTCTCTCTCATCTTCCTCCCTACCTCTACTTCGCCAACCATTCACCATATGCCTTATTCTTTTGTTCCACAGCTCGTTTCACCTCATCATTCCACCATGCTGTCCCTTGCACACCCTTGCATCTCCTCCTCACTCCACAAACCACCTCACACGCTGCGCTTATCTCTTCCGTGAATATCTTACATACGTCTTCCACCCCTTCCATCTGCTCTAGCTCATACCTTCCCAATCTTTCTTCCACTATGCTCTTATACTCTGTCCTCTTCTCACTATCTTGCAATTTCTCCACTCTTCTCACAGGAGCTGTTTCCTCCTGTCTTCCCCTTCGCCTCCTCAACCACTTTCTTTGCAGCTCTACCTTGGCCATCACTAAGTGATGGTCCGAGACTCCATTCCCCCACCCTCTCCACACCCTTGCATCCAACACTTGTCTTCTCATTCGCTCATCCACACACAGCATTATCTCGTAGTCTACCTCTAATAGCACTACACTTCTTATGCACCCACTTATCACAAACGCTGCACAAGATGGAGTTACTTCCCCCGTCCTTGTGGCAAATTGCACATTGCCACTCTCTCTCTTCTCTGACAGTAATGCCACCAACCCTAAATATTACCACTTTTGTTTTATTTGCATTTATTCTTAAGCCCTTGTATCCCATACCATCCCTCCATTTCCTAAATCTTTCCTCCACCTCCTTTTCATTTTCTGCAATCAACACCAAATCAGTAACATAAAACATCACCCATGGGAGTCCATTTCTTAAGTCACGTGAGGAGGCTTTAAGACAACAATAAACAACAAGAGACTAAAAACTGAAACCTGATGCACACCCACATTCACAGGAAACTCATCACTCAAATCTCCATTCACTTATACCAGGGTGTGAGCACCCACATACATGGCCATAACCACCCTAACCACCACTCATTGATCCCAAGCTTTCTCACTGCCAACTTCACCAACTCTCTAGGGACTCTGTCAAAGGCCTTCTCCAAATCAACAAAAACAAAGTACAGTTCCCTTTTCTTTCCTAAGGTATATATTTTTCCTGAAGCTGTTGAACAATAACTATGGCATCAGTGGCCCCCCTGCCTGGCATAAACCCAAACTGCACCTCATCAATATTCACACTCTCTCTAATCATACCTTCTAGAACTCTCTCCATTACCTTCATTATCTGATCTAAAAGCTTTATACCTCTATAGTTTCCTCTTTCCAGAGCATCACCCTTCCCTTTGTACATATTTACACTCTTCAGCCAATCATCTGGGACAACACACTCATATAAATCATATTTATCAGGTCAGTGACTAACCTCACTCATATATCTCCTGAGGCCTTCAACATTTTGGCAGTCAACCCAGACACACCAGCTGCCTTCCCCACCTGCATCCTGCCTATAGCCTCATTCACACAGCAGCATCAATCAAAGGCTAAGGGCCAAACACTGGATCTGCTGGCTCCAAACCTTCCCTGTCCCAATCAAACTCTTCATTCAACAACTGTGTATAATGCTCTCTCCATGCATCATTAATATCCCCACTGTTCACCACTACCCTTCTTTCAACATTCTTCACACACTGCTGACCTATAATATCGCGATTATTTCTCTTCACCCGATATGCCACCTTAAATATCATATTCTTCCATTTCACATGATTTAGGTTATCAAGTAAATGTCTCTGTGACTCAGACTTCACTCTCTATACCTCTCTTCTAGCCCTACACTAGAAATGAATAATAGCATTGTAAATGATGTTACAAATTTTTTCCACGTTTCAGAAATTAGTCTTTGTCAGGAGATTTTACAGGTGGTGTCAAGTCCTGTGCATTCGTATATCCACCACTAGTTGCCAGTAGGCATGTGCAAGTGCCTGACATGTGCAATGCCTAACCACTTTTTTTTTTTTTTTTTTTTTTTTTTTTTTAGTTGATTGGTGCTCTTGCTTTCCTTTCCATCAATCACAGGTCAGCATAACTGGCAGTCGCTTTGCGCCTGATTTTGAATTTCAGTATCAGGATGACGTCTCTGTGCTCCGGCTGTGAGAGTGATTACATTTCAGTAATTGTGAAATTTCACAGGGATGATGCAGACAAGTCTGAAGCAACAGTATTAAGTTTTTAAGACATCATGGTGTTCTGGTAGCTCAGGTGATCTGTAAAAACTTTAAAAATCTTTTCCTTCAGAGACAATAAACATATCTGGTTTTGTGGCCATAGCAACCCCATTCCAAACACAAAAAGAAGAAAAAAATGCAATTACCAACCGTCTGATTTTCAGGGAACAGTAGGGACCCATAGAACACGAGTTCAGAGTACGCACTCCTCACTGTACGCGAGGACCTATTTTTTGGTCAATACTGACTAAAGGTGCAACTAATAAATAATATCCAAAGCCTATGCTATTGAACATAGACTTTGATGGTTATTAAAGTACTGATTAATTAATAATAAGTATAATATATTTATAGAATGACGGGAATTGTCCAGGGTGCGAATTGTCTTGATGGGGAATCATCCGTGTTTTGACGGAGAATTGTCTGACAGCGAATTGACTTGACAGCAAATTCTCTCCTGCACCACTCGACACACAACCTACCTCACCAATCTCGTCATCAGCACTTTTGACATTTTCACTAGCTAATGCACTCACTTTGTTCATAAACCCTTCAAAGTCTATTTCTGACACCTCAGACATTGCATCATCCTCTTGATCCTCCCCAGGAAATGGCTCTCCACTCTCAATCACTTGTGGTTTAATTAACTTGTTTCTTCATCGTTGTGGTCACCTTTGAATTATTCTTGCGTCACCCATAGCTGTCTTCGTTCATGACGGCAAACTGTCTTGTTGTGACAGTGAATTGACTTTGATGCCGAACCGAGTCGTGCAGGAGACAATAGACGAGTTTCCGGTCAAAATTTTTTTTAAGTTAGTTACTTGCACGGGTAAAAAATATGCAGAAAATAACTATGTCAACCATTATTTCCAAAAAAAATGTGCAGAAACATGAAAAATTAATAAAGTAGCCGAAAAATCACATGACACTGAAAAGGCGTCTGATTGGTCATGACGTCACTACTCACACTGAGGCAGCATAGTCTGCCTTGTTTACATTTAGCCAGGATACATTGTGCTTATTTCTGACCACTAAGAATGTCCAGTGACAAGAGGAATAATTGCTAATGTTTCGTTCCAATGTGTAGGTGCACTGACAAAAGCACAGTAGGGAAATTATTCCTCTGTATACCAGCCAATAATAGTAACAAAAGCAGCGGTGTCTGGCTGCTCGTCAGAAGTTCCCAGAGCTGGAATGCAGTCTTTACTGTTGTGAAAATATTATATTCTTCACCATATAGGTTCATACACAGCTAATTATCTGAAATTCGGTAAAAAAAAAAAACTATGCTTAATTTAAGTATTAATAGAATATTAGAAGTCAGAGCGGAAACGTGCTAAGGTTAGCGGGTATTTCTTCTTTAGATCGCCAACACGCCTTGACAGACTTCTATTTTGCACAAATACTGATTTAAAGTGCAAATAAATGCATTTGTATGTTGGTGGCGACCATCATCCACTCACTTGATGTAGAGCTGCCTGCTTCTTCCTTAGCCTTTATCATTCTTTTTCTGTGCCTGCCCTCCTCTTCCTATTTCTCCCATCTTCCTGTCACTACTTATTGCTTTTCTTTCCATTACAGGTGGCTTTACATTGAGTACCAAGCCAAATGGTTTCCTGTAAGCCAAGAAACCATTTACAACGCTGGGTGGTAACCATATAACCAAACCATACGAGCTCCCTACGTGTCAAGTGGGATGGTGGAGGGTTAGTGTCCCTCCCTGTAAAACAAATAACTCAGAGTCACATGGCCACCCCGTACGGGATTATGGCGTCTGGCAATAGATAGATAGATAGACAAATGTTAAGTTAATATTTATACAAAGCAGAAGTCTGCCAAGGCAAGCTGTTAAGCTAAAGGAGAAACACTTCAGCTAATTTCAGCACGTTTTCGCTGTGAATCCGGATTTTTTTTAAAGGTAAAATTAAATACAAAAATTTGACCAGATTTCGGATAAGTAGATGAGTATGAACCTCTATGGTGATAAAATCTATAACGCATACCAATTAAAAAGTCCCATTTCGGTGTTGATTCGGTAAATGACCGCCGATTTAGTATTTCATCACACTCCCCTGAAGGTACATCCACAAAAAAAATATTTGTTACCCTTGTGGTGTGATACGATATGATATAAGGACCAAGGGTTCTGAACTACTACCAGTACCAGATGAACACAGTTTCACTTTTACAAATCATTTCAGAGTTCATCGCACCCAGAGGTAACGATAATCTTTTTGGTGGGTGTACAGTATTTACAATCAAGTTCAGAGTCACTGAAACTGTTTTTTTTTTTTTTTTTCGGAAAACCAATAACGAAGAGGTCAACTATTAAATATTGATGAGCATAATACCATTATAAACTCAAACAACTGATACTGTACGGAATACATTTAACACTTTCCACCTCATGAGGTACGAGCACCACTTGGGAATGGTGTAGCTGTAAGCTACTTCAGGTCGATTTCACCACAATTTACTTACCTAACAGGTACCATCCACTTACACCATGAAATTCCTTCACAACATACCTGAAGGGGGTAGTTTGTATCTACAGTGGCCAAGTACAGTAGGTACAATTTTTATCTCTGTTACTGGTAAAGTATTGTGTGATGGATTGGAGCGTCGTCTGCAGTATGAATGCTGACGTCATCGCCAACATGGCGGCTGCTTCCCTCCATCTGCAAAGAATTAAAGTTATCAAGTCTTGTTCAGTGCAAATGATAAATTAAATTAAAAGATACATATACCGTAAGTTTTTAGGTACATGGCAGAGTGCACTGGCCATGTTTACCCAGAATCGGCAATATGTCTGTTCACCTGTTGTCCTCTTGGGTTAAGGTGAGCAGCCATATTCTTGTTGGTTTTAGTTAACCCACATCTGTCTTGACTCAGTAAAGCCATAATTTTGTTAGTTTACTTTATCTTAGGTAATATGTCTTCGATGAAAGGATGCGAAGATGTGTAATGGAGGCAAGAGCTTGTAGAGGTTGGGGGAGTGGACTTTCTGACCACTACTTGGTGGTGGTCAGAATCAAGATCCAAGATGGAGAAATAGATGAAGGGAAGGATGGAAGGAAGTAGTTGCAAGGAGAGTGGAAAGGTTATAAGAGGATGAGAAAAAGGCAGAATATAAGACAGAAGTGGAGGAACAATTGGGTAAAGATGACTTGGAGCAGATGGGGGACGTGGAAGGTATGAGCAAGATATTCACAGAAGAAATATGTGCAGCATGTGATGTGGTGTGTGGGGTGAAGAGAAGACGGAAGGGGGTGCAAGGAAAAGCATGGTGGAATGCAGAGGTGAGACAGGCTGTGGCACAAAAGAAGAAACCATACAATGAATGGATGAGAAAAAGGGGCGTGGAAGAAGTTGAGAGGCGGAAGAGAGAGTTATATGTAGAAAGGAAGAGAGAGGTGAAAAGATTAGTAAGAGAGAGTACGAAGAGGGTGGATGAGAAATTTGGAAGGAATTTGAGTGTAAAGTGGAGGGACTGTAAGAAAATGTTCTGGAAAGGGGTGAAGAGAGTAAGACAGGGTGGTAGCGAAGTTAGTAGGGAAGGAAAGATAAAAATGGTAGATTACTAGAGAAGAAGGGAGAAAAAGTGAGCAGATGGAGAGAACCCTTTAAAGAAATGCTGAACACAGAGAGTGGAAGTAATGTGAGTATAAGTGGCTGGGGAATGGCTGGGAGAAGAAGAGAGGTAAGAAGACAAGAAGAAATCAGTAGGATAGAAGTTGTGGAAGCAATGAAGAAAGTCAAATTGGGGAAAGCCCCAGGAACTGATAGTGTGTGTGGTGGAATGCTGAAGCATTGGGGAGAGGTAGTAGTAGAGTGGATGTGGAAAATGTGCAGATTGGCCTGGGAGGAAGGCAGAGTCCCGGAGAATTGAAAGTCAAGTATAATTATTCCCTTGTCTATCTATCTATCTATTGCCAGACGCCTCAATCCCGTTTGGGGTGGCCACAAACAAATTCCCTCCAAGTCGCCCTGTCCCCCTCCATTTCACTCCCCTGCCCCCAACTCACACCCCCCTCTCTCATATACCTCTCCACCCCATCCCTCCATCTCATCCTCGGCATCCCCCTCCCTCTTCCCCCCTCCACCTCACTCACATACACTCTCTTCATCAGTCTTTCACCCTCCATCCTCTGCACATGGCCAAACCACCTCAGTGTGTTCCTCATAACGCTTCCTATCACATCCACATCAACACCACAACGCTCCTTTATATCCTCATTCGTCAGCCTGTCTCTCCATGTGACTCCACAGGCTCCTCTTAAATAACTCATTTCCACTGCTCTCACTCTTGACTCGTGTCCTTCCAACAACGTCCAAGCTTCACTTCCATATGTTAGAGTTGGTATCACAATACTGTCATGTAGTACCGGTAACTTTTTCACTTCCATGCTCACTTCCCTGTTTCTTATCACTGCTTTCAAAGAACTGGCAACCTTTCTTCCCTGCTGTACCCTTTCAAGCACTTCACCCTCCAAACCTCCATCCTTACTCATCACACTACCCAAGTACTTAAACGTACTCACATTTTCCAATTCCTCACGATCCAACCTCGCTGTACATTCACTGACTTCACCTCTCTCAAAGACCACCACTTTACTCTTCCCTACATTCACCTTTAGATTCCGTTTTTTACACACTCTCTCAAACTCATCCACCAAGCCTTGCAGCTCCCCTTTGTCTTCACTCAACAACACAGTATCATCTGCAAACAACAGTACAGGGAGTTTCCAAACACTATCCTCTCTCACCAGGGCTACTCCAACATCCACTACCCTACCTTGTACCTCTTTTATTACCCCATCCATGTACAGATTGAACAACCATGGAGACATGACACATCCATGTTTCAGCCCAACTTTCAAAGAGAAAAATTCACTTAGTTCACCATCCACATGCACTGAAGCCTTCGCACCATCGTACATACTCTTCACAGCATTCAACAACTTCCCATCTACTCCATATATTCTTAATACTTTCCACAATCCTTTGTCTATCCACCCTGTCATATGCTTTCTCCAAATCCATGAAAGCTGCATACAACTTCTTTCCCTTCTCTAGAAACTTTTCCACTAAAGATCTAAGAATGAATATCTGATCTACACAACCTCTTCCCTTCCTAAAGCCTTCCTGTTGTTCTCCAACTAATTTCTCTGTTCTTTCTCTAACTCTGTCAATAAGTATCCTACCATACACTTTTCCTATTATACTAAGATGACAAATGCCCCTATGATTACCACACACTTCTTTTTCCCCTTTCCCTTTGTACAAGGGAATAATCATACCTGACTTCCAATCCTCCGGGACTCTACCTTCCTCCCAGGCCAATCTGCACATCTTCCACACCCATTCTACTACCATCTCTCCCCCATGCTTCAGCATTTCACCACACACTCCATCAATTCCTGAGGCTTTCCCCGATTTAACTTTCTTCATTGCTTCCACAACTTCTACCCTACTGATTTCTTCCTGTCTTCTCACCTCCCTCCCTTGTACAAAGGAAAAGGGGAAAAAGAAGTGTGTGGTAATCATAGGGGCGTTTGACTTCTTAGTGTAATAGGAAAAGTGTATGGTAGGATACTCAGTGACAGAGTTAGGGAAATAACAGAGGAATTAGTTGGAGAAGCACAGGGAGGCTTTAGGAAGGGAAGAGGTTGTGTAGATCAGATATTCACTCCTAGATCTTTAGTGGAAAAGTTTCTAGAGAAGGGAAAGATGCTGTTTGCGGCCTTCATGGATTTGGAGTAAGCATATGACAGGGTGAATAGACAAGGATTGTGGGAAGAATATATGGAGTAGATGGGAAGTTACCGAATGCTGTGAAGAGTATGTATGATGGTGCGAAGGCTGCAGTGCGTGTGGGTGGTGAACTGAGTGAATTTTTCTCTTTGAAGGTTGGGTTGAAACAGGGATGTGTCATGTCTCCATGGTTGTTCAAACTGTTCATGGATGGGGTAATAAAAGAGATACCAGGTAGGGCAATGGATGTTGGAGTGGCCCTGGTGAGAGAAGGTAGTGTTTGGAAACTCCCTGTACTGTTGTTTGCAGATGACACTGTGTTGTTAAGTGAAGACAAAGAGGAGCTGCAAAGCATGGTGGATGAGTTTGGGAGAATGTGTGAGAAATGGAATCTAAAGGTGAATGTGGTAGAGGGCGTTTTGAGCAAAACACAACAGAAGTGGCTCCAGAGAAATAACCAAAAATTCGAAGTTTAGAGACAACTTTGGACCAGTAGATCAACTACAAAGGAACTATAAAGGTACAGTGGATCCAAGTGAAGCAGTGGCTTAACCTACATGTACAGTATTAGCTTATATATGGACATAAAAGTCGAACTGAGCTTGCCAGTTCAGTCAGCGCATGCATAGAAGTGTATCCTATTACCAGAACAACCAGGACGCCAGTATACTAGATCTGTTTGGATATCTGCCCTGACGTCATGCCGGGATTCGACTGCGCTGAGACAGTGAAGTCACTTACCCAGACCCAAATCAGTATGCTAACAAATCCACAGTTGAAAGAAGCTCTGGCAACCCTTATTAATGACACATCAAAAGAACCATCAAATTCGTTACTTCTAGATGAAATCAGGAGCCTGAAGAAAGAGACTGCTGAAATAAGGAAAATTAAGGATGATGTGGAATGATTGTCTACAAAGTTAAATGAAGCATACAAAATCATTCACCAGCAGCAGAAGTTCTTAGAGGTAATTGATGTTCGTGAACGACGGAAAAATTTAATTATAATGGGATTAGAAGAAGAAGATAATGACATCGGGATGGGAGACGCTACAAAGGTGCGCTCAGTGCTGGAGGCGGCTGGGCTACGGGAAAACATCAAACCATCAACCTGGGAGATAACGAGACTGGGGCAGCTGGATCAGCGACAGAAGAGACCAGTACGTATAACAGTGAACGACCAGAAAATGAAGGATAGAATTTTAGATGTTGCTAAGAACTTAAAGGAGACGGATGCATCATTTACATCTGCATATACGGTATTAAGAAGGATGTACATCCAGCTGTGAGAAAGGAGCTACCACGGTTACGAGAACGAGAAAAAGAGGAGCAAGAAAAGACTGAAAATGCCGGAGTAAATATCAAATATGACTTCAGGAACAGTGTTCTGCTCCAGGATGGTGAGATTATAGACAGGTATGCTCCATCTTTTTTCTAGGCAACATTAACAGCAATAACTTCAGTGAACTCAATATGTGTGCATGGAACATGGCTGGTGTCAGAGACAAGCTACAAAACCCTGAAATTCTTCATTTTTTGTTAAATTTTCACATTGTATGGTTACTGGAAACAAAAACCAGTTCTTATATTAATGTTCCAGGATTTTATGTGTATTCTAACCCTTCTAGAGATAATCAGAATCGTGGTGGTATTATTATGCTGCTTAAATGTTCATTAGTGAAGCTCATAACACAGGTTGATATAAGTTGTGAGGGCCAAGTTTGGCTTGAACTATCTTGTTATCCAGAGGTGTTATTTGGAGGAGTTTATGTACTCCCTGAGGATAGTATATATATTTCGGTGTGTCTCACTTTGGTAAATCAAGTGCCAAACTAATAAACAGAAAACGGGTTATAGTTATGGGAGACTTTACCGCCCGGGTGAGTGAGCCAAGCACATTAGACATGTATGGTAAACCATGCATTTACAGAGGGATAAAAGACATTACTGTAATCAGTCATGGCCAAACACTGATGAATTTATGCAGAAATGAGTCAATGGTAGTAGCAAATCACTTAGTCTGCGTAGAGAAGATACTTGGTGGTAACCTATCATACAAGAAGAAGGATAGATGGATATCTGAGATAGATTTGTGTTTAGTATTGGATGAATTTGTTAATGTAATAGAAGAGTTGGAGATAAATCAGAGTGTAAAAGGTTCAGATCATGCACCAATCTGTGTGAAACTTAATTTTTCTAGTTATAATGTGATATCAGCTCATTTATTACTTGAAAGAGCTTCAAATTTAGGACAGTCTTATGCAAGGCCATCTGCCTGTCACTTGATCAAAAAGAGTGTTTCACACAGACAGGTGGATACGGACAGATTTATATCCTTAATGGAAGAATACCCACCCCGAAATATAGGGGAAACAGAGCGTACAAGTATAGCAGATGTTGCGTCGGAAGGATGTAATACGATAGATAGGGTAGCAGAAAGATGCATGAGACCAATGGATGATGATAGCAATGTTTGGGACGCTTCACACCCTCACTGGAAACGACTGTTAGTGACTGATGACGCGAAAACAATATGGAAGGCAATAAGCTGGAAAGGGGAAGTTTCGAAAGTAGATACAGACCAACCTGATGATGCACAGTTTAAAGTTCATTTTGAAAAGTTATTGAACCCTGATACTAGAGCAGAAACAGGGATAGAAAATGTGTTAGAAGATGCCCCCTATATTCCGGTGTTAGACGACCCATTTACTCCTGTTGAAATAGACGACGTGATGAAGAGTATTTGTAAAAATAAGAGCTTTAGTGGAGTGTGTCCAGGATTGATATCTAGGCTACCAGGCACATAGCTGTTGTTTCTCTTGCATTTATTCAATGTTGTGTTTTTGGGTATCTGTTACCCCCATAACTTGGTGTTACAATAGGCTAGTGACAATATTCAAGTCTGGCAATAAGTTTGATTGTGGAAATTATAGAGGAATTAGTATTATGGAAGCAATGGCCAAAATTTATGGTACCTTATTACTCAACAGACTAAGGTTATGGTGTTCGATAGATACATGTCAGGCAGGTGGGCAGAAGGGTAGAGGATGTACAGAGCAAGTAATGACATTAAGATTGCTAACTGACTTTGCTATATGTACAAGAAAGAAACTATACATTATGTTTGTGGATTATAGTAAAGCATATGACAGGGTACCTAGAGGAAAACTGGTAAGTCACTTGAAATCGCTAGGTTGTGGGAGAAGGATGCTTGATGCAATAAAGTCTATGTATAAGTGTACACAGAATGTTCTGACATCAGCTATAATTTCTGCCACTATAGGGGTACGACAGGGTGCCACGACCAGTTGCTTGTTGTTTGTAATTTACTTAGACAAGTTGGTGAAGATGCTAAAAGAAACTATTCAAGCTGATGGACATTTAGGTAATTTACATTGTTTACTGCTAATGGACGACACCGTCATTCTTGCCACCTCTAGAGAGATGTGTCAGAGAAAACTTGATATACTAGTAAATTCTATCTATCTATATTGCCAGACGCCTCAATCCCGTTTGGCGTGGCCACAAACAAATCGCCTCCAAGTCGCCCTGTCCCCCTCCATTTCACTGCCCTGCTCCCAGCTCACACCCCCCTCTCTCATATACCTCTCCACCCCATCCCTCCATCTCATCCTCAGCCTCCCCCTCCCTCTTCCCCCCTCCACCTCACTCACATACACTCTCTTCGTCAGTCTTTCACCCTCCATCCTCTCCACATGGCCAAACCACCTCAGTGTGTTCCTCATAACGCTTCCTATCACATCCACATCAACACCACAATGCTCCTTCATATCCTCATTCATCAGCCTGTCTCTCCATGTGACTCCACAGGCTCCTCTTCAATAACTCATTTCCACTGCTCTCACTCTTGACTTGTGTCCTTCCAACAACGTCCAAGCTTCACTTCCGTACGTTAGAGTTGGTATCACAATACTGTCATATAGTAACTTTTTCACTTCCATGCTCACTTCCCTGTTTCTTATCACTGCTTTCAAAGAACCAGCAACCTTTCTTCCCTGCTGTACCCTTTCAAGCACTTCACCCTCCAAACCTCCATCCTTACTCATCACACTAACCAAGTACTTAAACATACTCACATTTTCCAATTCCTCACCATCCAACCTCGCTGTACATTCACTGACTTCACCTCTCTCAAAGACCATCACTTTACTCTTCTCTACATTCACCTTTAGATTCCGTTTCTTACACACTCTCCCAAACTCATCCACCAAGCCTTGCAGCTCCCCTTCGTCTTCACTCAACAACACAGCATCATCTGCAAACAACAGTACAGGGAGTTTCCAAACACTATCCTCTCTCACCAGGGCCACTCCAACATCCACTACCCTACCTTGTACCTCTTTTATTACCCCATCCATGTACAGATTGAACAACCATGGAGACATGACACATCCCTGTTTCAACCCAACTTTCAAAGAGAATGAAAAGAAATCTAAGAGAATGAAAAGAAATCTAATTTTTTTGTGATTAATAATGATTAAAAGGGATAAGGCTTCTTTTTATGCCGATACTTTAAAAAATAAAATATAGCTCAAAATACTTGTACCTCGGAGCCTGGTTCACAGACAATGGAAAGACTAATGCTGTACTTTCATGTCATGCATCAGGCAATTCAGCTCTTGTTAATAAGTTTTCCATTTTTTGCGGAATGAATACTGACATGCCATTTATATACAAATGTAAAGTATTTGTTGCAGCAGTAACTTCGGCACTTATACAGTATATAGCGGAGAGACTTGGTTGACAGATAACCCAAAAGGAATAATCCGACAGTACAATCAGCTCGTAAAATGCCTATTGGAAGTAAGAATTAATACAAGTAAAGACCTAACTCTGGCCGAGTCGGGAATTTTTCCAATAAAGTTTGTTATTGCAAAGAAGAGGAAGACGTTTAATGCTGAAAGAATCATGTCTAGTGATACAGATGCGCCACTTTGTTAGGTATATGACCTATGCAGACAATACAATACAGTAGGATATAGATTCATAATAAAGTCTCTTAGTTGTGATACTACCTCTAACCCAATGGAATATATTTTGGGGATAATTGGTGATAAAGCAGATTCAGCAACAAATTATGTGACATATAAATCAATAATGAGCCCTGGCCTAACAGTTCATCCTATATATAAAAGTAAACTCTATATACCTGACCATACACGTAGGTCATTTACAAGGTTATGACTTATGTCACATAATTTGAGGATTGAGACCAAAAGGTGGAGTAGAACACCTCGTGAGTCGAGGTTGTGTGAATGTGAAGAGGGTAAGGTCAAAGATGAAACTCATGTTTTGTTAGAATGTCCTTTGTCTGCTGATTTTCGCCGTAGGTTTACAATGTTAAATTTCTCATCACTTAATGATTTATTTAATGAAGCAGAAAACTGTAAAGAGCTATGTAAGTATATTGATGATGTATTGAGGGTATATGATTAAATAATGTTCTGGGTAATATTGTGATAATGGGTACATAGTGGAGGTTAATCTAGATGCATAAATGACTGGTATACACTGTACTACTGTAGTTTAAGGAACTAATTGGAAACTATGTTTTTCAAAGGAATGGAGTACAAGACAAATGTTTGTTGGTACCTCTCTACTTATAATGTAAATATGTTCTTTGCTTGGGCAAAAATTGTATTCTTATCGATAGTTATCAGCTTACGAAATGTAACCATGTGAAGAATTTTTTGTCAATAAACTAACTAACTAGGGAAGAGTAAAGTTATGGTCTTTGAAAGAGGCGAAGTCAGTGAATGTACAGTGAGGTTGGATGGTGAGGAGGTGGAAAATGTGAGTACGTTTAAGTACTTGGGGAAAGTGATGAGTAAGGATGGAAGTTTGGAGAGTGAAGTCCTTGAAAGAGTACAACAAGGAAGAAAGGTTGCTGGTTCCTTGAAATCAGTGATAAGAAACAGGGAAGTGAGCATGGAAGTGAAAGAGTTATTACATGACAGTATTGCGATACCAACTCTAACATATGGAAGTGAAACTTGGACGTTGTTGGAAGGACACAAGTCAAGAGTGAGAGCAATGGATATGAGTTATTTAAGAGGAGCCTGTGGAGTCACATGGAGAGACAGGCTGACAAATGAGGATATAAAGGAGCGTTGTGGTGTAGATGTGAATGTGACAGGGAGCTTTAGGAGGAACACACTGAGATGGTTTGGCCATGTGGAGAGGATGGAGAGTGAGAGACTGATAAGGAGAGTTTATGTGAGTGAGGTGGAGGGGGGAAGAGGGAGGGGGAGGCCGAGGACGAGATGGAGGGTTGGAATGGAGAGGTATATGAGAGAGGGGGGTGTGAGTTGAGAGCAGGGCAGTGAAATGGCAGGGGAGAGAGCGACATGGAGGCAATTTGTTTGTGGCCACCCTGTACAGGATTGAGGCGTCTGGCAATAGATAGATAGATAGTTTATGTGTTCGGAGTACACGACATCCTCTGCCGCCCATATAGGCGCATACTAGGGGGATGTACTGTACTTTCCTTGACGAGGATAGGATAGGATAGGTTAGGTTAGGTCTGGCTGGGTAAGGTTAGGTTCATTTGGGTTAGGTTATGTTGTCAGGGATTTAGGCTAGACATGCAAACTATATTTTCTGATGGTTTTTGATGTTTTGAACAATTTTGGCCACCATTTCAACTGATAAATGCTACTTTTTGTGATTTTCCCCAAGGAAAACCCTCAGGTGGAGATGAGGGAAAATCTCAAAAACTAGTAATCAGTGATAGAAATGAGGGTGAAAATTGTTCAAAACGCATAAAAAAACACCAGAAAAACATTTTATGCATGTCGAAATCCGGAGACGTCCAAAACTAAAAATTTACCTATCAGCCTAGTTATGGAAGGCTTGATTAGATTAGGTTAGAAGAAAAGCATCCAAATAACCTTGACTATCTGAAACTGAAAATTTACCTGCAAAAATACAAAAGGCTTCAGAAATATTATCTATCTATCTATCTATTGCCAGACGCCTCAATCCCGTTTGGGGTGGCCACAAACAAATCGCCTCCAAGTCGCCCTGTCCCCCGCCATTTCACTGCCCTGCTCCCAACTCACACCCCACTCTCTCATATACCTCTCCACCCCATCCCTCCATCTCATCCTCGGCCTCCCCCTCCCTCTTCCCCCCTCCACCTCACTCACATACACTCTCTTCGTCAGTCTTTCACCCTCCATCCTCTCCACATGGCCAAACCACCTCAGTGTGTTCCTCATGACGCTTCCTATCACATCCACATCAACACCACAACGCTCCTTTATATCCTCATTCGTCAGCTTGTCTCTCCATGTGACTCCACAGGCTCCTCTTAAATAACTCATTTCCACTGCTCTCACTCTTGACTTGTGTCCTTCCAACAACGTCCAAGCTTCACTTCCATACGTTAGAGTTGGTATCACAATACTGTCATGTAGTAACTTTTTCACTTCCATGCTCACTTCCCTGTTTCTTATCACTGCTTTCAAAGAACCAGCAACCTTTCTTCCCTGCTGTACCCTTTCAAGCACTTTACCCTCCAAACCTCCATCCTTACTCATCACACTACCCAAGTACTTAAACGTACTCACATTTTCCAATTCCTCACCATCCAACCTCGCTGTAAATTCACTGACTTCACTCTCTCAAAGACCATTACTTTACTCTTCCCTACATTCACCTTTAGATTCCGTTTCTTACACACTCTCCCAAACTCATCCACCAAGCCTTGCAGCTCCCCTTCGTCTTCACTCAACAACACAGTATCATCTGCAAACAACAGTACAGGGAGAATTTACCCCAGATGTAAAGGTAATGGGGATTGCAATAAGTAATGATCATATCATTTATAAAGACTCCAAAATGTTTATATACCGTATGTCAGCCTTGGCTGTCTAATGGCAGCTCTCCATGCTGCTCGATCTCTGGTGGCCTCCCTATTCAGTCCCTTAACCAGGTCACAGGTCTGCCTCTTGTGACCCTACCCCAGATGTTCACACTTCTCACCTTCTGCACCCTACTGTTGTCCTCCACCCTCTTAACAGCCAAAACTATAACAATCTACCCCCCCCTCATCACAATTCCTGTACATTCAAGTCTATTTTTTCCTATCAACTCTTCAATCACAATCTTAATGCCCCCAAGGCCTCCCATTCAGGTACACCACACATCCGTCTTTTAGCTGTCATAACAAGGGCATGGTAGAACAGTATGATGCTATGCATTGGCAACTTACAGGTGATGATAAAATGGTATTATGTTACAAGTTACCAATATGTAGTTCAGGGATATTACCACCATAAACTCAGTGTAATACCTAAGAATACTAATGAACTCCCATAACCCCATTCGAAAACAGATATGTACACAGATAATGAATATAATTAAAATTCCCCTAAAAACCATACCTTAGATCTTGACTGCCACTCTGTGTAAAAAATGCGTGCGTTCATGTGTGTTTCTCCTTCCGCTAACTGCACATGGGTCTGCTAGGTCTGTTTCACCCACTCATAGGCATACTTTTTGTCATGTGATGGTATTTTATCGATCAATCTGAAGCGCAGTCTTTGATTCCTTCTGGGTGGAAAATTCAAATCCTTCCTGCTGTGGCTTCCGACGAAGAAGGACGTGATCTGAGCACCGAGTGTAATATTGATTATTTATGCGTTATTAACCCGTTAAGGCGGTGGCGACCATCAACCACTCACTTGATGTAGTGCTGCCTACTTCTTCCTTAGCCTTTATCATTCTTTTTCTGTGCCTGCCCTCCTCTCTTCCTATTTCTCTCATCTTTCCTGTCACTTCTTATTGCTTTTCTTTCCTTACAGGTGGCTTTACATTGAGAGACAAGCCAATTGGTTTCCTATAAGCCAAGGAACCATTTAAAATGCTGGGTGGTAACCATATAACCAAACCATACATGCCCCCTACGTGTCAGCAAGTGGGTAGGTGGAGGGTTAGTGCCCCTCCCTGTAAAACAAATACAGTAGAACCTCGGTCCTCGAACACAATCCGTTCTGGAAGGCTGTTCCAGGACCAAATTGGTTGAGGACTGAACTAATTTTCCCCATAAGAAATAATGTAAATCATTTTAATCCGTTCCAAGACCCCTGATGCTTACCTATTTTAGTTTCAGCACTGGTACCAGTGCTTTCCTTTACGAGGTGACTGCATATTTCTCTTGCCTTTTCACAAATTATATACTCACTAACACTGTCTCCTGCTAACTATTTCTCATTAATGAAGATAAGCAATAATTTTTCCACTTCTTCAATTATTTTCCGCACTACTTTCCTCTTTTCACTGCCGGTAGCCGTACTGGATGAACTTGTTATCTTTGGAGCCATTATTAGGGGCTAATACTGCACTGAATCAAGAAAAATGTGAAGCACAGCAGGACAACCACGTTGATGAACAACAAAGGTGAACGCGTGACTGTCGGTCGGCCAGCTTCCCTTCGTTTGGCTACGTTCAGGTTGGTCGAGGTCCGATATTTTGGTCAACCTCTGGAGCAAAAATTTCTTGAATTTTTTGGTCGAGGTCCAATTTGTTCGACATGAGACGTTCGAGGACCGAGGTTCCGCTGTAACTCAAAGTCAAATGGCCACCCTTTACGGGATTATGGCATCTGGCAATAAATAGATAGATAAAACCCGTTAACTGCTCATGGCAGTTTTTTGGAGGTGTCCGTGGTACTCGGACATAGGGGTAAGACTGAAATTTCCCAAAGGCCAAATTTTGTCTTAGGAATTAAAAGAATACATGCCAAAGTATATAGTAACGAAATATTAGCTCAATATTTACCTTGGTAAAGCCGTGGAAGAACATCGAAGTGTCCGATACCCTATCGGAATGTATGGTTTTCATTTTTGTTTGTGGTTTTGAAGGCTCCAACATGCTTGCATGCATCGGCCTTGGTCACCGTAGCGCTATATTCGAAATACACCCGCACAGCCAGGGCTGTATTGAGCAGTCGCACTTGAAACAGCCCAGGCTGTATAGAGCAGTCAACAGGTTAAGTGTTTCCACTCGGAACCAGAGGAAGCCGCTGGGTTACTGAGACAACACAATGTATTTTTTCCTACTAGCTTTTGATGAGATTTCAGTGATTTGGACCTTCTTTTTTTCAGAAGTGCTTCATTTTGCCCCTTTTCCAATCATGAACTTTGGATGAGGAGGTGAAATGAAGCATTTTCAATAGAAAACAAAGGCAAAAATCACTCAATTCGCATAAAAAAAACACCTGAAAAATATACTGCACAACCTGGACCATCATCTCTCTAAGGTAAGCATTCCGCTGCAGCAAGTTAGGTTAGGTTAGGTTAAGTTTGGTTAGTTTAGGTCTGTTTGGGTTAGTTAACCAATTGTGCAGTATACTTTTCTGGTGGTTTTTTATGCTTTTTGAGTGATTATTGACTTTGTTTTATGTCAGTTAGATCAGGTTAACCGGTTGTGCAGTATATTTTTCTGGTGGTTTTAGATGCAATTTGAGTGATTTTTAACTTTGTTTTCTGTCAGTTAGGTTAGGTTAGGTTAGGTTAGGTCTATTTGGTTAGGTTAACTGGTTGTGCAGTATATTTTTCTGGTGGTTTTTGATGTGATTTCAGTGATTTTTTACCTCGTTTTATGTCGAAAATGCTTCATTTCACCTCCTCATCCAGTCAAGTTCATGATTGGAAAAGAGGCAAAATGAAGCATTTCCGACAAAGATGATGGTCAAAATCACTCAGATCTCATAAAAAAAAACTACCAGAAAAACATACTGCACAGCCTGGGGGGTGTATTGGCAACTTGCAAAAATTTACCGATGAAACCCTCTTTGATTAGCCAACAGTGTTGTACGCCTGCCTCAACAAAACTCCCATCTGCTGACAACACAAATGCTTGTATCTGATGCAACAATTTCCCCATCTTACCGCTCACTGACTCCCTGTAACGACCTGAGCTTTCATTATCAATGTTTCGAGTAACCTAGACTTACGGTTTACTTAAATGGCTATTTAATATTTAGCAAATATTCTGAATATGGATGTTCCTCTTCATTTCTTATTCGTAATTAATGCAAGGAAACATAGCTTTAGTAATACTGTAACTTACTAGTAGCAACTATCGTTGAATGATGATCTTACAGCGCCTCTTCTCACACAATCCCAGTCGAGAAAAGGCCAGATACCTGTACAACCTGAAGCCACAGAAACACACAAGTGATGCTGTCAACCGCCACCTTTACACTCAAACTTAAGCAGTTCAACTGTAATCCCTGTGTCTCATTAATTCCCTTATCATTCGATTTTTTTTTTTTTTTTTTTTTTGGGGGGGGCCTATCGACCATTGGGGCCAAAGCCCCTGGTCATTAAGGTCATATATATATATATATATATATATATATATATATATATATACAAACATATGTATATATATATATATATATATATACAAACATATATATATATATATATATATATATATATATATATATATATATATATATATATATACACACTTACGCTTACATGCATATATACAGACACACTTTCATGCACACGTACACACACACACACACACACACATATATATATATAATTTTTTTTTGTATTTTTCTTTAAATTTCTTCTTGGTTTTATATTTTTTATACCTTGTATTATAAAAACCTAATCTAAAGATCCTAAAACTAAAACTAATCACCTAACAGACAAATCACTATCCTATATTAAATCCTACAGAGACAAATAGCTGGTGGCGACCATCATCCACTCACTTGATGTAGTGCTACCTACTTCTTCCTTAGCTTTTATCATTCTTTTTCTGTGCCTGCCCTCCTCTCTTCCTATTTCTCCCATCTTTCCTGTCACTACTTAATGCTTTTCTTTCCGTTACAGGTGGCTTTACATTGAGTAACAAGCCAAATAGTTTTCTGTAAGCCAAGAAACCATTTACAACGCTGGGTGGTAACCATATTGTTATGCTGAGTGTTTTTAGGTCGACTCCTCGCCCTAAAAACACTAGCGACTGAGCGGGGTCCTCTTTCCGGACCGGAAGTAAAGCACCAACAAAGGAACAGGACATAAAAACTAGGCAGTATACCTTAACACATCTATTACCTTAATTCTAAAACCGTTACAATATGATACAGTGATATTTAGGATATAGGATACAGAGACAGAGTTAGGTTGGGATGACACGAGATACCACTGTACTCAACACACAATATGATCACATATAACAATGGCTCGTGGTTCTATAAGTGGGGGTGATCGTCTTTCTTTAAAACCCAAAATATTTATACTCACAGTAGCAAAAGGAATACACAAGGTTAAGAGTCTGGGGGAGGAATATTACTATACGAAAGGCAGGGTGCGGATCATGACACTCGACTCGGTTTTGGGTTTCCCGCACACTTGATTGTCTTTCACAGTTACGAGAAACTCCTTTATTCTAGGAGAGCGATAATCCTTTACTTACTGTTGTTGAATTACTTTCCTTTAAGGGACATGTGAGTTTATTGGGATCAATAACACTAACTGTTGATTTCATAATTATTATGGATCACACTATGTCACTCTGTCACTGTTCACTGTTCCTCTTTCTTGGGTTTACTTAGGTCTAAGGGGCGTCACTGATCTACCCGTTTTTCCTGGGTTAATTCACTCTGTCACTCTGTTCGAGGGGGAGGACCTCAGGGGGACTCTACCCGTGGCGGGCAACACACTACCCGGGTCCGGTCCGTCGGTGAGTTGCAGGGAGGCCCTCCTATCTGGGGGCCTCGACCTGAAGGTAGACCCTTATCTCAGGGTCTCGTCGGTGGGGTGCAAGGAGGCCCGCCTGTCTGGGGGCCTCGACCTGGGAGGTGGCCCTCGGGGCTGGGGCCAAACAGTTGGAGGAGGCGGGTCTGGCGTCGCTGGCTCCGCGGGGTGAGGGGGCCAGCGTTACTCTCACCTGTAGGCTGCTGGGCTCGCCTGGGGGTCCTGGGGCTGCAGTAGTCTGCCAGGGGCCGCGCCGTCAGGGTTGGGCTGCGGCCTCGTCTCCTGCTGGTGCCTGGAGAAGACAAGAATCTCCGAGGAGTGGGAGGCAGGTCCGGACTCGGACTTTGCCTCCACTCCGGTGACACCTTCGGGGCAACTCTCCCGGGTGGTGTCCAGCTATTCCCACAGAGGAACGCTGAAGGTGGAGTGCACACGGAGACCGTGTCCTCTGCTACATACAGGGGGGGCAGCACGGAGGCAACTCTCTCTCCTGTCTCTGTCACAGCCGTGGCTCCAGGTTGCTTTACCCTGGGACCCACTTTTCACTTTCTAATAGGGCCTCTTACCCTTGGGGTGGCAGAGGGTACTGGCCCCTCGTGGCTCACTATAGGGCCTCCTGCCCTGGACGTGGCAGAGGGTATTTCTCCCTCGTGGCTCACTGTGGATGTGGCAGAGGGTACTGGCCCCTCGTGGCTCACCAAAGGGCCTCCTGCCCTATATGTGGCAGAGGGTATTTCTCCCTCGTGGCTCACTGTGGACGTGGCAGAGGGTGTTGTTCCCTCGTGGCTCACTGTGGATGTGGCAGAGGGTACTGGCCCCTCGTGGCTCACCAAAGGGCCTCCTGCCCTGTATGTGGCAGAGAGTATTGCTCCCTCGTGGCTCACTGGGTATGTGGCAGAGGGTATTGCTCCCTTGTGGCTCACTATAGGGCCTCTTACCCTGGACGTGGCAGAGGTGGGGACACCTCGTGGCTCACTGAAGGGCCTCCTGCCCTTGAGGGGTGTAACTATGGCCGTCGCCAAAAGGTTAATAGGGACCGATTCTTGCTCAGTCCCACCCCACTGCTGTCGATGGTTAGCCCGCCTGTCAGGTTGTCTCCGATCTTGGCTCACCTGGTGTTGGGGCAGTTGCGGGGAAAAGGGGCACAGGTCAGTGGTGGTTGGGTGACCCTCTTGCCCTGGGTCATTAGCCCCCCCGTTGTCCCTTCCTGGGGTGGTGGGGTGGTGGTGGCCCGATGGTGGGGTGGTGGTGGCCCGGTGGCGGGGTGGTGGGTGGCGGGGTGGTGGGTGGCGGGGTGGATGGTCCGGCGGCAGGCATTTTACATATAACCAAACCATACGTGCTCCCTACGTGTCAAGTGGGTTGGTGGAGGGTTAGTGTCCCTCCCTGTAAAACAAATAACTCAGAGTCAAATGGCCACCCCGTACAGGATTATGGCGTCTGGCAATAGATAGATAGACAAATAGCTAGACCTACGCTAATGGTAAAAATACCTCGACTAACAGAACACCATCGACTGCAGATATGTAATGCCTTTCTACATTACATACCTGCACTCATCACCTGGTGACTGTCAGTCGAGGCACAACCTAATGTAGGGGACATCAATATATGAAAGAGAACCAGACAAGTCAGGAACATTTCCATATACGTCAGCTGTCGGCCCTAATTAGTAACTTCAGGAACATGGCATAATGTATTTACATAATTGTACAAAAAGTGAAGAACCTCGCCCAACAGACCACCATCGACTGCAAGTGCCCAATACCTTTCTACATTGCACACTTGCACTCATCAGCTGGTGATTGTCAGTCGAGGAACGGGGTTTAATGTAGAGGACATCAATATTAGAAACAGGTCAGTGGGAAGAGGAACTATTTCAAATACGTCAATTGTCAACCCTTATTAATAGTATAATATATACATATTTATAGTTGATAAAAACTGTTATGCTGAGTGTTTTTAGGTCGACTTCCCGTCCTAAGAACACCAGCGACTGAGATGGGTCCTCTTTCCTGACCGGAAGTAAAGCACCCACAAAGAAAAAGGACATAAAAAAAAAACAGGCAGTATACCTTAACACATCTATTGCCTTAATTCTACACCGTTACAATATAACACAGAGTGATATTTGATATACAGGAGACAGGGACACAGAGTTAACCTTTGACACCACAATGCACAGTTACACTTAACACACAGTATAATGCATGTACACTTATGTTATTAGTTATATGTAGCGATACCCGTATTTCATCTTTAGGCAGAATATATATTTAATTGGATGCAAGAGGAATGAACAAGATTAAGAGTCCGTGGGGTGAATACTACTATAATTGTACAGGGTGCGGATCGCGACACTTGATGTAGTCACTTAGTCGTGGCTGCACTTATACACAGACTTTTGAGTCACCCGCGCACCCTAGTCTCCATTCACAGTTACTGAAAGTTCTTTCATTTGGGATTCACACAATCACTATAAGTTCTCTTACTTAGGGTTTAAGTTATTTTCTGTTCTGCTGGGTATCGAGTTCTTATAGACTAATCGTAACTGTCACTGGCTTTACACTGGACTTTACTTGGTCACTATTCACTGTTATTTCCCCTGGTTTGTTCTCGGTACAAGGGGCGTCACTATTTACCCATGTATCCTGGGTAGAGATCACTCCGAAGTACGGGCGTGAGGAGAAGGCCCTAGGGGGAGCCTGCCTGCAAGGGACAATACACTGCCCGCAGGGGAGTCACTGCCCGGGTCCTGGTCATTGGTGAGGTGCAGGGAGGCCCTCCTGTCTGAGGGCCTCGACCTGAGAGGAGGCCCTCGTACTGGAGCCTCGGTGGGGTGCAGGGAGGCCCTCCGGTCTGGGGCCTCGACCTGAGAGGTGGCCCTCAGGACTGGGGCCAAACAGCTGGATTAGGCGGTCCTGTCACCTCTGGCTCCGTAGGGTTAGTGAGCCTGGGTTGCCCTCGTCTGGAGGCTGCTGGTCAGGCCTGGGAGTCCTGGGACTGTAGTCACCTGTAGGGAAAAGCGCCAACAAGGTTGGGCTGCGGCACCGTCTCCGTCTGGTGTCCGACAGGAACAGAGATTTCCCAGGGGTAGGAGGTAGGGCCAGGATCGGGCCTTGCCACCACTCTGGCGACACCTCCGAGGCAACACTCCTGGATGGTGACAAAGGGCTCCCACAGGAGGAAAAGGCAGGAGAAAGGTACACAGAGTCCGTGTCCTCTCCGGTACGTACTAAAGCTGTAGCCTCAGGTCGCCTTACCCTGGTACGTACTGCAGCTGTAGCCGTAAGCCTACCCGTCTTACGAGAAGCAACAGAAGGGTGTACTGTGGCCGCTCCTTCCCCGTCACGTACAGTGGCCGTCGATGCGTTGTTGCTCCTGTAGTAGGGAAAAGCAGGAGAGGGGTGCACAGAGGCCGCGCCCTCTCTGGTATGTACTGAGGCTGTAGCCAAGGGCCTGTCTACCCTGGTACGTACTTTAGCCGTAACCGGGAGCTGATCTTCCCTTAGAGAAGCAACTGAAGGGCGTACAGTGGCCACTCCTTCCCCGTCACGTACAGTGGCCTTCGAAGCGGTGTTGCTCCCGTAGGAGAGAACAGCAGGTGAGGGATGCACAGAGGCAGCGCCCTCCCCAGTGCACACTAAAGCCATAGCCGAGGGTCCCCTTACCCTGGTGTACACTTCTGGCCGTAGCCTTGGGCCTTCTGCCCTTGGGCCTTCTGCCTTTGGGCCTCCTGCCCTTGAGGAGGTAACAATGGCCGTTGACACAGTGTTATCTGGGACTGAATCCTATTCAGTCCCACCCCGATTCTGGTGATGGCTGTCCCGCCCACAAGGTCGTTGCCTTTTTTCGGTCACCTGGTGTTGGGGTAGTTGCGGGGAAAAAGGACTCAGGACAGTAGTGTCCCGGTGACCCTCTTGACCTGGGTCACTAGCCCCACTGTTGTGTCCTCCTGGGGTGGTGGTGTGGTAGCGGCTCGGTGGTGGGGTGGGGGGTGGCAGGGTGGGTGGTCCTGCGGTGGGTATTTTACCACCCTCCATGGTAGAGAAGTCACGACCCCGTGACTGGAGGTGGTATGTTGTGGTGGTGGATGTCTGGTGGGCCGGGGTGAGGTGTTGTAGGAGGCTCGTCCAGTGCTAGGTGACGGAGTTCAGTTCTCGATGAGGGTTGAGAGTGAGCCAGAGGAAGGACGGTTGGTTGGTCCAGTGTAGGAGGCGGAGAAGGTGGTGCATCTCCCGAATCCTGACATGTGGGCGGTCTGTGGGGTAGCCAGTGCACTCTGGTGATCTTCATCTTGGGGAATGGTGCCTGGTGAGGAGATGGAAGCTGAATGCTGGAGAGTGACGGGAGATTGGTGCTTTTATGGGGGATGGGTCGGTGGGAGGAGCGTTGTACTTTGGGGAATTGGGATTTGGGAGGATTCCATCTTGCTTGGTGGAGAGGGAGGGTTATGAGGGAGGTGTTTGGGGTATGGGTGGTTTGTGGTGGTGGGTGGCGGGGTATGTGTGTGGTGGGAGGTGGTGTTGGGGTGTATCTGGAGGGTGGGCGTGAAAGGCGTCCTGACCTTGTGGTGGTGGCAGTGAGTGTGGGTGTGGGTGGTTATGCACGTGGTGGTGGTGAGGGCATGTGGCCGTTAGGGGAGAAGGCGCGTGGGGACGCGGTGTGGCGCGTATAATGAGAATGGTCATGAGGGAGGGGGGGTGAGGTTGGGCGGGTGGTGTTTGTGCGTGGTGGGCTGGAGTGTGGTGTGGTGTGGTAGGTGGTGGGTGGACAGGTGGTAGGGAAGTGAGTGGTGGGCTGTGAGGAGGTGGTGGCGTTGGGCGGTGGCGGTGATGTAGGCGGTGGAGGTGGTGTGGTGTGGGAGGTGGCGGGTGGACAGGTGGTAGGGAGGTGAGTGGTGGGCTGTGAGGAGGTGGTGGTGTTGGGCGGTGGCAGTGATGTAGGCGGTGGAGGTGGTGTGTCGGGATCGGGCGTGTTGGGAGGTGGCGTGGTCGTCAGTCAGGTGGAGGGTGGGGGTGAGAAGGAGTAAGAGTAGGAGTCGGGGGGGTAATTCTCGGAAGGCTCGGTGTGGACACGTGTGCGGAAAGAGGTGCGGGGCGTACGGGTGTGGGGGTGGTCATTGTTGGGTGGGTGAAAGGGTCGCAAGTAGCGATTTTGGTATGTGCGTTGCTGTCCTTGTTGGTCAATGATCACTTGGTAGGGGTTAGGGACTCGGACTATTTTGAAGGGACCATTGAACCGGGGGGAGGTCTTGGTGGGGGCGGGAAAGTGTGCCACGACGACGAACTGGCCAGGTTTGTATGGGTTGGAGTGGTTGGTGTCAGGCGTCAGGTCTTGTTGGGTTTGTAGGTGGTGGAGGGGGTCAGTAGTGGAGGGCGGGGTGGGTGGGTGGAGGTGGTGGTGGAGGGGTAGGAGGAGCGGGGTTTCCCTGAAAACTCGCTCGTAGGGGGTTATACCGTCTCGTGGGCATGTGTTGAGGCCCCATTGAACAATCTTGACATGGACAGGCCAATCATCGTTCCCTGTTTGCATGATGCGTGTCCGGACCTGGTTCATGAGGGAGCGATGGCTCCTCTCGCAGATGCTGTTACCTTGGGGCCAGTAGGGGGATGAGTGGGAGATGTGATACCCGAAGATATCCGCCAGTTCTTCCCAGACTTTGCCAGTGAATTCTGGGGCATTATCCGAGTGTAGTGCTTGGGGAATGCCACAATACCGGAAGACGTGGTGAGTTAGGGCATCAGCAACAGATACAGCATTGTGATCTTTGGCGGGGCATGCGATGATGAACTTTGAATACACATCCACGAATGTGATAATGTATTTGTACCCTGCTTTGGGTGTGAGGGGGCCGACGACGTCCAGGGAAAGTAATTGCCAAGGTTTCTGTGCTGTTAGTTTCCCTGAAGGGCCGGGTGTGCAAGTGATGTCCTTCCCCAAAGCACAGGTGCGGCAGGATTGTATGATGTTTTTGGCAATGGTGGATGGGTTAGGTGTCCAGCACATATCACTGAAGACTTGTAAGAGTTTCTTAGTCCCCAGGTGGATGCCATTGTTGGCGTGAAGATGCAGCATATTGTCGTGGGCGGTGGTAGGGCTTAGGACGATGTGGCCATTGGGATCGAACAGGTGATCGCCGTGAAGGTGGAGCTTGGCGAATGTGCTCGGCGGGATCCAGGTAGGGCGTTGCTTATTGTGCCACATTTGGATAAGGTCTGGTTCCGTGGAAATGGCATTGATGGGTAGATGGGAAAGGGCGTCGGCGTTCATGTGGAGCTTGCCTGGTCGGTATGATATCTCAAAATCATACGCTTCGAGTGCTTCTCGCCATCGTATGAGTTGTGCGTTGGTGGTGTTGGACTGGCGTAACCACTGTAGGGATTGGTGGTCAGTAATGACAATTACGTGGGTACTTGAGATATATGAACGGAAGTAATCGAGGGACCAGATGATTCCAAGGCACTCGCATTTCGTGGCCATGTAATTTCTTTCAGCAGGATTTAGGGTGCGGCTGGCACAGGCGATTATATGCTCGCGGCCGTCTTGCACTTGGGCAAGGACAGCCCCTATGGCGATGAGTGAGACGTCGGTATATAGATGGAAAGGGAGGTTGTAATCTGGGAATGCGATGATGGGGGCAGAGATCAACTTGGACTTGAGGGTGTTGAATGCGGTTTTTCTTGGTTCTGTCCATATGAATGGTTCACCTTTTTTTGTCAGGTCGTGGAGAGGTTTGGGGATGTCTGCAAATCCTTTTACAAAACGCCTGTAATATGAGGTTAGGCCTAGGAAGGCTCTGGTTTCATACACGTCACGAGGTACGGGGATGTCGGCGATCGCACGTAGCTTGTCGGGGTCAGGGGAGATGTCCTCAGCATTGATCACGTGTCCAAGGAAGGAGACTGATCGTTCGGCAAAGACACACTTTGTGGGTTTGAGTTTGAGCCCAGCCTGGCATATGCGTTGGAACACCTGTTTGAGGCGGTGTAGGTGGTCGGCCCAGGTGTGACTGAAGATGATGATGTCATCCAGGTAGGCCAAGCAGGTCTCTCAGGTCAGACCGCTCAGGACAGATTCCATGAGGCGGGAAAATGTGGCAGGGGTGTTGCAGAGTCCGAAGGGAAGGACGTTAAATTCGTAATGCTTCCCGTTCGATGTTGAGAAGGCGGTCTTGTGTTTGTCGTCTGGGTGGACGGGACCTGCCAATAACCTGATTGCAGGTCTAGGGTAGAGAACCATGTTGATCCGTGCAGGGAGTCAAGACAGTCGTCGATCCTGGGTAGGGACGTAGCGTCTTTGATGGTAACGTCGTTCACACTGAGGTAATCAACGCAAAAGCGCATAGTTCCGTCTTTTTTACGCACGAGTACAGCAGGTGAGGACCACGGGCTAGTGGAGTTGGAGATGACACCGGCATCAAGCATATCCTGGACCTGCAGGTCTTCCTCTGCCCGTTGCTTAGGATTTTTCTGGCGTGATGGTTGGCAAATGGGAGGTCCGGTCATATGTATCTCGTGACTGAGATAAGTAGTGTGGCCAAGGTCTGTTGGGCCGGAGGAGAAAAGGTCCTGAAAGTCCAGTAGTTGTCGGAGGCTGTTGGTTTGGGAAGGGGATAGATGTTATGGTAGGTCGGGGAGAGTGGGGTGGTGGTTAGGGGGTGGTGTTTGGCATGGTTCGGCTTCCTCCGTGTCGCCAATGATGAGTCCTTGTGGTAGAGTTAGTAGTGTTGTGGCGAGGTTTGCGATACGGATCTCTTGGGCATAGGGGGAAAGGAAGGTGGGGAACACTAAACAGGATGAGAGGGGTCTGGTGGGTAAGGATGGTGAGAAAAGGATGGAGGTGCCCGAGGGTCTGTTTAGTTTCACCCAAGCTTCATGGTGGGGTGGAATGGTGACTGTGAAAACGATAGTGGCGGGAAAAGATGGAGAGGGGGCCAGTAGAAGTGGAGTGGGGGATGGGGATGGAGGGGGATGGAGTGAGGCGTTGAGTGAGGTCGGGGTGGGGTTACATGTACAGGTGAGTTGGGGCAGGTGAGTGTCGGGGGGGGTGTTGTTTTTCTTTTTTCTTCTAGTTTTTTTTCTTCCTTTGTTGATTGATGCTTGGTTGGGGAAGGCTGGACTGAAGTGGTGGCGACGCTGATGACAATCGATGGTTGCGTGGAGTTTTTGGTGGAGGTCCAGCCCAAGGTATCCATCGTATTGATTGCATGTGGAATAAAAAATGATGAAGGGGTGGTTGGTGGATACTCGTTGGTGACTGCTGGTTTGAAGGGCCCGGGTTTCCCCACGGATGGGTAGAGGGCCATCCCCCGCGTCTACGAGGTTGGCTAAGGTGGGGAGAAGAGGGCCGAAAGCAGAGGTGTGACGGGAGTAGAAGTGGGAGTAGAGGCATGACCTGGCTGCTCCCGTGTCTACCAGAAGTCTCGTCTTGACCCCGTTCAGCCAAATCTTGTCACCGCGTGGAGAGGTTGTGGCATGGGACGGGCGGCGAGGAGACGTCAGACGAGTTGCAGGTCCTGATCCATGTTCCCTGAGGGATCATAGATGGAGAAATGCTCCCTGACTGTGCTAGGGAGAATCCTCAGCAGGGCATTGAATGTGTGTATATCCCGAGTATTTGTGGCTGCCTCAGGATAACCGGCGCTGACAAGGCGCCGAGCCTGGATGAAGGTGTCGTCTAGGTTACCGTCGTAGGTGAGGGAGTCGCGTTGAGAGAGGGCGACAACTTTGCCCATGGAAGGCATGAAAGCCTGTCTCACCATTTGTGAGAATTGGTCCCACATCAGTTCTAGGACGATTTTTGGTGCGACAGCGGCGATTATTTTACCCAGGTTAGGTAATGTGACTGCTATCTTTTCTTTGTCCGAGTCGAACCCTATGTATAAGATAGGTTTAACCATATCCAAATACACATCAATGTCACATTGGTCCAGGTTGAATTTCGGTAACTGAATGTGAGGTTTGGCTGCCATCATGCAAGTTTTCCTTTATCGTTCCTTCGTGCTTTATTCGGATCCAGAACCACCGCTGGCCACCAGTGTTATGCTGAGTGTTTTTAGGTTGACTTCTCGTCCTAAGAACACCAGCGACTGAGCGGGGTCCTCTTTCCGGACCGGAAGTAAAGCACCCACAAAGGAACAGGACATAAAAAAAACAGGCAGTATACCTTAACACATCTATTGCCTTAATTCTACACCGTTACAGTATAACACAGAGTGATATTTGATATACAGGAGACAGGGACACAGAGTTAGCCTTTGACACCACAATGCACAGTTACACTTAACACACAGTATAATGCATGTACACTTATGTTATTAGTTATATGTAGCGATACCCGTATTTCATCTTTAGGCAGAATATATATTTAATTAGATGCAAGGGGAATGAACAAGATTAAGAGTCCGTGGGGTGAATACTACTATTATTGGACAGGGTGCGGATAGCGACACTTGATGTAGTCACTTAGTCGCGGCGGCACTTATACACAGACTTTTGATTCGCCTGCGCATCCTAGTCTCCGTTCACAGTTACTGAAAGTTCTTTCATTTGGGACTCACACAATCACTATAAGTTCTCTTACTTAGGGTTTAAGTTATTTTCTGTTCTGCTGGGTATCGGGTTCTTATAGATTAATAGTAACTGTCACTGGCTTCACACTGGACTTTACTTGGTCACTGTTCACTGTTATTTCCCCTGGTTTGTTCTCGGTACAAGGGGCGTCACTATTTACCCATGTATCCTGGGTAGAGATCACTCTGAAGTACAGGCATGAAGAGAAGGCCCTAGGGGTAGCCTGCCTGCAAGGGGCAATACACTGCCCGCAGGGGAGTCACTGCCCAGGTCCTGGTCGTCGGTGAGGTGCAGGGAGGCCCTCCTGTCTGGGGGCCTCGACCTCGGAGGAGGCCCTCGTACTGGAGCCTCGTTGGTGGGGTGCAGGGAGGCCCTCCGGTCTGGGGGCCTCAACCTGAGAGGTGGTCCTCGGGACTGGGGCCAAACAGCTGGAGGAGACGGGCCAGTCGCCTCTGGCTCCGTGGGGTGAGTGAGCCTGGGTTGCCCTCGTCTGGAGGCTGCTGGTCGGGTCTGGGGGTCTTGGGACTGCGGTCGCCTGTAGGGAAAAGCGCTGACAGGGTTGGGCTGCAGCACCATCTCCGTCTGGTGTCTGACAGGAACAGAGATTTCCCAGGGGTAGGGGGTAGGCCCGATATCGGGCCTTGCCACCACTCTGGCGACACCTCTGAGGCAACACTCCCGGACGGTGACAAAGGGCTCCCACAGGAGGAAAAGGCAGGAGAAAGGTACACGGAGTCCGTGTCCTCTCCGGTACGTGCTAAAGCCGTAGCCTCGGGTCACCTTACCCTGGTACGTACTGCAGCTGTAGCCGTAAGCCTACCCGTCTTACGAGAAGCAACAGAAGGGTGTACAGTGACCGCTCCTTCCCCATCACGTACAGTGGCCGTCGATGCGGTGTTGCTCCTGTAGTAGGGAAAAGCATGAGAGGGGTGCACAGAGGCCATGCCCTTTCTGGTACGTACTGAGGCTGTAGCCAAGGGCCTGTCTACCCTGGTATGTACTTTGGCCGTAGCCAGGAGCTGATCTTCCCTTAGAGAAGCAACTAAAGGGCGTACAGTGGCTGCTCCTTCCCCGTCACATACAGTGGCCGTCGACGTGGTGTTGCTCCCGTAGGAGAGAACAGCAGGAGAGGGATGCACAGAGGCAGCGCCCTCCCCAGTGCACACTAAAGCCATAGCCGAGGGTCCCCTTACCCTGGTGTACACTTCTGGCCGTAGCCTTGGGCCTCCTGCCCTTGAGGTGGTAACAATGGCCATCAACACGGTGTTACCTGGGACTGAATCCTGTTCAGTCCCACTCCGATTCTGGTGACGGCTGTCCCGACCGCAAGGTCGTTGCCTTTTTCTGGTCACCTGGTATTGGGGTAGTTGCGGGGAAAAAGGACTCAGGACAGTAGTGTCCCGGTGACCCTCTTGACCTGGGTCACTAGCCCCACTGTTGTGTCCTCCTGGGGTGGTGGTGTGGTAGCGGCTCGGTGGTGGGGTGGGGGGTGGCGGGATGGGGGGTCCAGCAGCGGGTATTTTAAAAACCATAACCATACTGTAAAAAAGTCACATCACTCTGATCAGCCCAGTCTCTCTCAAGAAAGCCATCAATTTATCAGTCATAACTATGTCCCCATCACCCAGGATGGTGGAATGGGTGAAGGGGACGTCTACTGCGCCGCAGTAATTTATAAGTGAAGCATGTTCACGAATAAATCGCCGACAGCGCAGGATGATATGACTGATAGCTAACACCGCATTACAGATGTCACAGTGCCGTGGGAAGCGTCTTTCCTTATATGGTTTCATGTGACTTAAAATGGTGGCATTGAGCCGTATTCTCACTAATACTTTTTATTGAAGGCAATTGGGGCGGTTGGCAGTGTCCCAGTCGCCTGGGTATGGCTTATAAGTTGGAATATTTAGTCTGGTCCACTGACCTTGCCACAGAAGATATACTGATTTCTTTCCGAGAGAGAGACTCGACCGTAAATCACGAGGACCGTCCCAAGTCTCCTCGAGCTCTACTGTGCAGCCTACTTTGCAAGTAAGTCAGCCTGCTCGTTGCCGTAGATACAACAATGACCAGGTACCCAGATCAGCATGAATGAATTGTCGCACGAATTCAATTTATTAATAATGCGGCCCTGGATCTCATTAGAGTTCGTAGTACAGGAAGCAATTGCCTGAAGGGCTGATTTTGAGTCTGAATGTTATGCGGGGTGTTTTTAGTCCGACCTCTCATCCTAAAAATGCCCGCAACTGAGCGGGGTCCTCTTTCCGGACTGGAAATAAAGCACCAACAAAGGAACAGGGCATAAAAACTCAGCAGTATACCTTAACACATCTATTTCACTAATTCAATACACCTTACAATATAGAAACAGAGAGACACTGGATATAGTATGAACAGGAAGACAGAGCGGGCTTACTTACACACACTATACTCACAAGAATGTCAAAGGCAGAATTCATACATATCTTACAGGTTGACAATCATTAGAACATGGCATCGGTATTATGAATAGTGAATAATTGTCATTTGATGTTCTAGACAAGATGCACAGTATATAGTTGGAACGACAGGTCTGGTTGGCTTATACTTGCATATATTTGTTCTAGCATATGGCACGTCATCAGGAATTGTCACTTTGCCGTGACGACACTGTTGTACTGGGTTTCTGGTCTTCTTACCTCTGAGTTAGTTTCTCCACATTTAGTCACTTTACATATATGTTCTCTGACCCTGATTTACTGCCTTGAGGTTTGTCACTATAATGTCACATTAACTTCCGCACTGTTTCACTCTCACTGTCTCTGAGGGTTACACTTATATCTTACGGGCAAGACGCGTTGAGGTCGCCACGAATACCCGGTACCTGGGTTAGCAGAGGTGGCACCCGGGTGTGGGAGGGGGGCCCCTCCAGGGGAACCCTCCTACAGGAGACAGGGGATTGCCCATAGGGGCGTCGTCTCCCCGACTTCCTTTATCCAGGGAGTGCAGGGAGACCCTTCACTCTGGGGGCCTCAGCCTGGTGAGAGGCCCTCGTGTAGGAGCCTCGTCGGTGGGGTGCAGGGAGGCCCGCCGGTCTGGGGGCTTCAACCTGGTAGGTGGCCCCCAGGGCTGGGCCAAAGAACTCCAGGAGCCGGGCCTGTTGCCTATTACTCCTGGCGGAGGGCCGTGGGGAAGTGGGGCCCAGACAGCCCTGCTCAGGGGCCTGGTGACCGGCCCTGGAGGTCCGGGTGCTGCGGTCGCCTATAGGGCAAGGCGCCGTCAGGAAGGAATTACGTCACCTCTTCCGTGGGGTGTCCGTCAGGGGCCGGGGTCGTCCAGGGGTTGGCTGCAGGACCGGAACAGGACCGCTCCACCACTCTAGGAACGGCAGCACCTCTGGGGAACCACACCTGGAGGGAGAGAGAGAGGGACGTCCCACGCAGCCGAGAGGTAGGGGGCCGGCCACGCAAGGGACTCTCCCCTCCGGGAGAACCCTAGGAACTGTAGATGAAGGGCGTATGATGGCCATTCCTTCCCCCACACGTACGATGGCCGTGTTGGCGGTGCTGCTCCTGAAGGAGTAAGAGGCAGATGAGGGGTGTACGATGGCTGCTCCCTCCCCAGCACCTACGATGGCCATGTCCGTGGTTCTGCCTGCCCGACAGGAAGTAACTGAAGGGCATACAATGGCTGCTCCTTCCCCCACACGTATGATGGCTGTGTTGGCGGTGTTACTCCCGTAGGAGGAGGAGGAAGTGGATGAGGGGCGTACGATGGCTGCTCCCTCCCCGACACGTACGATGGCCGTGTTCACGGTTCCACATATCCTTCCTTTGCCTGTCGGTGTGCGCTCATTAGCTACTCCACCGAGGCCGTCTCCAGATAGGTCTGTAAACAAAGGGCGTACAATGGCCGCTCCCTCCCCACACATACGATGGCTGTGTTGGCGGTGTTACAGGGGGAAACAACAGATGGGCGAGCGATGGCCGCTCCCTCCCGGGTATGTATGATGGCTGTATCCGTGGTGTTGCTTGGGACTGTTTCTGGAGCAGTCCCACCCCGAACCTGGTGAAGGCTGCCCGACTTGCAGGGTCGTTCCTTCTTCCTGCGTGGTCGCTGTTGGGTCGGTTCCGCGGAAGAGGGACTCAAGGTGGGGGTACCCCAGTGCCCTTCTTGCTCTGGTTCAGGCTTTCCTTGCCCTGGCCTACCGTTGTGTCCTCCTGGGGTGGTGGTGGGGCTGCGAGTTGGGAGTGGGGTAGGGGGTGGTGGGGTGGTTGGTCTGGCGGCACAGAGGTGTGTATTTTACCACCTTCCGTGGTCAAGAAGTCACGGCCCCGTGACTGGAGGTGGTAGGTGGTGGTGGTGGGGCTGCGAGTCGGGAGTGGGGTGGGGGGTGGTGGGGTGGTTGGTCCAGTGGCAGCGGAGGTGTGTATTTTACCACCTTCCGCAGTCAAGAAGTCAAGGCCCCGTGACTGGAGGTGGTAGGTGGTGGTGGTGGGCGTCTGGTGAGCCGGCTGGATGTGCCGGAGGAGGGTGGTCCAGTGGTAAGTTGTGGTGTTTGGCTTCTGGTGGGGGTTGAGGGTGAGCCTGAGCGATGACGGCTGCATGGTGTGGCGTAGGATACGGAGGAGTTGCTGGGTCTCCCGTAGTCTGACAGGTGGGCAGTCGTGTGGACGCCATTGTATGCAGTCAATTCGCATCTCTGGAGGTGGTGTTTGGTGTGGAAGTAGAGGTTGTATATTGGCGAGGGATGAGGCCCTGGGCTTTATGGGGGAGGACCTGGTGGGAGGGGCGTCATCCTGTAGGGAATTGGGATTTGGGAATTTTCCATGTTGCATGATGGAGGGGGAGGGTGATGGGGTTGGTGTTGGGGGTATGGGCGGTATGTGTGGGGGTATATCTAGATGGTGGGCAGGAGAGGCGTCCTGATCTTGTGGTAGTGGTAGTGAGAGTTGGTGTTGGTGGGGAAGGTGGGGAGGCACTTGGTGGCGTGGGCGTCCTGTCATGGTTGTGGACGGTCGTTGGTGGTGGTGTGGGGTGTCGTGTGTAATGGGCATGGTCAGTGGGTAATGGGTGGCCAGGAGTGGATGAATGGGTGGAGTGATAGGTGGGTGAGGTTGGTGCACGTGGGGGGTTCATGGGTGATGTGTTGCGTGGGGCGGTGTGTGGTGGGGTGCAGGTGGGATGTGGGGTGAGTTGTGGCGGGATGGTGGTGGTGGTTGTTTCCGCGGCAGTGAAGGTGGGAGTTGGTGCTGGGTGGTGTGGTGCGGTGTTGGTGGTGGGCGTAGCGGGCGTTGATTGAGAGTGGTGGGTTGGAGGAGGTGGGGTGGGCATAGGAGATGCAGGCGGAGGTGAGGTTGGTCCAGGATCAGAATCGGAGGAAGGTGGTGGTGGGTCAGGTGAGGGTGAGGTGGGGTAGGGGGTCCATGGGTATGGTGAGGTTGAGGGTGGGGTGGGGGGAGTGAGCGAGGAGAGGTGGGTGAGGGTGATGAGGGTGTGATCAAAGTATATAGAAGGCGAATGAGTTGGCGGGGAAGATGAGTGGTGGGGAAGTGATGGTGGTGGGTGGTGCGTGGTGGTAGGTGGAAGGCAGTAGACAGGAGGAGGTGGTTTTAGGAAGTAGGTTAGGGGAAGATGAGGTAAGGGTTTTAGGAGGCCTGTTAAGGGGGAGGCAAGCTTTGTGTTGGTGGGGAATAGGAAGGGGGGAGGCGACAGTAATGGAGAAAGTGGTGTGTGAGGTGGGAAGGTGAGGAATAGGGGAAGGTAGAATAGAAGAGATAGTGAGAGGAGAGGACAAGGAAACATGATGTTTCACCCTGTCATAGACTGGGGGAGATGTGTGGTGGCCCCTGTCATTACGGTGGGATGCGGGGGGAAGTGGAGGGGGCGCCTTCTGTGCCTTTTCCGTGGCATTTTCCTTCCCTTAGGCTCGGGGCAATCGGCATATGGTGGGGAGGCTTCTACTCGCCCTTGTGTCGTTGTGCTGCGCCAGGCAGCTTTTAGCTGCTCACGGATGTCGTGCATTGGACATCCGTTGCAGCAAGGAGAAAATTCCCACAGGTTTACAGCGATGAGATCCGTGGGGAAATGAATGATTTTGCCGATGCGTTGAGGGGTGGAGTGGATGGCTAGAAGGGGCCTTATTAACCCGCCCCATACCATCAACGTATGGGTACGTTGCAACATTTTGCATTTGCCAGTCCCAGCGACGTACTGGTATGTCGTGCAATTGCAAGGTCCCTAATTTGCACAATTTTCAATTTTCGCGCGTGATTTTTCGTATATATACACAGGACACCTTCCTCTATTCCTCTTCAAGATGCCAAGCAGGGACAATGCTTTACACCGCATAACCTCCCCCCTCCCCCCCTCATGCCATTGTCTTGGCAATTCACTTGTTATCAGTGACCTAGCCAGTAAAGACATTCAGGGCCAGAGTGATTCCCCAGTCGATGACAATGTGGAGGACAAAGTTTACATAGCATTATAGGAAGAAACAGTCACAAATAATGATCAGGTAATGTGGCAAAAGAAGGTCAGGTATGGTGATGAGTTAGTGAGTGAAACAATGCTTATAATGCCTATATTACTGTTTGAAAACCAATATACTCTTGTACTACATGTAAATTCGTACCAAGTAAATAAATAAATACCGTTTATGAGTGGTGTGAAATAGTTACCCTCCCATAGAACTCGTTTTCTTTGGTCTATCTATCTATCTATTGCCAGACGCCTCAATCCCGTTTGGGGTGGCTACAAACAAATCGCCTCCAAGTCGCCCTGTCCCCCGCCATCTCACTGCCCTGCTCCCAACTCACACCCCACTCTCTCATATACCTCTCCACCCCATCCCTCCATCTCATCCTCGGCCTCCCCCTCCCTCTTCCCCCCACCACCTCACTCACATACACTCTCTTCATCAGTCTTTCACCCTCCATCCTCTCCACATGGCCAAACCACCTCAGTGTGTTCCTCATAACGCTTCCTATCACATCCACATCCACACCACAACACTCCTTTATATCCTAATTCGTCAGCCTGTCTCTCCATGTGACTCCACAGGCTCCTCTTAAATAACTCATTTCCACTGCTCTCACTCTTGACTTGTGTCCTTCCAACAACGTCCAAGCTTCACTTCCGTACGTTAGAGTTCGTATCACAATACTGTCATGTAGTAACTTTTTCACTTCCATGCTCACTTCCCTGTTTCTTATCACTGCTTTCAAAGAACCAGCAACCTTTCTTCCCTGCTGTACCCTTTCAAGCACTTCACCCTCCAAACCTCCATCCTTACTCATCACACTACTCAAGTACTTAAACGTACTCACATTTTCCAATATTTCACCATCCAACCTCGCTGTAAATTCACTGACTTCACCTCTCTCAAAGACCATCACATTACTCTTCCCTACATTCACCTTTAGATTCCGTTTCTTACACACTCTCCCAAACTCATCCACCAAGCCTTGCAGCTACCCTTCGTCTTCACTCAACAACACAGTATCATTTGCAAACAACAGTACTGGGAGTTTCCAAACACTATCCTCTCTCACCAGGGCCACTCCAACATCCACTACCCTACCTTGTACCTCTTTTATTACTCCATCCATGTACAGATTGTACAACCATGGAGACATGACACATCCCTGCTTCAACCCAATTATCAAAGAGAAAAATTCACTTAGTTCACCATCCACGTGCACTGCAGCCTTCGCACCATCGTACATACTCTTCACAGCATTCAACAACTTCCCATCTACTCCATATATTCTTAACACTTTCCACAATCCTTGTCTATCCACCCTGTCATATGCTTTCTCCAAATCCATGAAAGCTGCATACAGCTTCTTTCCCTTTTCTAGAAACTTTTCCACTAAAGATCGAAGAATGAATATCTGATCTACACAACCTCTTCCCTTCCTAAAGCCTCCCTGTTCTTCTCCAACTAATTTCTCTGTTCTTTCTCTAACTCTGTCAATAAGTATCCTACCATACACCTTTCCTATTATACTAAGAAGACAAATGCCCCTATGATTACCACACACTTCTTTTTCCCCTTTTCCTTTGTACAAGGGAATAATTATACCTGACTTCCAATCCTCCGGGACTCTACCTTCCTCCCAGGCCAATCTGCACATCTTCCACATCCATTCTACTACTATCTCTCCCCCATGCTTCAGCATTTCACCACACACTCCATCAATTCCTGGGGCTTTCCCTGATTTAACTTTCTTCATTGCTTCCACAACTTCTGTCCTACTGATTTCTTCCTGTCTTCTCACCTCCCTCCTTCTCCCAGCCATTCCCCAGCCACTTATACTCGCATTACTTCCATCCTCTATGTTCAACAATTCCTTAAAGTGCTCTCTCCATCTGCTCACTTTTTCTCCCTTCTCCACCAGTAATCTACCATTTTTATCTTTCACTCCTCTGCTAACTTCACTTCCACCCTGTCTTACTCTTTTCACCTCTTTCCAGAACATTTTCTTACAATCCCTCCACTTTACACTCAAATTCCTTCCAAATTCCTCATCCACTCTCTTCTTACTAATCTTTTCACCTCTCTTTTTCTACATATAACTCTCTCTTCTGCCTCTCAACTTCTTCCACGCCCCTATTTCTCATCCATTCATTGTATGGTTTCTTCTTTTGTGCCACAGCCTGTCTCGCCTCATAAGTCCACCACGTGTTCCTTGCACCCCCCTCCACCTTCTCTTCCTTCCACACACCACATCACATGCTGCGAATATTTCTTCTGTAAAAATCCTACACACACCTTCCACGTCTCCCATCTGCTCCAATTCATATTTGCCCAATCGTTCCTCCACTTCTCTCTTATACTTTGCCTTTTTCTCATCCTCTTGTAACCTTTCCACTCTCCTTGCAACTACTCCTTCCTCTCATCTTTCCCTTCTTCTATTCCTCCATCTTACTTGAATTCTAATTCTGGCCACCACCAAGTAGTGGTCAGAAAGTCCACTCCCCCAACCTCTATGAGCTCTTGCATCCATTATACATCTTTGCATCCTTTCATCCACACACACATAATCAATCATTGCCTTCCTTTCATTCAGTTTACCACCCACCCTTCTCATCACTCGCCATGTATACCTGTGGATCATTTTATGCCTGAAGAGGGTATTGGCTATTACCAACCCCCTCCCAGCACAAATGTCCACTAACGCACTCCCATTCTCATCTATCTCAGCAGGCACACCCCACTCACCAACTATTCCATCCACCTTCACATTCCCAACTTTACCATTCATATCACCAATCAAAAACACTCTCTCATTCCTTCCAAACTTTTCCACGCACACTTCTACATTTGTCCAGAACTCTTCTCTCACTCTTCTAGCACGATCTTGCGTTGGCGCATACACACACACAATCGCCCACATTTGTATTCCAACTTTCAACTTTACCCACACAATCCTTGATCCAACTGATCCATACTGTCTTATGCTCTTCTTCCATCTTTTACTCACAACTATACATACTCCTTCCTTTGCCTTCTCATTCTCACCTACTCCTGCACATATACCCCATCCATACTCCCATTCTCTCACACTTTCTCCTCTCCATTTTGTTTCAGTTATTCCACATACATCCACTTTCACACCCTCAAGCACCTGGACAATCTCTCTCTCTTTCACCTCATCATTCGCTCCTCTTACATTCCAAGTTGCCATTACCAAGTCCTTTGTCCGGTCCTGGGTCGTCATCGTTTGGTCAGTCTTTGTCTGAGGCTTATTGTTTGTTTTTTTAGTTAGTTGTTTTCTGGGGAGGGGCACTAACCCTCCGCCAACCCTTTTAGTTGCCTTTTACGACAAGCAGGGATACTCGGGGAGTATTCTTGAAAACCCCCCCTACCTTGGCCAGCCTGTTAGAAAACCCAGTCAGGTAAGGAGGTACTGGTACCTGGATCGAGTATTTTAAACCTCAGGTGAGCGATTTCTTTATGAATTTTCGATGTTTCTCAACAAAAGCAGAGGTTTTAGCCAAAAAAATTTTCGAAAATACCTCGGGATTGGGGGATGTCAGAGGTGCGAAATAGCTCGGGACGTGATGGGTTAAATTGATTTGTTTATCCAGGTCTCCCGTCAGTTCATGTATTATAAAATGTTCTTTAATGAAACCGGGGAGGATCCTGAGGAGTTTGTGGAATATAAGTTGTTCCCAGGTTTCTGCGTCTGTATCCGGGTATGCAGCGGTGACGAGCCGCCTAGCCTGGACGAAAGTGTCTTCCAGGCTGCCGTCGTAGGTCAGGGCGTCGAGTTGTGAAAGGGCGACAACTCTGCTCAGTGAAGGCGTGACAGCCTGTTTCACAATGTGTGAGAATTGGTCCCATGTCAATTCCGGGACGATTTTTGAGGCATCAGTAGCAATAATTTTGCCCAGGTTAGGTAGTGTGACTGCTATTTTCTCTCTGTCAGTGTCAAACCCAATATCTAAGAGAGGTTTTACCATATCCAAGTAGACGTCAATGTCATATTGTTCAGGGTTGAACCTTGGCAATTGCATGTGAGGTTTGGCTACCATTGTGCAAGTTTCGCTTATTGTGTTCCTCCGTGCTTTAATCAGATCCAGAACCACCGCTGGCCACCAGTGTTATGTGGGGTGTTTTTAGTCCGACCTCTCGTCCTAAAAACGCCCGCGACTGAGCGGGGTCCTCTTTCCGGACCGGAAATAAAGCACCAACAAAGGAACAGGGCATAAAAACTCGACAGTACACCTTAACACATCTATTGCACTAATTCAATACACCTTACAATATAGAAACAGAGAGACACTGGATATGGTATGAACAGGAAGACAGAGTGGGTTTACTTACACACACTATACACACAAGAATATCAAAGGCAGAATTCATACATATCTTACAGGTTGACAATAATTAGAACATGGCATCGGTATTATGAAAAGTGAATAATTGTCATTTGATGTTCTAGACAAGATGCACAGTATACAGTTGGAACCACTGGTCTGGTTGGCTTATATTTGCATATATTTGTTCTAGCATTATGGCACGTCATCAGGGATTGTCACTTTGCCGCAGCAACACTGTTGTACTGGTTTTCTGGTCTTCTTACCACTGAGTTAGTTTCTCCAAATTTAGTCACTTTATATATATGTTCTCTGACCCTGATATACTGCCTTGAAGTTTGTCACTATAGTGCATTACTTCACATTAACTTCCGCACTGTTTCACTGTCACTGTCTCTGAGGGTTACACTTATACCTTATGGGCGAGACGCATTGAGGTCGCCACGAATACCCGGTACCTGGGTTAGCAGAGGTGGCTCCTGGGCGTGGGAGGGGAACTCTCCTGCAGGAGATAGGGGATCGCCCGTAGGGGCATCGTCTCCCCGACTTCCTTCGTCCAGGGGGTGCAGGGAGGCCCTTCACTCTGGGGGCCTCGACCTAGTGAGAGGCCCTCGTGTAGGTGCCTCGTCAGTGGGGTGCAGGGAGGCCCGCCAGTCTGTGGGCCTCGACCTGGTAGGTGGCCCTCAGGGCTGGGGCCAAACAACTCCATGAGCCGGGCCTGTTGCCTGTTACTCCTGGCGGAGGGCCGTGAGGGAGTGGGGCCCAGACAGCCCTGCTCAGGGGCCCGCTGACCGGCCCTGGAGGTCCGGGTGCTGCGGTCGCCTATTGGGCAAGGCGCCGTCAGGAGGGAACTGCAGCACCTCTTCCCTGGGGCGTCTGTCAGGGGCTGGGGTTTTCCAGGGGTTGGCTGCAGGACTAGAACAGGACTGCTCCACCACTCGAGGAATGGCAGCACCTCCGGGGAACCACACCTGGAGGGAGAGAGAGAGGGGCATCCTACGCAGCCGAGAGGTAGGGGGCCAGCCGCGCAAGGGACCTTCCCCTCCGGGAGAACCCTAGGAACTGTAGATGAAGGGCGTACGATGGCCGCTCCTTCCCCCACACGTACGATGGCCGTGTTGGCGGTTCCACAGCTCCTGAGGGCAGCAGTTGAAGGGCGTACGATGGCTGCTCCTTCCCCCACACGTACGATGGCCGTGTTGGCGGTGCTGCTCCTGAAGGAGTAAGGGGCAGATGAAGGGCGTATGATGGCCGCTCCCTGCCCGGCATGTACGATGGCCATGTCCGCGGTTCTGCCTGCCTGACGGGAAGTAACTGAAGGGCATATGATGGCTGCTCCTTCCCCCACACATACGATGGCCGTGTTGGCAGTGTTACTCCCGTAGGAGGAGGAGAAAGTGGATGAGGGGCGTACGATGGCCGCTCCCTCCCCGACATGTACGATGGCTGTGTTCACAGTTCCACTTCTCCTTCCTTTGCCTGTCGGTGTGCACTCAATAGCTACTCCACCAAGGCCATCTCCAGATAGGTCTGTAACCGAAGGGCGTACGATGGCCGCTCCTTTGCCACATGTATGATGGCCGTGTTGGCGGTATTACAGGGGGAAACAACTGAGGGGCACACGATGGCTGCTCCGTCCTCGGTACTTACGATGGCCGTATCCGCGATGTTGCTTGGGACTGCTTCTGGAGCAGTCCCGCCCCGAACCTGGTGAAGGCTGCCCCACTTGCAGGGTCGTTCCTTCTTCCTGCGTGGTCACCTTTGGGTCAGTTCCGCGGAAGAGGGACTCAAGGTGGGCGTGCCCCAGCGCCCTTCTTGCTCCGGTTCAGGCTTTCCTTGACCTGGCCTGCCGTGGTGTCCTCCTGGGGTGGTGGTGGGGCTGCGAGTTGGGAGTGGGGTGGGAGGTGGTGGGGTGGTTGGTCCGGCGGTGGTGGAAGTGTGTATTTTACTGAAAATATCACAAATGAGTCATGCCTAGAAATGAGAGCATAGTCTATGGCTTTGTCAACAGCTAAAAGTTCGGAGGTAAACACAGATGTATGAGTCGGCAACCGATACCTGAGGGCACATTCAGTCGACCACACACTTGCACCCACACATTCACTCGACTTGGAGCCATCGGTGTACAAGTGGTGGGACCCCAAGTGACGAATGATGATATTACGAAACAAGTGGTGGACCTCCTCCTCCGGCGCCTTGGTCTTAGGTGCTGGGAGCCATGTAACATCAACAGTAAACCCAGGTGGCTCCCAAGGCGCTATATTTTTCAACACCAATTTGTGCACAGTCACTGGGGTCTACACCAAGCTCCTGAGTCAGTAAGTGGAGGCGAACGGCAAGTGGCCGACGCACCTCCCACAGAAGGTGGTGGTATTGATGCAGGGGGATACAGGCCACATTGCCGATATTACTTTTCCTTAATGTTCATAACCCGTACGATAATGCCAGGTGGTCACGGCGAATACAGAGGGGAGGCACATTCGCCTTCACTTCCATACGAGCTACACGAGTACACGGACGGCTCCAAGACACATTCGCAAACATTTATTCTGCAACACATCCAATCCTTTCAGTGTGGCATCGGATGCCGAGCCATACACCTGTGCGCCATAGTTTAGCTTCGATCGAATAAGGGACTTATACACCATTAATACAGATTTTCTGTCGGCACCCCATGTAGTACCCGCTAGGTACTTGAGAACATTTACTGGTTTATCACAACGAGCAATCAAATTATTAACATGAATTTTGAAGTTCAAACGACGATCAAAATGTATTCCCAAAAACTTTACAGAATTTTGAAAAGGTACCGCCTGATTATCCAAAGTTAAGCACAAATTAGGTACGTTACGATTCGTAAAAACTACAGCGGCACACTTACGGACGGAAAACTTATATCCCCACTGCAAGGCCCATTGGTGGACGGAATCAAGGGCTGCTTGAATCCACCCAGCCGAAAATTGTGCATTACGGGAAGAGTGCCATATTGCACAGTCATCAGCGTAGAGCGAGTATTTAAGATTCCTTGGGATGGGAGCTGATGACAGAATATCATTGATCATAATGCTAAATAAAGTAGGACTAAGCACACTTCCCTGCGGCACTCCGTTTTCCTGGATAAATATATCCGATGTTACGTTACGGGGCAATTTGACAGAGAAAGTCCTGTCCCTTAAGAAACTGGAAATAAAAATAGTCTGATTTCCTCTTAAACCATAAGTATAGAGCTTCATTAGTATAGCGTGTCGTCATGTCATGTCATAGGCTTTATGGATGTCCAAGAACACCCCTATCATGAATTCTTTATTGGCAAATGCCTCTGTAATACAATGCTCCAAATTCATAAAATGATCTAGTGAACTTTCGTATTTACGGAAGCCACATTGTTGATCATTTAACAAATTCTTCGACTCTAAAACAAAAAGAACCCTGTTGTTTACCATTCGTTCTATGACCTTACATAGACAAGAAGTCAACACAATAGGACGAAATGAAGCGGGATTCATAAGACGACCAGCCTCTTTGGGTATCGGTATGACGTGCGCAAAGTGCCATGAGTTTGGGAACGTTCGAGACGGCCAAATCTCATTGTACAATGCTAACATCAGGTTGTCCTGATTAAGATGCTGGATCATACCGTACGTGATGGTGTCTGGTCCAGGGCTGGTGTCTTTACAGGATTTAAGGGCAAGGAGCAGATCATCTAGCGTAAACTCTTGGTTGTACGGGGACTCTACGTCTTCTGTGGCAAGTCAGTAATCTGTAGCTCAGCCGTGTGTTTATGATGTTGGAAACGCGGATCATAATTGGCTGAGCTACTTACATGAGAAAAACTCCTGGCGAGGATGTTAGCAATGTCCACGGGCTCGTCATAGATGTTATTATTTGTTTGCAGGGTGGTAATTGGGAAGTATGGGCCTTTATTATTTAATATTCTTATGGTGGACCAGACTTTACTTAATGGTGTTGTACGAGTCACCGTGGAAACAAAGGACCGCCAGGAGTCACGTTTGGCCCTTCTTATTATTCTCCTTGCCTCAGCCCGTGCCTGTTTGTATGCAATAAAATTTTCCTCAGTGGGCTGACAATAAAAAATCCTGTATCTCCTATTGCGTTTTCTTAATGCTTGTCGGCAATCCGGCGTTCACTAATGTGCTCTATGTTTCGCATGAACTGTAGAAGTCTTGGGAATAGCAGCCTCAGCTGCGTGTAATATGGAAGTAGTTATATTTTCGACCTTAACATCTATGGTCTCCCCAGATATATCTACATTGGCGATCCTTGAGAAGGATCCCCAATCTGCTTTCTTATAGTTAAATTTTGGAGGTGGAGGATCTGAAACAATGTCGCGTGTATAAGAAACTCAGATGGGTAAATGATCACTTCCCAAGGAGTCGTCATAAGGGTCCCATGAGAAATCTTGATGTATACCAAGGGAGGCCAAAGATAAGTCAATGGCCAAAAAGTTACCAGTACGATCATCTACACGAGTCGGTCTACCATCGTTCAGAAGACAGAGGATAGACTGTAGTATTAGGTCGGGTACTTGCTCCCCACGACCATCAATCCTCAAGCTACCCCATTGATAGTGATGGGCATTAAAATTGCACATCACTAACTTATTTCCAGGGAGATGTTCAAATAGTGAATTTAAAGCATCACTATGAATGAGGCCATGTGGATGACAGTACAGAGAGCAAATAGACAGATATGTGTTATTAAATTTTACTCTGCACGCGACAGCTTCCAGAGCAGAATTTAGAATCTCTTCCATTTGTGGGTGTAAATGGCAACTCCGTGACCTTCATATCTTCTATGCGAGTGATAGTGTTTGAACTGTGGAGGATCAGGGTGATCCTCCAGGCGCGTCTCCTGTAAACAAACAATGGCCTGTGTATTGAAAGCAAAATTGCTATATTGTGTAACTTATTCCCAGTACCTCTGCAATTCCATCGTAATGCAGTGAAAGCGACGGTTTAAGATTTTCGTTGGGGGCCAGTGGGCTTTGTCTTTTTTTGTTGCCCACCGGCAGGCGACCGACTACCCGGGGACCTATCCTGGTGCTTGTTTACGGAAACCTCCATATGTTCATCAATTACTAGGTTCCCTGACTCCCCCGAGGAAGAGCTAACCTTCCTCTCCCTCGCTGGAGTGGGAACTGGAAGAACATGAGGACGAGACTGTTTTGTGACGGTGGTCATGTTACTTTTACTAGACTTGTCAGACTTCACTTTAGGCCGTACTGATGGAGAGGCAGCAGCAGCCTGAGAATAGGTTGAAACCTTTGGGATATCAGTGAGAGAGTTGGAGTGGACGGGAGGCCGAGATGGAGAGGTACTGTGAGTGGCAGGAGGGAGAAGGACAAGATCAGTCTGTGTCTCGACAGAGCACATCACAGGACGGGACATTACCGCCGAAGCATAGGACCTATTCGGCGTGGGAGTTGCATGCAACTCCTTCACCATTTTCCTAGCTTCATAGTAGGAAATGCTCTCAGTTCCCTTCACTGTGCAGACCTCCTTCTCCTCCTTTCACTTGGGACAATCCCTAGAGGAAGTGGAGTGAGCACCCTTGCAGCGAAAGCAACAGACAGTCTCAGATGTGCAATGTTCCGCATCATGACCTTGGCTTGCACACTTACCACACACTGGCTGGGAATCCCGACAAGTCTTGGAACCATGCCCATACAATTGGCATTTCAAGCAACGGAAAGGGTTGGGAATATATGGCCGCACATGAACAATTTCATAACCGATTTTTACTTGGCTAGGCAGTGACACTTTACCAAAAGTCAAAACGATAGTCGCAGTCTTTGTCCTGACACCTTCCGAAAATCTTGTTATGAATTTAGCATCAATGACATCTTGTTGAGCGAGTTCCTTTATGATCTCTTCCTCACTCATCACCATGAGATCTCTGGAAGTGATAACAAACCTTGCAGGAATTCATGGAAGTTGGGATCTTGGCTTTGACATCATAGCAGTGAAACTTGCACAACTTCAACAAGTATTTTACTTGAGATGAGGTACAAGTCTTAATGAGGAGGTCTCCGTTCCCAAGTTTTTTTACTTGTTCCACCTCCCCAGCACAGCCATCAATGACCTTCTTGATCATGAAGGGATTGAGACTGCTCAAGCGAGTGGAACCTAGAGCAGTGATGATTACATACTCGGCATTATTTATAGGGATGTCACGGGGCAAACACGTCTGGGGCCATTCTGTCTGGGGGCTGTTAGTCCATGTAGTAGTTGGGGATCGGTCAGGACTACCTTCCCTCCTGACGGGGGGGCAGGCAGTAGTGGCGTCCGCCATAGAATCCACTCCCTCCTAACGGGGGAAGTGGGAAGGAGGTGAGAAAGCAACCAAAGGACAAATAACCTGAGGTAGACCACTATGTCTGAGGTTGCCCTCTCAAACCACTCCAGGGAGGCCCGACCGTGTCTATTCACGCCCCAGAGCGATCAGTGGGAGGGACCCTCCGTGGTTAAACTCAGTGTAATGGCACAGACACCTACTGTACCTAGCTACAGGGAGGGGAGGAATATGAGTAACTAGCTAACCTAGTCGCCACCAGAAGGGTGAAAAAAAAAAAGAACTAATGCCAGTGAGGTAGCCCTAGAAAGCTAGAGAAGAGAGCCAACGAGCATACATTCAGTCCCTTCACGACCATGCATCAGTCTTCTTCCGATGTGCTTCATTAATCTATTTATATTTACAGTGTCCATAACCATTGTGGATTTTCCAATGCCGTTAGCCGAATGTACGTACATACATACATATATATATATATATATATATATATATATATATATATATATATATATATATATATATATATATATATATATTATAAGGTGCATAGAGACGGCACTTACAATGCGTTTTTTTTTTTTTTTAATTGTACCCTTTAGTTCTTACGGAAAAGCAAAGTTCCATCACTGAAGAGGCATATTTCTATGTTCGGAGACGTTATGGTTACCTTCATTTTTATGCTGGATGTTTTTAGGGCGACATCTCGTCCTAAAGACACCAGCGACTGAGAGGGGGTCTCTCTCTAAACCGGAACTAGAACACTTACAAAAGAACAGGGCATAAAAATTCTGCAGGACACCTTGACACATATATTGCCTTAATCCAATTTTCCTTACAATATACATACAATGATATACAAGATGTGGAACGGGTATAGTGACAGGCTAGTTAACAATAGTACATCACGTCACACATACACTGTGTTAACACCCGAGATATTGTACAGGAGAATAATACAGAGGAAGACACAGTTCATACAGTCCTATCTCCTCAGTCTTTGTATAGTGTACTGGTCTGCTGAACTTAGGTATCGCCATGACACTTGTATATTATTCTAGTCCAGGAAACTTAGGCACTGACGCAGTGTACTGGGTAGCCTACATTAAGTTAGAGACACTTTCACTGGTGGTGTTCCTGTCTCACTGTCTTTGGAATATACGGCACTGTCACTTTCAAGTCTTTGGTACAACACTGAGATCTCACTGTGTCGTCACTGGGCTGCTGATGTCTGGGCTTAGTCAAGGTGGCGCCCGGGAGTCGGAGGGAGTCCTACAGGTAAGCTCTCCCGCAGTAGGCACGGGACTGCTACTGGGGGCGTCACAGCCTGGGTGCGCTTCTGGTCCAGGATGCAGGGAGGCCCTCTCTTGTCAGGGCCTCGACATGGTGAGGGGCCCTTGGGGCTGGGGCCAAACAGCATCAGGAGTCAGACCTGCTGCTTCTTACTCTCTGCGGAGGGCAGACAGTTAGTGGGGCTAGGGCAGTCCTGCCCTGGGGTCCGAGGGGTGTCCCTGGGAGGCCTGGGACTGCGGTCGCCTCTAGGCTGGGGCGCCGTCAGGGGTTGGCTGCAGCACCTCGTCTGTGGGGAGTCCATCAGGATCAGGCATCGTCCAAGGGCAGGCTGGAGAGCATGGATTCTGCCTTCAGCTATCAGGCCTCGCCACCATTCCTAGAATGGCAGCACCTCCGGGGAACCACACCTGAAGGGAGAAACAGGAAGGCATCCCACGTGGCCGCTGGGTGGAGAGTGGGCTGTGCAAGGGACCTTCTCCGGGAGAACCTTCTGGGCTGTGGATGTAGGGCGTACAGTGGCCGTCCCTTCCCTGACACGTACAGTGGCCGTTGCCACGGTTCCACAGGCCCTTGGGATAGCAGCGGAAGGACGTACAGTGGCCGTTCCTCCTCCATTATATACAGTGGCCGTTACTGTGGTGCTGCTCCTGAAGGAGGAAGAGCCAGATGAGGGACGTACAGTGGCCGTTCCCTCCCCGGCATGTACAGTGGCCATCACCGTGGGTCTGCCTGCCCGACGGGATGTAGCTGAGGGACGTACAGTGGCCATTCCCTCCCTGACACGTACAGTGGCTGTTGTCGCGGTTCAACCTCTCCTGCCTTTGCCTGTCGGTGTGCATACAGTGGCCATCACACTGAGGCCGGCTCCAGATGTGGCTGCAGCAGAAGGACGTACAGTGGCCGTCCCTTCCCTGGTACATACAGTGGACATTACCGCGGTGCTGCAGGGAGAAACAGCTGAGGGACGTACAGTGGCCGTTTCCTCCCCGGTACGTACAGTGGCTATCACGGTGCTACCTGGGACTGTATCTGGAGCAGTCCCACCCCGATCCCGGCGAAGGCTGGTCTGGCCGAAAAGTAGTCTCCCATCACTGCAACGTCATGGTTGCGCAGGTTGAAGGGAAGAGGGACACAAGGTTGGGGTTCACCTGAGCCCGTCTTGCTCTGGGCTGGCATCATGTCCACCTGGCCCACTGTGGTGTCTTCCCGGGGTGGGGGTGGGGCTGTTGCTCCGTAGTGGGATGGGGAGTCTGGCAGCGGGAGGTTGCATTTCAATCATGCTGTAAGTAAAATCCTTTTTGTATGAAATATAACAATCCCCCTTTTGTTGTGTTATGCAGCATGTTCTGGGTCCCGACTTCTCGGTTCCAGGCATGGTGCGGTTCTGGGTTCTTTATTCCCGACCGGGTCAGTATCAGCAAGGAAGGAAAATACAAACACCATTGGTCAAAGGCACACTTATGTATTATCAAGAAACAAATACACACACCATTCTATGACCAAAACAGAGGAGTTACAATGACCGAAAAAAGCATTTACAACAATGGCTCTCTACCTAGCTCAGTAAGTCTGACCTTTCCAGGGAGTTACTAAAATGCAGCATAGTGCCCCCTGGAACACCCAGCCACCCCCACAAGGAATTCAGCATAGTGCCCCCATGAACTCCCAGACACCCCAACAAGGAGCCCACGGAGGATTAGCAGCAGCGCGCTGGGACTCGTTGCGACAACAGCCTAAGTCAGCCCAGACCGCACGCCCCTATGACCCGGAGCCCGTCCGCCGTCGCCATAGCAGGAATACTGCACTACCTTCCGGGCGAGCCTTCACCAACCAGCTAAGGGGTGGAGCTGTCTGTCCAGCTCCTGCCAGCACCCCCAAGGAGACGGCCAGTAGCCGCTCCCGCCTTTGCCAAGAAGGTGTCTTCTTTCTTGAGATGGCCAGTAGCTGCTCACCCCTCTCTAAGGAATCGGCCAGTAGCCAACCTGAGGGTAACCAGGAGATGGCCGGTGGCCGCTCCCGCCTTCACCAAGAGGGTGTTCTTCCGGAGAGGGCCGGTAGCCGCTCCAAACCCCTCCTGCAGGAGTCGGCCTGTAGCCGCTCCCACGTTCGTCAGACGGCCTGTAGCCGCTCCCATGTTCGTCAGATGGCCTGTAGCTGCTCCGAAGGCATTCCCCCAGAGACGGCCTGTAGCCGCTCGCCCCTCGCTAAGGAGACGGCCGGTAACCGCTCTGAGGGTAATGAGGAGATGGCCTGTAGCCGCTCCCGCCTTCGTCAGACGGCCTGTAGCCGCTCCCGCCTTCGTCAGACGGCCTGTAGCCGCTCCCGCCTTCGTCAGACGGCCTGTAGCTGCTCCAAAGGTGTTCCCCTTGAGACGGCTGGTAGCCGCTCCAAAGTTGTTCCCCTTGAGATGGCCAGTAGCCGCTCCAAACTCCTCCTGAAGGAGTCGACCTGTAGCCGCTCCCACCTTCATCAGATGGCCTGTAGCCGCTCTGAAGGCATTTCCCCAGAGACGGCCTGTAGCCGCTCGCCCCTTACTAAGGAGAGGGTCTGTAACCACTCTGAGGGTAATGAGGAGATGGCCCATAGCCGCTCCCGCCTTCGTCAGATGACCAGTAGTCGCTCCAAAGGTGTTCCCAGAGTCAGCCTGTAACCACTCTACCCCCCTCCTGCAGGAGTTGGCCTGTAGCCGCTCCCACGTTCGTCAGACGGCCTGTAGCCGCTCCCATGTTCGTCAGATGGCCTGTAGCTGCTCCGAAGGCATTCCCCCAGAGACGGCCTGTAGCCGCTCGCCCCTCGCTAAGGAGACGGCCTGTAGCCGCTCGCCCCTCGCTAAGGAGACGGCCTGTAGCCGCTCGCCCCTCGCTAAGGAGATGGCCTGTAGCCGCTCGCCCCTCGCTAAGGAGACGGCCGGTAACCGCTCTGAGGGTAATGAGGAGATGGCCTGTAGCCGCTCCCGCCTTCGTCAGATGGCCTGTAGCTGCTCCAAAGATGTTCCCCTTGAGACAGCTGGTAGCCGCTCCAAAGTTGTTCCCCTTGAGATGGCCAGTAGCCGCTCCAAACTCCTCCTGAAGGAGTCGACCTGTAGCCGCTCCCACCTTCATCAGATGGCCTGTAGCCGCTCTGAAGGCATTTCCCCAGAGACGGCCTGTAGCCGCTCGTCCCTCACTAAGGAGAGGGTCTGTAGCCACCCTGAGGGTAATGAGGAGGCGGCCCATAGCCGCTCCCGCCTTCGTCAGATGACCAGTAGTCGCTCCGAAGGTGTTCCCCGAGTCAGCCTGTAACCACTCTACCCCCCTCCTGCAGGAGACGGCCTGTAGCCGCTCCCACGTTCGTCAGATGGCCTGTAGCCGCTCCGAAGGTGTCCCTGGGTTTGCTGGCAGTTACTCACCATCTCAGGCCATGGCCAGTAGCTGGGCCTTGATGGTTTGTAGCCGCGCCCCTAGGAAGCCACGGCCAGTAGCCGGGCCCTACAGCAGGAAGTGGCCAAGAGCCACCCCACCACCTAAGCTTGATGCCTGTTCCCCGACCCCCAGCACAGATGGTGTAGAGGAGTATAGGAGAGGCCCTGTAGTCTCCCCCAGTCTCTGCTCCCTACGACTGGCTCTGGAGGAGACTCACCTGATGGACCCTGATGCAGGTCAGTGCCGCAGCCCCCTCCTGTCCTTGCCGCCCAGCCCTGGGGACCGCAGTCCTCAGGAACCCCAGACCCTCCCCAGAATGCCCAGGCGGGAACTCCTTACACCATGACGGCGGAGGACCTCCCCCTACATCAGAAGCCTGAACTACCGATTCAGGCAATTATTCGGCCCCAGTCCAGAGGGCCGCACTCCTGTCCCCAGCCCTGAGAGTACGGGCCCTTTCGCTGCCCACAGCCTCAGACAAGAGCAGACGCCTCTGCGCATGATTCTGTGCCCCCTGAGCACGGAGACCCCTGGTGGTGCCCCATCAGTAGTGGCGCAGTGCTGCCCCTCAGCCGCACCCTGGGCACCAGATGAACCATAATGACTGTGACTGTGAAATGATAGTGACCGAGCAGTGACGAGGCGGAGCAGTGAATTAACAGTGATAGACCTAAGTGTTAGAAAAGATGAGTAGATACATTGAACTACCCCAAAGTAATAAGATAAGCCCCAAAGCAGTGGAGAAGTAATAATAATTGAGTAAAAGCATTTTACGAGTGGAACATATTAAAGTAAACATGCTGCCATTGAACTCTAGCTCATACTATTATAATCATTAGATCCCAGTGCCTTACACCCCCCCCCTTTTTTGTGAGAAATAGTTCTAGCCTCTCCACTCGTGTAGAGACCCCAGACTGCACTAATTTAGAATATTCCGCCTCGAGTGTTGTTTTCACTACATTCCCAAACAGTATCCTGCAAAATACTATTAACCCTATCAAGCTATAAGAGTTTATGATCACTCAGAATATTGTGTCTGTAACATCTGCTGATTCTCCTGTCTGAGTAATACAAGTGTAAGGTTATTGCCTGGAGTTTTTGTGTCCTGCCTCTCTTTTATTTGTTTAAGCCCCGGTCTTGAAAGAGAGCCACACTACACGTTAGGTGCTTAAGGAAAGGGAAGCCGAACCTAAAACACCTAGCATTACAGTTACACCTTTCTGATATGAGGTTATATTCACACAATGTCACAGGTAGTGTTCCACAGCTATGTCAGGCCAGTGATGTGCAATATACACAGACAACACAGTTCAGTATATCCAGTGTGCCACGTATGACAATATTTATATCCAGTTCCTTAACTCTAGGTATCTGCGTGACATGTACGAGGTCCTAGTTAATATAATATATCCACGAGACATGGATGATGCCCTAGCTAGCCTCAGTCTACATTCATGTTATACGGGTCAAGGATATACTACGCCAGTCACCAGGGGGGGGGGTTAATGAGTCTAGGAAGGGTAGGCCCCGTGGGGATGGAGGTAGGGGGAGGGGTGCGTGACATGTATGAAGATATATATCCTGACCCTTTAGCTTAGGTATGCACAGGACATGTACGAGGCCCTAGCTAATAATATCCGCGTGACTTGGACGAAGCCCTAGCTAACCTTAGGACATACACACTCTACACAGGACAGGTATATAGTGTCTTATTCGGATCACCAACAAGGGGGGGGGACAATGAGTCTAGGGAGAGTATGTTCAAATGGGGATCGGGGTTGGGGGCCCAGGGAGGGAAGAGAGGACACACAGGTGAGGATAACACTGACGTCTGTTGCTCTGTAGGGGTGACACTGGGGAGGGTTCATCACTGTAGGGAAATTAGCCCATACAAGGGGGTGTCGAGCACTCCGCCAGGTAGTATTAGAAGTAATAGAGTTCACTATGGTACACAAGGGGGAGGGGATCACACTGGGGGGGGGGAGGTTGGTCAGTACTGTGGAAACGGCCACACTGACTCAAGGGGGAGGGAGTGACACTGGGGAAGGGGTCTGGTCGCACTAGGGAAGTACATAAACAGAAAGTCTATTACTCATGACTCTGAGAGGAGAGGACAGAGCCCATGGGATGTCAGAGACTATGCCGGGAGTTTCAAATGTCGGCCGGGCATGGGAGGTGGGCCGCCCAGCAAGTAGTACAGGGGAGGGTGGTCCGTGAAGTCACCAGTGTCCTCGAGGAATGGGCAGGTGGTGTACTGGGTGGCTCCCTAGCCGCTGTGGCCCGGCAGGAGGTCGGGCTTTCTGGGCTAGGTCCGAAGAGGGCCAGGAGGCGTACTGTGTGACACTGGCCCTTAGTCATCATCGGGGTTCTAGAAGAGGATCGAGGGAGGCCCAGGGCTGGGGTTGGGCGTGAGGAGGGCGGTGCCCTGGGTGAGCCACTGCTGCGTCCTGGGGAGCTAGCTGTCAGGGAGGGACTGCGGCCGCCGTCATGGGGCGAAGCTGGGCTGCTACAACAGGCACTGGGAGAGGCCTTCCAGGTCCAGAGGCTGTGGTCTCGCCATCAGGAGGTGGCTGCCAGGGGCAAGCTGTGGCCTCTCGCCTGGGGGGAGTCCAGCAATGCCGTGGGCTGCAAGGACAGGACACCGGCCCTCAGGGACGTCACACCCGCTCTGGTCTCTGGTGGGGTCCCTGAAAAGGAGCAGGAGTCACCCGCTCGTTTTGAGGGGCTGGGAGAGGGGCACCTCCCTTCACCCCCAGAGTGGTAGTCGGGGCAGGAGGCGCCTTCCGCTAAAGGAGCCTGGATATGGGCTGAGGGAGAACGACTGGGGGCCGACCCTATGGATACTACAGACCCTGATGGTGGGGAATAGGCGCCCAATGGGTACTACCAAGGATATCAAATGACATCCTAAACTTAGAGGAATATAATATATGGAGAAGAGATAGGAACTTAAAAAAAGGAGGAGGAATTATAATATTAACTAAGAAAAATCTAAAAGTCAAAGAAATAGAATTAGATATATCATCACAAGTAGAACTGATTGCAGTAGAGATAAATACATCTGAAGGGAAAGTAATTGTAGCCAATTTGTACATGCCATCCAGATCAAACACATGGGAAAGAGACGAATATGAGGAACTGGCGGAGAGTACAATTCAGAGTTTAAGAGCATTACTGCTTAAAATGGAAGAGAAATCGAAAAGAATTATATTAACTGGAGATTTTAATACAAATATAAATTAGCATACTCTAGATATAATAAGCCCAGAAAGCTGCTGGGACCAGAAGCTCCTGGATCTTGTGCAAGAGTTTTTCCTAACGCAACATGTAAGGGAAAGCACCAGAAAAAGAGGACTCGATGTGCCCTCAATGCTAGATCTCATATTTACTTGGCAAGAAAACGATATTGACAATTTAATATATCACCCTCCATTCGGCAAAAGTGACCATGCAGTACTAAATTGCAATTTCAGGATTGAATATGACATAGATAATGAAATGCGTGAGTTAGAGTTTAGTGCCCCCGAGAAACCACCGACACCCTTAGAGTTTAGTGCCCCCGAGAAATCACCGACACCCCCACACGGACCCCACGGAGTAGCTGCAGCCGAACACAGAACATCCAGGCAATAATGACACAAGTCAGCCCGGGCCATGGGCCCCTATAACACCCAGATGCCCCACCACCATCCCAGCAGGAAAAAGACACGACCTTCGAGCAGTGGGGTCGCCAAGTCAGCCCGGGGTTGAGCTGAGATCTCAGCTCCTGATAGTGCCCCTCTGGAGACGGCCGATTGCCGCTCCCGCCTTCGTCAGTCAGCCCAGCGTCATACTGAAGGTGTTTCTTCTGAGCCGGCCTACTACCACTCTACTCTTCTGCAGGAGACGGCCTACTGCCGGGCTGAAGGCACTACCCCTGAGATGGCCTACTGTCACTCTCTCCTCCTACTGAAGGAGACGGCCTACTGCCGCTCTGAAGGCGCTACCTCTGAGACGGCCTACTGCCGCTCCTCCCTCCTGCCGAAGGAGATGGCCTACTGCTGCTCTGAAAGCGCTGCCCCTGAGACGGCCGATTGCTGCTCCTCCCTCCTGCCGAAGGAGATGGCCTACTGCCGCTCTAGAGGCACTGCCCCAGAGACAGCCTACTGCCGCTCTGCCCTCCTGCCGAAGGAGACGGCTTATTGCTGCTCTAGAGGTGCTGCCCCTGAAATGGCCTACTGCCGCTCCTCCCTCCTGCAGAAGACGGTTCACTGCCGCTCAGGAAGTGACCAGGGGCGTCCTGACCCCCTTGTGCAGGCCACGGCCAGTTGCCGGGCCTTGACGCAGACCAGTCGCGCCCTTGGGCAGCCACGGCCGATTGCCGGGCCCCACGACCTTCAGGAGGTGTCACCCACATCACCGCCCCAGTGTGAGGTAAGGGTTGGGCCCTCCAGTCCCCGAGAACCCCTGTCAGGCCCCACAGCCTCCCCTGGTCTCCTTTCCCTCCGCCTGGCCCTGGAGCAGACGCACCTGACGGACCCTAGTCCGGACCGGTGCTGCAGCCCTCCCCTGACGGCGCCCTTTGACGCTAGGGACCGCAGCCCACTGTCCCTCCAGGCCCTCCCCAGGACGCCTGGGCGTGACCTATCCATGCCCCCTAGACGGTCTAAGGCCTCCACTTCAGGCCGAGACCTACACCAGCGGTTCCAGGAGTTATTAGGCCCCAGTCCTGAGGGCCATACTCCTGGGCCCAGTCTGGAGACCGCCGGCTGTTCCGCCCACTGCAGCCCTGGATGTGAGAGGACACCCCTGCGCACAGTCCCGTGCCCTCTCGGCACGCCCTTTCTTGACAGTGCCCTCTCCCTGGCCTAATTCACACCGGCGTACTGACCTGTCACCCACCACAGATAAGTGAACTGTGTAATGTGTTGCCCTCTGTATAAGTGAAGTGACTTGGGTTAAGCAGACAGTGCCCTCAGACAAGTGATATAATTATTGGGAATAAGTGATGTCGGACGAGTGAGATCATGGGCAAATCCTTACGGGCGGATACAGAGACTAAGTAAAATCATGAGTGAAGCCCTTATAGAAAACAGCCAGAGTGTTACCCTACAAATCGTCCCATTGAGAAACTGGGAAATATCGTTTACTGTGAGGGAACAGTGAAGAGGAAGTGTTTAGAATACTCTTGTACAAATATTACTATAACGAGTGTAAATTCCTTTTGTGTCTCCCCCCCTTCCATGTCTAAGCCTCCCTTCAGGAATCTCCTTCCCGACAGCCTGTGTGAATATAATAACTTGAATAAGAAATATAGTCAATCACCAAAACCCTTGTACTATCAGAAAGTAGTATCTGCAACAGAAATAACCTCCCCCTCTGGATATTACCATAAATACATTTAGCCCTACGTGCGTCATTCCTTGCCCCCCCCCCGCTCTCTCTCTCCCCCGCAATACTCACCTCCTCCATGCGCCCCAGTCCTGTATTCCCTTGTACTGTACATCGGGATCATTACGTATTGTGTTGGCATTGATATTGTTAAGCCAGTATCCTGCGAGATACTAAGATCCTAGTTAAGGTATTATTCTGTCACATACTGTGTTGTACTATCTGCTGAATTTGTCCTGTGTCTGACTGTGGTAATATACATGTAAAGGTTATTGCCTGGAATTTTTGTGCCCTATCTCTCTTTATTGCACCACGCCCCGGTCTTGAAAGGGAACCCCGCTACACGTTAGGTGTTTTAGGACCGAGAAGTCGGGCCTTTTTCACCTAGCGTTACACTGGTGGCCAGCGGTGGTTCTTGACCCGAGCGTAGAAGAGGTAGCAGGGAAATATTTGACAAGATGACAACTAAACCACACGTACAATTACCCAAGTTTGACCCCGACCAGTACGATATACACACGTATCTGGCAATAATCAAGCCCTTACTGAATATTGGCTTTGAAAATGACCAACAAAGAATTGCCGTCACACTTCCACTATTGGGCAAAGCAGCGGTGAGCATAGCACCAAAAATCACCCTGGAGCTCACCTGGCTGAACTTCACAAAGTTCGTGATTCAAGCCATTACCCCATCATTAGGGAGAATGGTGGCTCTATCCCAATTGGATAGCTTCTCATTCGACGGGGATTTGGATAATACCCTGATACAGGCTAGACACCTAGTTACTGCTGCATACCCGGAGGTAGACGAAGAAACCCGGGATCAGCATACATTTAACAGTCTGCTCAGAGTGCTTCCGAGTGTTGTCAAACAACACCTCACTATCCATGACCCAACTGGGGACATGGATAGTGATGTCCAGCTCATACGGCGCCTCCTGACCACCTGCCCTACTCCCCAATAAATAAACGTGGTAAAGAAAATTTCCCACTCAACCCCCTGGCTCCCCCAACCATACCACGTCTGCCTCTGTCTCACACCAGCCGTACTCCGGCACCCAGCTCACCCAGGGAACACCCCTCCCGCCGGCGCCCCGCCCCGCGAGAAAACCCGAACCTAATCTTGGTGAATCCGTGGGAATTCACTGCCTGCAGCCCCCGCTGTCCCCTACATGACTTATGGGATCAGCTTAAAGCTGCCCGCCGCAGAACCATGGCCCCGAGTTCACGCAAGGTATCCTCCTTAGAAGGCAAAGCCCCCGAGGACGAACTGGCACCCCCGGACGAGCCCCCACCGGGAGAACAGGAGCAGGAAAAGGAGAATGAAAGCCCTAGACAGCTGGATTTTTAGGCCTGCCCCAGCACCAACCCACGGTGGCGGGGGATATTACCCCTCAGTATCGCCCCCCAGTGTACCACAAGATGAAATTAAATGGCGTGAAGGCCAGACTGCTAGTCGATATGGGAGCCGCCAGATCCTGCCTTTACAGCCACTATTTCTCCCGTCACAAATCGACCTTTGGCCCACTACACCCCACTGCCACTCACCTTGTCGACGCAGAGGATGGCCCCCTGCCCATCCGTGGGGAAACTCGGGCCCTACGGGTCGACACTCACCAGCCAGTGTCAACCCAACACAAATTTATTATTTTCGACTCCTCCTGCCGGAGCTACAACGGGTACTTGGGACTAGATTTGCTCCAAAAACTCGGAGCTACGATCGTCTGTTGCTACCGGCAGCTCCAGTTCCGCCCTCCATCTCGCCCCACTCAGGCTGTCTGCACTTGCACTCCACGGCCACGGCTGGAAGATTCGCCCCCTTCCCCCGACCCTAATTCCCCTCCTCCCCCTCCTCCGCCGTCTCCCCCTTTTCCTCCCAGTGCCCCTCCCCTGTGCCACCCCTCCCCCTTCCCCGCTACTGTCTCCACTGCTGTTACCATTCCCTCTTACCAAGAGGCCTGGGTGCCTCTTAACCGGCCCTCCGGCCCCTCTGTCTTGTTCTCCCCCCTCCTCCCACCTGGGTTCCTTTCTGCCTGCCTCTTATCTCCCACTTTCCTCCTTCCGCACCACACTGCCGTCCGCATAGCCAACCTCGCCCCTTCCCCCCTGACCCTCCACAAAGGGCTCATTATTGAAGAGATGGAAGAAGCTGAGCCCTGTTTCCCATCCTCCTCCCACTTCCCTGCCCCCTATCTCCCATTCCCGACCATCTCTCTGCCCAACAGTCATACACCCTACGTCGCCTTCTAGATTTCCAGGACCTGTTTGCCACTGGACCAGCAGACATAGGGCATACCACCTACCTGCCCCATGAAATTCATACGACAGGCCCACCTATCAGACAACCTTCCCAACGGAAGAACCCCCGACAAAGGGAGGAAGAGGACCGCCAGGTACACGAAATGATAGAGGCTGACGTTATTTCCCCTTCTACCATCCCTTGGTCCTCCCCCGTCGTTCTCGCAAAAAAGAAGGACGGTACAATGCGATTTTGCATCGACTACCGCCGACTGAACGACGTCACCCTCAAGGATGCCACCCCCCTCCCACGAATTGACGATTCCTTAGACTACCTCCACGGGGCGTCTTGGTTTTCTACCCTCGACCTCCAGTCTGGATACTGGCAGGTCCCCGTCCATCCAGAACACCGAGGGAAGACAGCCTTTTCCACCAGTAATGGCAAGCATTACGAATTTAATGTTCTGCCATTCAGCCTCTGCAACACCCCTGCCACTTTCTCCAGGCTAATGGAATCTGTTCTGAGCAGCCTCACTTGGGAAATATGTTTGGCCTATCTGGATGACGTCATCGTTTTCAGCCAGACCTGGGCTGATCACTTGCAGCGCCTCCGCTGAGTCTTCACTAGGATTCGCCAGGCAGACCTCAAGCTCCATCCCTCTAAATGCGTCCTGGCTGTCAGGACTGTCGTGTTCCTGGGGCATGTGATATCCCAAGCAGGGATCTCCCCGGATCCTGACAAACTCCGCACCATAGCAGACATACCGCCACCACAGGACGTCCACGGCATCCGTGCTTTCCTAGGGCTCACGTCCTACTATCGTCGCTTCATAAAAGGGTTCGCCCAAATTGCAAAGCCTCTTCACGATCTGACCCGGAAAGGGGAGCCGTTTGTCTGGACTGAAGAAAGGCGAGCTGCCTCCCAACAGCTGAAAGACAAGCTCGTTTCAGCTCCCATAGTGGCATTTCCTGATTATGCCCTCCCCTTTCACCTCTACACCGATGTTTCCCTCACTGCTATTGGCGCCGTGCTAGCCCAGGTACAAGCCGGTCAGGAACACATCGCCTGCTCCAGTCGCACTCTAAATCCAGCTGAGAAAAATTATGCCACAACTAAGCGAGAATGCCTCGGCATAATATGGGCCCTCCAGCATTATAGGGCTTACCTTTCCGGGACCCAGGTCTCAATTATCACTGATTATCAATCACTTCAATGGTTACGCCAATCTGACTCACACAACGCACAACTCGTCAGGTGGCGCGAGACCCTGGAAGAGTTTCAATATGAAATCTCCTACAGGCCCAGGAAACTCCACGCTAATGCCAATGCCCTCTCCCGCCTCCCCATCCATGCGGTACAGCCAGACCCCGACCTCCTATGACTCTGGCACCTGAAGGAACGACCCCCCTGGATTCCCGCCCACCTCTTCCCTAAACTCTGCCGGCAAGGTGATCGCCTTCTAACCCCGTCTGGGCATATCCTCCTGACCCCCGACACGGCGTGTGACACCCTGCACCACCTTCATGCCCATAACGGCATCCACCTGGGCACCAAGAAATTATTACAGGTGCTTAATGACACCTACTAGGCGCCCAACCCCTCCACCCTTGCCAAGGAAATCATTCAAGCTTGCCGTGCCTGCGCCCTGGGGAAAGATGTCACCTGGACCGCCGGACCCTCTGGCCACATCACCGCCCACAAGCCCTGGCAGCTCCTGGTGATAGATGTAGTAGGCCCCCTCCCTCCCAGATCTGGATACAAATATGTGATCACTTTTGTAGACACCTATTCAAAATTTGTAGTAGCCTGGCCAGCTAAAGAGCATCATGCCGTCGCCGTCGCTGATGCCCTCCTCCATCGCGTATTCCCGTACTTTGGCATCCCTCAAGCCATCCATTCTGATAATGCCCCAGAATTCTCTGGAAAAGTCTGGGAGGAGCTAGCCAGAATTTTTGGGTTTAAGATCTCCCACTCCTCTCCGTACTGGCCACAGGGAAACGCAATGTGTGAACGTAGCCATCATACTCTCATGAACCAGCTACATACACGCATCGAGGCTACGAAAAATGATGACTGGCCTGCTCACGTGAAGATCGTCCAGTGGGGCATGAATTCTTGCCCCCGAGAAGACGGAGTTTCTCCACACGAAAGGGTATTCGGTGAAACCTCCCTTTTGCTGCCACTATGCCAACACCTGCAGCCACCCACCCCGGCTCCCACTACGGACCCGCTGCACCTATTGAAAGGCCGATTACACCACCTACAAAAAACCTTAGACCTTGGCCCCGACACAGCCACCAACTCCCTACACCTCACAAACTAGCCTCCTGCTTCACGGGGCCCCACACTATCACCCACATCTCCAATCCGAACCAGGTCACTGTGGATTACCACTGCACCCCCCACACCCTCAGAAACCGCCACGAGCGCCCTTTCCGCGTGCCCGCCCCGGCCATCCCACCCCCAAACCCCCTCTGCTCCAGCACTGCCTTCCACTTCCACATACGAGTGTTACATTTCCTCCTCGCCCTCCCCTTCTACCCCACCTACTGCCTCCACCTCCCCGGCCGCCATCACCCCCTACACCACACCTGACACCTCACCCGCCACACCAAGCTCCCCCCGCTCACCCTCCCCCACCCCCTCTGCCACCCCGCCCTCGCCACCCAACCCCACGTCCCACCCACGCTGCCCCATCCTCACCCGCCACACCAAGCTCCCCCCACTCACCCTCCCCCACTCCCTCTGCCACCCTGCCCTCGCCACCCAACCCTACATGTCCCACCCACGCTGCCCCACCCTCACCCCGACCCACTTCCACTGCCCACCGACCTTGCATACGCCCACTCCAACAACCTTGCCCCCAACCACACACCCCACTCGCACGACAGCCCGCACTGCCAGACCCCACCCACCCACTTCCCCACCCACCCCCACCCTCAAAACCACCACCACCCGCTCAGGCCACCTCTCACGCCCACCTACCTGATACACCCATTCTCCTACACCACCCGCCTCCCTGCAACTTCACACTATCAGGTTCCATCAGGCCGAAATCCCCTCCACCCACATTCCCCAGAGATTCAACGCCACATTACCACGGCACAAAACCCGACCCCGACCCTCAGTCTCCAGCATACAGCACCCTACCACACCAGCAACAACACCAGCCAGCATGAAGGTCCGACGAGCTGTACTCACGCCCACCCTCGGCAAGAACCGCCGACTCCGAGGGCCACACCACCTGCTAACCCTCCTCCGGCCCTGCCCCGCCACCTCCATGCTCTTCCTGACCTGCGATGCAGAGCAAGAAGAGGACCGATACACCACTGCATGGCAGGCCCTACTGAAACACCTCCAGCTGGTATATGCCACGCATGACACCCACATATACCACCTCCAGCCACGGGGACGTGAATTTTTCCAAGACGAGGGTGGTGAAATGCGTGAGTTAGAGTTTAGTGCTCCCGAGAAACCACCAACACCCTTAGAGTTTAGTGCCCCCAAGAAACCACCGACACCCCCACACGGACCCCACGGAGTAGCTGCAGCCGAACACCAAACGTCCAGGCAACAACAACACAAGTCAGCCCAGGCCGTGTGCCCCTATAACACCCAGCCGCCCCACCGCCATCCCAGCAGGAAAAAGACACGACCTTCGAGGAGTGGGGTCGCCAAGTCAGCCCGGGATTGAGCTGAGATTTCAGCTCCTGACAGCGCCCCTCTGGAGACGGCCGATTGACGCTCCCGCCTTCGTCAGTCGGCCCAGTGTTGTACTGAAGGTGTTTCTTCTGAGACGGCCTACTGCCGCTCTACTCTTCTGCAGGAGATGGTCCACTGCCACTCCTCCCCCCTGCCGAAGGAGACGGCCGACTGCCGCTCTGAAGGTGCTGCCCCTTAGATGACCTACTGCCACTCTGAAGGCGCTGCCCCTGAGACGGCGTACTGCCGCTCCCTCCTCCTGCTGAAGGAGAGGGCCTACTGCCGCTCTGAAGGCGCTGCCCCAGAGACAGCCTACTGCCGCTCTCCCCTCCTGCTGAAGGAGACACCCTACTGCAGCTCTAGAGGCAATGCCGCGAGACGGCCGGTTGCCGATCCTCCCTCCTGCCGAAGGAGACAGCCTACTGCCGATCTAGAGGCGCCGCCCCAGGGACGGCCTACTGCCGCTCTGCCCTCCTGCCAAAGGAGACAGCCTACTGCCGCTCTAGAGGTGCTGCCCCTGAAACGGCCTACTGCCGCTCCTACCTCCTGCAGAAGACGTTTCACTGCTGCTCAGGAAGTGACCAGAGGCGTCCTGACCCCCTTGGGCAGGCCACGGTCAGTTGCCGGGCCTTGACGGAGACTAGTCGCGCCCTTGGGCAGCCACAGCCGATTGCCGGGCCCCACGACCTGCAGGAGGTGTCAACCACATCACCGCCCCAGTGTGAGGCGATAGTTGGGCCCTCCAGCCCCCGAGAACCCCCGTCAGGCCCCACACCCTCCCCTGGTCTCCTTTCCCTGCGCCTTGCCCTGGAGCAGACGCACTTGACGGACCCTAGTCCGGACCGGTGCCGCAGCCCTCCCCTGACGGCGCCCTTTGACGCTAGGGACCGCAGCCCGCTGTCCCTCCAGGCCCTCCCCAGGACGCCCGGGCGCGACCTCTCCACACCCCCTAGACGGTCTAAGGCCTCCACCTCAGGCCGGGACCTACACCAGCGGTTCTGGGAGTTATTCGGCCCCAGTCCTGAAGGCCATACTCCTGGGCCCAGTCCGGAGACCGCCGGCTCTTCCGCCCCATGCAGCCCTAGATATGAGAGGACACCCCGGCTCACAGTTCCGTGCCCTCTCGGCACGCCCTCTCTTGACGGTGCCCTCTCCCTGGCCTAATTCACGCCGGCGTACCACCCTGTCACCCACCACAGATAAGTGAACTGTATAATGTGTTGCCCTCTGTATAAGTGATATGATTTATGTTAAGTAGACAGTGCCCTCAAACAAGTGATATAGTGATTGAGAGTAAGTGATGTCGGACGAGTGAGATCACGGGCAAATCCTTACAGGCGGATACAGAGACTAAGTAAAATCACGAGTGACGCCCTTATAGAAAACAGCCAGAGTGTTACCCTACAAATCGTCCCACTGAGAAACTGGTAAATATCATTTATTGTGAGGGAACAGTGAAGAGGAAGTGTTTAGAATACTCCTGTACAAATATTACTATAACGAGTGTAAATTCCCCCCCCCCTTCCTTGTCCGGACCTCCCTTCAGGAATCTCCTCCCCGACAGCCTGTGTGAATATAATAACTTGAATAAGAAATATAGTCAATCGCCAAAACCCTTGTACTATCAGGAAGTAGTAAAGCTGCAACAGTAATACCCTCCCATTCTCGATATTACCATAAATACATTCTAGCCCTAGCACGTCCTTCCTTGCCCCCCCCCCCCGCTTTCTCCCCCGCAATACTCACCTCCTCCGCGTGCCCCAGTCCTGTATTCCATTGTACATCAGGATCGTTACGTATTGTGTTGGCATTGATATTTTTAAGCCAGTATCCTGCGAGATACTAATATCCTATTTAAGGTATTATTCTGTCACATACTGTGTTGTATTATCTGCTGAATTTGTCCTGTGTCTGATTGTGGTAATATACGGGTAAAGGTTATTGCCTGGAGTTTTTGTACCGTACCTCTCTTTATTGCACCACGCCCCGGTCTTGAAAGGGAACCGCGCTACACGTTAGGTGTTTTAGGACCGAGAAGTCGGGCCTTTTTTACCTAGCATTACAGATAACAGCAATGAAAGTTACAAAAAGAGCCTAAACTACAAAAAGGGAATCATGACCTAAAGAAGTACTTCTTAGAAATTGCTTGGGAAAAGGAGCTTAGAGGACAAGATTTAAATGCTATATATGAAAAATTCTGTGAACTGTATGAAATAGGAGTCCAGAAGTACATCTCACAGCACATTGCCACATCACCGCCCCAGTGAATATAATAACTTGAATAAGAAATATAGTCAATCGCCAAAACCCTTGTACTATCAGGAAGTAGTAAAGCTGCAACAGTAATACAGAATGTAAAAAATCAAAAGAAAAAAGAGATTTGTTGTGGAATATATACAGAAGACACAATAGTGAAAGGGCATATAATAATTACAAACAGACAAGAAACGATTATACAAGAAAAAGGAGGGAAGCCCAAAAACGGTTTGAGGAGGATATCATGAATAAAAGTAGTGATCAACCAAAGCTATTTTACAACTACATCAAAAACAAAACCAATTAAGTAAAAGATAAAATACAATCCATTACGGACGATGGAATCACCTATACACAAGAGAAGCATTTTTGTGAAGCACTAAACAAGAATTTCCAATCAGTTTTTACAGAGGAAAAAAATTTGAGAGAGATTATGTGGAACATGCATGTCCACACATACTACCAGGTATACAAACATCAGAAAAGGAAATAAAGGAGGAGCTAAGTAAATTAGACAAAGGAAAAGCAAATGGTCCTGATGAAATTTCATGTTGGGTGCTACGTGAATGTGCAAAGGAGTTAAGTAAACCATTATTTTTGATTCTCAAGAAATCCTTGAGTCAAGGTAAACTACCTGATATTTGGAAGAAAGCAAACATTGTTCCCTTATTCAAGAAAGCGAATAAACAAAATCCACATAACTACCGACCAATATCACTAACAAGTGTTGTAAACAGGGTATTAGAAAAGCTTATAAGAAAAGCTTGGGTAAATCACTTAGAAGAACACAGTACGATAACAGAAAGACAGTTTGGTTTCAGAAAAGGAAAATCATGTTACTAATCTGTTGAGCTACAATGACAGAGTAACATACACATTACAGGAAAGAGAAGGATGGGTGGACAGTATTTATCTACATTTCAAGAAAGCTTTTGACACATTACCACACTAAAGACTTTTATGGAAACTGTACCATTATGGAGGAATTCGAGGCAATCTGTATTGTTGGATGCAAGATTTTCTCATGAAAAGGAAAATGAGAACAGTACTAAGGGGAAATTACTCATCATGGAAAGAAGTGACTAGTGGAGTACCACAGGGCTCAGTGCTGGCACCAATCATGTTTTTAGTGTATATAAATGATATAGACAGTAACACTGGAAATGAAAGCTATCTAAATATGTTTGCAGATGATGCAAAAATACAAAGGAGAATTACTAACACAGACTCTTGTAAAGAGCTACAAGAAGAATTAAATAAACTTCATGAATGGAGTAATATATGGCAAATGGAATTCAATGTGGACAAGTGTCATGTAATCAAGTTTGGTAAAAGAGGAAAAAGACCTGGTTGGGATTATACATTAGGAAATAAAACCCTACACACATCAGAAAGAGAGAAGGACCTAGATGTGACTGTCAATAACAGACTATTTCCGGCTGACCACATCAGTGAGAAGGTACGGAACATGTATACAGTGCTTGCCAATATGAGAATGGCGTTAACATACATAAATGAAGACATGCTAAGAAAGATAAGAACATCATTCATCAGACCAACCCTGGAGTATGCATCAGTAGTCTGGAGTCCTCATCTCAAAAAACACATAGATATGATTGAAAAAGTTCAAAGGGCTGCTACAAGATGGGTACGAAGCTTAAGGGATCTTAGCTACGAAGAAAGACTAAATAAACTGAATCTACCAACACTACAGGAGAGAAGGAAAACAGGTGACATGATTATGCTATATAAATGCATATCAGGGAAGGAGAAAATTGACATAAATGATTGCTTAACGTATGGGGAACCATCAGCAAGAGGATACTGCAAAAAACTGCGTAAAAAGAGAGGTGATAAAGACGTAAGGAAATTTAGTTTCCCAAATAGAGCAATTGATCAGTGGAATGCACTACCGAATGAAATAGTGTGTGCCAAAACAATTCACAAATTTAAGGATATGTACGATAAATAGACACGGGACAGTACGAGCTTGACTCATTCCTGTAAAGATACATAAAATACCCGCCGCCGGACCACCCACCCCGCCACCCCCAACCCCACCACCGAGCCGCTACCACACCACCACCCCAGGAGGACACAACGGAGGGGCTAGTGACCCAGGTCAAGAGGGTCACCGGGACACTACTGTCCTGAGTCCTTTTTCCCCGCAACTACCCCAACACCAGGTGACCGGAAAAAGGCAACGACCTTGCGGGCGGAAAAGCCGTCACCAGAATCGGGGTGGGACTGAACAGGATTCAGTCCCATGTAACACCGTGTCGACGCCCATTGTTACCACCTCAAGGGCAGGAGGCCGAAGGCTACGGCCAGAAGTGTACACCAGGGTAAGGGGACCCTCGGCTACGGCTTTAGTGTGCACCGGGGAGGGCGCTGGCTCTGTGCATCCCTCTTTTGCTGTTCTCTCCTACGGGAGCAACACCGCATCGACGGCCACTGTACGTGACGGGGAAGGAGCGGCCACTGTACGCCCTTCAGTTGCTTCTCGTAAGATGGGTAGGCTTACGGCAATGGCTGCAATACTTACCAGGGTAAGGCGACCTGAGGCTACGGCTTTAGTACGTACCAGAGAGGACACGGACTCCGTGTACCTTTCTCCTGCCTTTTCCTCCTGTGGGAGCCCTGGAGTGTTGCGCCGGAGATGTCGCCAGAGTGGTGGCAAGGCCCGATACCGGCCCTACCTCCTACTCCTGGGAAATCTCTGTTTCTGTCGGACACCAGACGGAGACGGTGCCGCAGCCCAACCCTGTCGGCACCTTTCCCTACAGGCGACCGCAGGCCCAGGACTCTCAGGCCCGACAAGCAGCCTCCAGACGAGGGCAACCCAGGCTCACTCACCCCACAGAGCCAGAGGCGACAGGCCCGCCTCCTCCAGCTGTTTGGCCCCAGTCCCGAGGGCCACCTCTCAGGTCGAGGCCCCCAGATCGGAGGGCCTCCCTGCACCCCACCAACGAGGCTCCAGTACGAGGGCCTCCTCTCAGGTCGAGGCCCCAGGACAGGAGGGCCTCCCTGCACCTCACCGACGACCAGGACCCGGGCAGTGACTCCCCTGCGGGCAATGTATTGTCCCTTGCCGGCAGGCTCCCCCTAGGGCCTTCTCCTCAAGCCCGTACTTTAGAGTGATCTCTACCCAGGATACACGGGTAAATAGTGACGCCCCTTGTACCGAGAACAAACCAGGGGAAATAACAGTGAACAGTGACCAAATAAAGTCCAGCGTAAAGCCAGTGAGTTACTATTAGTCTATAAGAACACAATACCCGGCAGAACAGAAAATAACTTAAACCCTAAGTAAGAGAACTTATAGTGATTGTGTGAGTCCCAAATGAAAGAACTTTCAGTAACTGTGAATGGAGACTAGGGTGCGCGGGTGAATCAAAAGTCTGTGTATGAGTGCCGCCGCGACTAAGTGACTACATCAAGTGTCACGATCCGCACCCTGTCCAATTATAGTAGTATTCACCCCACAGACTCTTAATCTTGTTCATTCCCCTTGCATCCAATTAAATATATATTCTGCCTAAAGATGAAATATGGGTATCGCTACATATAACTAATAACATAAGTGTACATGCATTATACTGTGTGTTAAGTGTAACTGTGCATTGTGGTGTCAAAGGCAAACTCTGTGTCCCTGTCTCCTGTATATCAAATATAACTGTGTTATATTGTAACGGTGTAGAATTAAGGCAATAGATGTGTTAAGGTATACTGCCTGTTTTTTTTATGTCCTGTTCCTTTGTGGGTGCTTTACTTCCGGTCCGGAAAGAGGACCCCGCTCAGTCACTGGTGTTCTTAGGACAAGAAGTCGACCTAAAAACACTCAGCATAACACTGGTGGCCAGCGGTGGTTCTGGATCCGAATAAAGCACGGAGGAACGATAAAGGAAAACTTGCACAATGGCAGCCAAACCTCACATTCAGTTGCCGAAATTCAACCTGGACCAATGTGACATTGATGTGTATTTGGATATGGTTAAACCCATCTTAGACATAGGGTTCGACTCGGACAAAGAAAAGATAGCAGTCACATTACCTAACCTGGGTAAAATAATAGCCACTGTCGCACCAAAAATCGTCTCAGAACCGACATGGGACCAATTCTCACAAATTGTGAGACAGGCTTTCATGCCTTCCATGGGCAAAGTTATCGCTCTCTCTCAACTCGACGCCCTCACCTACGACGGTAACCTAGACGACACCTTCATCCAGGCTGAGCGCCGCTTATCCCGAGGCAGCCACAAATACTCGGGATACACACACATTCAATGCCCTGTTGAGGATTCTCCCTAGCACAGTCAAGGAGCATTTCTCCATCTATGATCACTCAGGGAATATGTATCAGGATCTGCAACTCGTCTGACGTCTCCTCGCCGCCCGTCCCATGCCACAACCTCTCCACGCGGTGACAAGATTTGGGTGAACGGGGTCAAAGAGAGACTTCTGGTAGACACGGGAGCAGCCAGGTCATGCCTCTACTCCCACTTCTACTCCCGCCACACCTCTGCTTTCGGCCTTCTTCTCCCCACCTCAGCCAACCTCGTAGATGCGGGGGATGGCCCCCTACCCATCCGTGGGGAAACCCGGGCCCTTCAAACCAGCACTCACCAACGAGTGTCCACCAACTACCCCTTCATCATATTTGATTCCACATGCAATCAATATGATGGATACCTTGGGCTGGACCTCCTCCAAAAACTCCACGCGACCATTGATTGTCGTCAGCGTCTCCTCCACTTCAGTCCAGCCTGCCCCAACCAAGCATCAATCACCAAGGGGAAAAAAAAAACCTAGAAGAAAAAAGAAAAACAACACCCCCCCCGACACTCACCTGCCCCAACCCACCTGTACATGTAACCCCACCCCGACCTCACTCAACGCCTCACTCCATCCCCCTCCATCCCCATCCCCCACTCCACTTCTACTGGCCCCCTCTCCATCTTTTCCCGCCACTATCGTTTCCACAGTCACCATTCCACCCCACCACGAAGCTTGGGTGAAACTAAACAGACCCTCGGGTACCTCCATCCTTTTCTCACTGTCCTTACCCACCAGACCCCTCTCAACCTATTTAGTGTCCCCCACCTTCCTTCCCCCCTATGCCCAGGAGATCCGTATCGCAAACCTCGCCACAACACCACTAACTCTACCGCGAGGACTCATCATTGGCGAAACGGAGGAAGCCGAACCATGCCAAACACCACCCCCTAACCACCACCCCACTCTCCCCGACCTACCATCACATCCATCCCCTTCCCAAACCAACAGCCTCTGACAACTACTCCTGGACTTGCAGGACCTTTTCTCCTCCGGCCCAACAGACCTTGGCCACACTTCTTATCTCAGTCACGAGATACATACGACCGGACCTCCCATTCGCCAACCATCACGCCGGAAAAATCCTAAGCAATGGGCAGAGGAAGACCGGCAGGTCCAGGATATGCTTGATGCCGGTGTCATCTCGAGCTCCACTAGCCCGTAGTCCTCACCTGTCGTACTCGTGCGTAAAAAAGATGGAACCATGTGCTTCTGCGTTGATTACCACAGAGTGAATGACGTTACCATCAAAGACGATACACCCCTACCCCAGGAACGATGACTCTCTTGACTCCCTGCACAGATCAACATGGTTCTCTACCCTAGACCTGCAATCAGGTTATTGGCAGGTCCCCGTCCACCCAGATGACAAACACAAGACCGCCTTGTCAACATCGAACTGGAAGCATTATGAATTTAACGTCCTTCCCTTCGGACTCTGCAACACCCCTACCACATTTTCCCGCCTCATGGAATCTGTCCTGAGCAGTCTGACCTGGGAGACCTGCTTGGCCTACCTGGATGACATCATCGTCTTCAGTCACACCTGGGCCGACCACCTACACAGACTCAAACAGGTGTTCCAATGGATATGCCAGGCTTTGCTCAAACTCAAACCCACAAAGTGTGTCTTGGCCGAACGATCAGTCTCCTTCCTTGGACACGTGATCAATGCCGAGGGCATCTCCCCTGACCCCGACAAGCTACGTGCGATCGCCGACATCTTCCTACCTCGTGACGTACACGAAACCAGAGCCTTCCTACGCCTAACCTCATATTACAGGCGTTTTGTAAAAAGATTTGCAGACATCGCCAAACCTCTCCACGACCTGACAAAAAAAAGGCGAACTATTCATATGGACTGAACCAAGAAAAACCGCATTCAACAGCCTCAAGTCCAAGTTGATCTCTGTCCCCGTCGTCGCATTCCCAGATTTCAACCTCCCTTTCCATCTATATACCGACGTCTCACTCATCGCCATAGGGGCTGTCCTTGCCCAAGTGCAAGACGGCTGCGAGCATATAATCGACTGTGCCAGCTGCACCCTAAATCCTGCTGAAAGAAATCACGCGGCCACCAAACGCGAGTGCCTTGGAATCATCTGGTCCCTCGATTACTTCCGTTCATATATCTCAGGCACCCACGTAATTGTCAATACTGACCACTAATCCCTACAGTGGTTATGCCAGTCCAATACCACCAAGTCACAACTCATACGATGGCGAGAAGCACTCGAAGAGTATGATTTTGAGATATACCGATCAGGCAAGCTTCACACGAACGCCGACGCCCTTTCCCGTCTACCCATCAATGCCATTTCCACGGAACCAGACCTTATTCAAATGTGACACAATAAACAACGCCCTACCTGGATCCCGCCGAGCACATTCGCCAAGCTCCACCTTCACGGCGATCACCTGTTCAATCCCAACGGCCACATCGTCCTAAGCCCTACCACCGCCCACGACACTATGCTGCACCTTGACGCCAACAGTGGCATCCACCTGGGAACTAAGAAACTCTTATAAGTCTTCAGTGATATGTACTGGACACCTAACCCATCCACCATTGCCAAAAACATCATACAATCCTGCCGCGCCTGTGCTTTGGGGAAGGACATCACTTGCACACCCGGCCCTTCAGGAAAACTAACAGCACAGAAACCTTGGCAATTACTTTCCCTGGACGTCGTCGGCTCCCTCACACCCAAAGCAGGGTACAAATACATTATCACATTCGTGGATGTGTATTCAAAGTTCATCATCGCATGCCCCGCCAAAAATCACAACGCTGTATCTGTTGCCGACGCCCTAACTCGCCACGTCTTCCCGTATTTTGGGATTACCCAAGCACTACACTCGGATAATGCCCCAGAATTCACTGGCAAAGTCTGGGAAGAACTGGCGGATATCTTCGAGTATCACATCTCCCACTCATCCCCCTACTGGCCCCAAGGTAACAGCATCTGCGAGAGGAGCCATCGCTCTCTCATGAACCAGGTCTGGACACGCATCAGGCAAACAGGAAACGATGATTGGCCTGTCCATGTCAAGATTGTTCAATGGGGCCTCAACACATGCCCATGAGAAGACGGTATAACCCCCACGAGTGAGTTTTCGGGGGAAACCCCGCTCCTCCTACCCCTCCGCCACCATCTCCACCCACCCACCCTGCCCTCCATTACTGACCCCCTCCACCACCTCAAACGCCACCTCCACCACCTACAAACCCAACAGGACCTGACGCCCGACACCAACCACTCCAACCCATACAAACCTGGCCAGTTCATCCTCGTGGCACACCTTCCCGCCCCCACCAAGACCTCCCCCCGGTTCAATGGTCTCTTCAGAATAGTCCGAGTCCCTAACCCCTACCAAGTGATCATTGACCAAGTACAGCAACGCACATATCGAAATTGCCACGTGCGACCCTTTCACCCACCCAACAATGACCACCCCCACACCCGCACGCCCCGCACCTCTTCCCGCACACCTTTTCACACCGAGCCTTCCGAGAATTACCCCCCAGACTCCTACTCTTACTCCTTCTCACCCCCACCCTCCACCTCACCGACGACCACGCCGCCTCCCAACACGCCCGATCCCGACACACCACCTCCACCGCCTACATCACCACCACCACCCAACGCCACCACCTTCTCATAGCCCACCACTCACCTCCCTACCACCTGTCCACCCACCACCTCCCACACCACACCACCTCCACCGCCTACATCACCGCCACCGCCCAACGCCACCACCTCCTCACAGCCTACCACTCACCTCCGTACCACCTGTCCACCCACCACCTCCCACACCACACCACGCTCCAGCCCACAACGCACAAACATCACCCGCCCAACCTCACCCCCCCTCCCCCATGACCATTCTCATTATACGTGCCACACCGCGTCCCCACCCGCCTTCCCCCTAACGGCCGCCAGCCCTCACCACCACCACGTGCACAACCACCCTCACCACCCACACCCACACTCACTACACCATCACCAGGTCAGGACGCCTTTCACGCCCTCCCTCCAGATACACCCCAACACCACCTCCCACCTCACACACACACCGCCACCCACCACCACAAATCACCCATACCCCAAACACCTCCCCCATAACCCTCCCTCTCCATCAAGCACGATGGAATCCTCCCAAATCCCAATTACCCAAAGTACAACGCTCCTCCCACCGACTCATCCCCCATAAAAGCACCAATCTCCCGTCACTCTCCAGCATTCAGCTTCCATCTCCTCACCAGGCACCATTCCCCGAGATGAAGATCACTGGAGTGCACTGGCTACCCCACGACCGCCCACATGTCAGGATTCGGGAGACGCACCACCTTCTCCGCCTCCTACGCTGGACCGGCCACCCATCCTTCCTCCGGCTCACTCTCAACCCTCATCGAGAACTGAACTCCGTCACCTAGCACTGGACCAGCCTCCTACAACACCTCACCCTGGCCCACCAGACATCCACCACCACAACATACCACCTCCAGTCACGGGGTCGTGACTTCTCTACCACGGAGGGTGGTAAAATACCTGCCGCCAGACCACCCACCCCGCCACCCCCCACCCCACCACCGAGCCGCTACCACACCACCACCCCTGGAGGACACAACAGTGGGGCTAGTGACCCAGGTCAAGAGGGTCACCAGGACACTACTGTCCTGAGTCCTTTTTCCCCGCAACTACCCCAACACCAGGTGACCGGAAAAAGGCAACGATCTTGCTGGCGGGACAGCCGTCACCAGAATCAGGGTGGGACTGAACAGGATTCAGTCCCAGGTAACACCGTGTAGACGGCCATTGTTACCACCTCAAGGGCAGGAGGCCCAAGGCTACGGCCAGAAGTGTACACCAGGGTAAGGGGACCCTCGGCTACGGCTTTAGTGTACACCGGGGAGGGCGCTGCCTCTGTGCATCCTTCTCCTGCTGTTCTCTCCTATGGGAGCAACACCGCGTCTACGGCCACTGTACGTGACGGGGAAGGAGCGGCCACTGTACGCCCTTCAGTTGCTTCTCTAAGGGAAGATCAGCTCCTGGCTACGGCCAAAGTACGTACCAGGGTAGATAGGTCCTTGGCTACGGCCTCAGTACGTACCGGAGAGGGCTCGGCCTCTGTGCACCCCTCTCCTGCTTTTCTCTACTACGGGAGCAACACCCCATCTACGGCCACTGTACGTGATGGGGAAGGAGCGGCCACTGTATGCCCTTCAGTTGCTTCTCGTAAGACGGGTAGGGTAATGGCTACAGCCGCAGTATGTACCAGGGTAAGGCGACCCGAGGCTAGGGCTTTAGTACGTACCGGAGAGGACACGGACTCCGTGTACCTTTCTCCTGCCTTTTCCTTCTGTGGGAGCCCTTTGTCACCATCCGGGAGGGTTGCCCCTGAGGTATCGCCAGAGTGGTGGCAAGGCCCAATACCGGCCCTACCTCCTACCCCAGGGAAATCTCTGTTACTTTCGGACACCAGACGGGGACGGTGCCGCAGCCCAACCCTGTCGGCGCCTTTCCCTACAGTCGACCGCAGTCCTAGGACTCCCAGGCCCGACCAGCAGCCTCCAGACGAGGGCAACCCAGGCACACTCACCCCACAGAGCCAGAGGCGACAGGCCTGCCTCCTCCAGCTGTTTGGCCCCAGTCCCGAGGGACGCCTCTCAGGTCGAAGCCCCCAGATCGGAGGGCCTCCCTGCACCCCACCAACGAGGCTCCAGTACGAGGGCCGCCTCTCAGGTCGAGACCCCCAGACAGGAGGGCCTCCCTGCACCTCACCGACGACCAGGACCCGGGCAGTGACTCCCCTGCGGGCAATGTATTGCCCCTTGCAGGCAGGCTCCCCCTAGGGCCTTCTCCTCAAGCCCGTACTTTAGAGTGATCTCTACTCAGGATACACAGGTAAATAGTGACGCCCCTTGTACCGAGAACAAACCAGGGGAAATAACAGTGAACAGTGACCATGTAATGTCCAGTGTAAAGCCAGTGACAGTTACTATTAGTCTATAAGAACCTGATACCCGGCAGAACAGAAAATAACTTAAACCCTAAGTAAGAGAACTTATAGTGATTGTGTGAGTCCCAAATGAAAGAACTCTCATTAACTGTGAACGGAGACTAGGGTGCGCGGGTGAATCAAAAGTCTGTGTATGAGTGCCGCCGCGACTAAGTGACTACATCAAGTGTCGCGATCCGCACCCTGTCCAATTATAATAGTATTCACCCCAAGGACTCTTAATCTTGTTCATTCCCCTTGCATCCAATTAAATATATATTCTGCCTAAAGATGAAATACGGGTATCGCTACATATAATTAATAACATAAGTGTACATGCATTATACTGTGCGTTAAGTGTAACTGTGCATTGTGGTGTCAAAGGCTAACTCTGTGTCCCTGTCTCCTGTATATCAAATATCACTCTGTGTTATATTGTAACGGTGTAGAATTAAGGCAATAGATGTGTTAAGGTATACTGCCTGTTTTTTTTATGTCCTGTTCCTTTGTGGGTGCTTTACTTCCGGTCCGAAAAGAGGACCCCGCTCAGTCGCTGGTGTTCTTAGGACGAGAAGTCGACCTAAAAACACTCAGCATAACAATACAATTAGGTAAGAACACACACACACAGACACGGCTACAGCTACATTATATATATATATATATATATATATATATATATATATATATATATATATATATATATATATATATATATATATATATATATATATATATATATATATACACTGTATATAAGTGTGTCTTTAACTAGTCGTGTTTGAACTTTCCTTCCTTGCCTGTAACTGACCCGGTCGAGAATAACGAACCCAAGGTTGCACCGTACCTGAGCCCGAGAAGTCGGGACTCAGACTATGCTGCATAACACTGGTGGCTAGCGGTGATTCTTGATCCGGCAGTAGAACAGCAAGGAGGGAGAAACTCGCAAATATTGCTGCCAAGCCACATGTACAACTCCCCTAGTTCGATTCCGAACTCTACGCCATACACACGTACATGTCCATGATCAAAGCTGTACTAGATATAAGCTTTGAAAACGACTGCGAGAAGATAGCCGTTACACTTCCCCACCTTGCAAAAATTGTTTCAAGTATAGCCACGAAAATAGTCCCGGAGTTGAAGTGGGACCAATTTTAAAAAATTTTGACACAGGCTGTCACACCCTCACTAGGGAAAGTAGTCGCTCTCCCAAACGGATGCACTGACGTATAATGAGAATTTAGACAACACCCTCATCCAAACCTGACATCTCGTTGCAATCACCTTCCCAGAGGCGGATATACAAACCCGGGACAACATGTGTTCAACACCCTTATGAGGATACTCCCCAGCGTCGTTAGGGAACACTTCGCCATATATGACCCAACTGGGGATATCGATAGAGACATCCAGCTGGTGAGGCGCCTACTCGCCGCCTGCACCACCCCTCAGCAAATAAGGGCGGTAAGCAGAATCCCCACCTGCAAACCACCCCCCACCAAACCATGGACGCCCCCCGGAAACCTGCCACCCCTGGAGCCTCCCGTTTTACCAAGAGCCATTCCCACCAAAAAACACCCCGGTCCCAGGGAGACGTCCAACATTATCTCCATTAACCCATGGGAGTTCGCCGCGTGCAGCCACTGCTGCCCCATACACGACATCTGGGAGCAGCTGAAGGCTGCCAGACACAAGGCAACAAACCAGGGACGCCGCAAAATGTCGGCTATCGAGGACAACCAACCAGACGAACCAACTCCCCCCATCGATGTCCCCGACACTGAAGAGGCAGAACTAGGCAACGAGGGGGAGGGTGCCTCACCCCAGTTGGATTTTTAGGATCGCCTCTGCACCTCCCCACAGTGGCAGGGGTCACCTTGCACAAATATCGTCACCCAGTCTACAGTAAGGTCAGGCTGAATAGGGTGAAAGCTCGACTGCTAGTTGATACGGGAGCAGCCAGATCAAGCTTGTACCACCACTTCTACTCCCATCACTCCAAAGCCTTCAGCCCTCTCCTCCCCACCACGTAGATGCAGGGGATGGCCCCCCTGCCTATCCGTGGGGAGACACGGGCCCTCCATGTCCAGACACACCAAAAAGCAACCTCCCAACATCAGTTAATTATATTCGACTCTACCTGCCGTGCATATGATGGTAACCTGGGGTTGGATTTGCTACAGAAACTCTGGGCCAACATCGATTGCCATGGACGGCGGCTGCACTTCAACAAACTGCCAAATTCACCCCAAAAACCCCTCTGCATGTGCAAAACCACGACGCCACCACCCTCACCAGACACCACGTACCCATCCCTCCCCTTCCCCCTCTTCCCCCCTTCCCCACTTGACACAACCCTCTATCTTTCCATCTCATTCCCCACCTTCCCCACTACCGTCGCCTCCACCGTTACCGTCCCCCCACACCACGAGGCCTGGCTCCCCTTGCACTGACTCGCTGGAAACTACGTAGTATGCTCCTTGACTCCCCTGGTGGGCGCCACCGCCTCCTGCCTTCTGTCCCCCACCTTCTTCCCCCCCCACTTCTCTGCAGTCCATGCGGCTAACCATTCCACTTCACCCCTCACCCTCCCAAGGGACTGGTGGTGGGGGAAACGGAAGAGGCCGAGCCCTGTGCAGCCCCCTCCACCACCCATCCTTACCTTCCCTCCCCGACCACCTCTCGCCTCAACAATCGGACGACCTTAGACACCTCCTCCTGGACTTTCAGGACATCTTCTTGTCGGGGCCCACATACATTGTCCACACCACCTTCCTATCCCATGAGATACACACAACGGGACCCCCTATCCAGCAACCCTCACGCAAGAAAAATCCAACCCAATGGGCCGAGGAAGACCAGCAGGTCCAGGACATGTTAGATGTTGGTGTGATATCACCTTCAACCATCCCATGGTCCTCCCCCGTCGTCCTTGTAAAAGAAAAAGGATGGGATGCTCCACTTTCGCGTAGATTACCATTGCCTCAATGATGTCACAATCAAAGACGCCATCCCCTTGCCTAGAATCAATGACTCTTTAGAATCCCTCTATGGGGCGTCTTGGTTCTCTACCCTAGATCTCCAGTCAGGATACTGGCAGGTCCCCGTCTACCCTGAGGACCAAGGAAAAACGGCTTTCTCCACCAGCAACAGGAAGTACTATGAATTCAATGTGCTCCCCTTCGGCCTCTGTAATGCCCTCGCCACATTCTCCCGATTGATGGAGTCCATACTCAGTGGCCTCGCTTGGGAGATATGCCTTGCCTACCTAGATGACGTTATCATCTTTAGCAAGACCTGGGCTGACCACCTCCACTGCCTACACCGAGTATTTTCCAGGATACGCCAGGCGGAGCTTAATCTCCGCCCATCCAAGTGCGTTTTGGCCCAATGCTCAATCTCTTTCCTGGGGCATGTCATATCTAGGGAACGCATAGCCCCCGACCCCAAGAAACTCAGGGCCATAGCCAAACTCCCCCTGCCTAGAAATGAACATGAGGTCCGCTCGTTCATAGGCCTCGCGTCATACTACTGACACTTTGTGAAAGGATTCACGACCATCACCAAGCCACTACACGACCTCACCAAAAAAGGGGAGCTTTTCACATGGACAGAAGATCATCTCCAGGCCTTCTGGGCTCTCAAGGACAAATTAATCACAGCCCCTATGGTGGCGTTTCCCAACTATACTTTCCCCTTCCGCTTGTACACCAATGTGTCACTAGTGGCCATCGGTGCCGTTTTAGCCCAAGTACAAGACGGCAAGGAACACATTATCGCCTGTGCCAGCCGCACCCTCAATCAGGCAGAGCACAACTATGTGACTACAAAGCGAGAATGCCTGGGCATTACATGGGCACTTGAATATTTCTGTCCTTATGTGGCAGGGACCCACGTTACCATCGTCACGGATCACCAATCCCTACAGTGGTTAACTTAATCCTACACAAAAAATGCATAGATGATCTGCTGGAGGGAGACCCTGGAGGAATTTAATTTCGATATCGCCTACCAACCCGGCAAACTCCACACTAATGCCGATGCTCTCTCCTAACTCCCTGTCAACACCATCCAGGCCACACTCACTCTCATGCAACGCTGGCAAGCCCGGGATTGCCCCAGTTGGATGCCAGCCCACATCTTCTCCAGACTACAATGACATGGTGATTTCCTGTACACCCACTCTGGCCACATCGCCCTCGGCCCCAATGTCGCCCTGAACACTCTTACGCACCTCCACGGCAATAACGGGATCCACCTCAGCGCAAAGAAATTACTCCAAGTCTTCAGTGACACCTTTTGGTCACCTAACCCCTCCAAACTCGTGCAACAAGTCGTGCAAGCCTGTCGAGCTTGTGCCTGGGAGAAGATACCGCTAGAACGCCAGGCCCATCTGGCCACCTCTTAGCCAACAAGCCCTGGCAACTACAATCCATAGATGTTGCTGACCTCCTCCCATCTAAATCAGGCTACAGGTACATAATTACATTCGTGGACACGTACTCCAAATGCCTGATCACGTGCCCAGCAGAAGAACATCATGCCATTGCCATCGCCGACGTCCTAACCTGCCATGTGTTCCTGTATTTTGGTATCCCCCAGGCCCTCCACTCAGACAAAGCTCCGGAGTTCACAGGCAAAATCTGGGCGGAGTTATTTTCTGTCTTCGGGTACAACATCTCCCACTCCTCGCCATACTGGCCCCGAGGAAACGGCATCTGTGAATGGAGTCACTGCACCTTACTCAACCAAGTGCGGACCAGGATCCAAGCCACGCAAAGTGACGACTGGCCAACGCACATCAAAATAATACAATGGGGTATGAACACCTGCCTACGTGAGGCTGGAATCACACCCCATGAGAGGGTATTTGGTGAGGCGCCCCTGCTTCTACCCCTCCAACACCACTTACAAGCCCCCGCCAACCCCACCTCATCTGACCCCTTTTGTCACCTCAAACAAAAGCTCCACCACCTGCAGACCCACAACACCTAGCCCCCAACACTGCACCTACCAACCTCGACAAACCGGGTGACTTCATCATGATTGCCACACTACCAACTCCACACAAGCTAGCCCCGCTACACGGGCCCCTATGAGACCATAAACATCCCCAGCCCATACCAAGTCATGGTCAATTACCACAACACCACCTGCACCTGTCGAAACCACCACGTGTGTCGCTTCCCAGCACCAAACACACCACCACCCCCACCGCACCGCCTGCCGACTTCGTCCCCCACCTACCCGCCGGACAATTCCTACTCCTGCTACCTTTCCCCTTCCTTCTCCTCCCCCAGCACCCCTGCCACATCCACCACCCCCTTCTCGCTCACACCTCAGCCGCCGACATCCTCCCCCTCCCCACGCTTAACCCCCACTCCACCTCCACCCTCGAGCCCTGCACCCCGTAGACACCCAACTCCCCCGCCTCCACACACCCCTTCCACCGCCTCCCCACCGCCCTCTTCTACATCCACCACCATCCACCCTCCACCAGCATCCACCCCCATACCTGTCCCAGCCCCCAGCGCCCACCCCCAGCCCAGCAGCACCCCTCCATCACAATCACACCCCCCACCACCTCATCCCACCCACTCAACCACCCGCAACCTCCTCTTCCCCACCCACACCTGTACTCACCACCACCTGCACCAGATTAGGCCGATTACCCTGCCCCCCCAACCCAGTACACCCACACCCCCTCCCCACCATCAACCCCTACCCCTAACAACTCTCCCTTCATCCTCGAACCATGCCATTCTCCATGGAATATCCCAGTTGCCTGCCCCACTAAGCTGATTAACTGGAGATGCCTCTTAAAAGCATGGCAGCCTCATCCCTCTCCAATCTCCAACTGGACACCATCCATTGCGCCCCTCTACCCCTGCCACCTGAGACGAGAATCAAACATATTCTCTGGACCCCAAACCTAGGGTGCAAGCGCTGAATCAAGAGCACCGCGCAGCTTCTCCATCGTTTGTGACACACACCCGTACCATCCACCCTCACCGTTGTCTACTCTCCGTACCAGCAGCCCAACCAGCAAACACTCCACTGGACGACCTATACCATCTCACGCCCTTGCACCACACCCCCACCATTGTCTTTTACCAACTCCAGTCACGGGGACGTGACTTCCATCCCCGCGATGGCGGTGAAATACCTGTGTGGCAGGGTGAGCTGGACACCACCACCCCAGGAGGAGAGTACAGGGGGGTGACCCCCACCCCACGAGGAGATGATGGAGAGAATGTTTTTCCTAATGAGCCATCCAGGTAGGAACAGTATCTCTCCTGTGACCTGACGCCCCTCTTCCCTGCAGCCAGACCACTGGGCAGTGTGCAGTGTGAGTACACTACATTTCAGCGGAGGAAACACTTGCCAGAATCGGGATGGGACTTGTATACACAAAGTCCCAAGCAAGCCCTCGGATGCTGTTTCCAGTGGATTGGCCTCCATAAAAGGGGAGGGCTCAGGAGTCTTTAGTCTTGTGACACCCCAGGGGAGCAGTGGCACAGCAGTGCTCACTTGGTCTACTGTGGGTGGAGTGACCACTGGTTCTCCATTCTCTGCCACTCACCTTTGGGAGCCGGCACATTGGCACGTCCTACGGACAACCTATGCCGGGACTTCCCGAGAGGGAGGCTGGGTCAGGGGTAGACTCCACCGGAGCTACCATGCAGGACAGGCCACCGGTCATCCCCTAAAGCTTCCCCAGCCACGATGGCTGGAGGACAGACTCCACCGGAGCTGCGGCCCAAGCCAGCAGAGCATTCCAGGCCCCTCCCTCCAGTCATCCCCAGGACAAGTGCCCAAGTCCCAACAGCAGAAGAGCAGACTCCACCAGAGCTGCAGCTTATGCCAGGAGAGCCCACCAGGCCTCCTCTTCCCGCCATTGCCAGGTTCTGTGGCACCTGGAGGAGTTGCCTTGGGCTCTCCCTCTGCCTCTGTCCTGAGTAGGAGCTCAGGCAGTGCCCACTGGGACTGCCTGGCTGAAGAAGTGCCCATCGGGTCTCCCTCTTGCACCCTGGGCTGGAGTTTTGGCAGTGTCCATCAGGCCTACCAAGCTGGGGAGCTCCCCCTCCGTGACTCCCAGAGTTCCCACCGAGGGCAGCACCTCTTGCTTAGCCCTACCTTCTTGTGGCAAAGTAAGGCGCCCCTCCTCCCCCGCCCCTCTCCTCCAGAGGGTGGGATCTGCTCCTCCACAGTACCCCACCAGAGACCAGCCAGGGCAAGACGTCCCCGAGGCCAGGTGTTCTGTCGCTGCAGCCCTTCCTTCACCACCCCTGGGCGCTGCCGGACTCCTCTAGAGCAAGAGGCTGCAGTCCACTCCTGATGGCCTCCTCCCACGGGCAAGGCCACAGCCCCCGGAGCCGAAGGGACACTTCCGATGCCTGCTGCAGCCGCAAGACCTCCCCTGGCGTAGGTGGCCGCAGCCCTCCCCTGACGGCCACCCCTGCCAGATGAAACCGCAGCCCAGCCAGGGCGCCGCACTCTCTGCAGCCGACCCTCCTCCCGGGCCTAACCAGGTCCGCCCCTAGGACTCTGATTATGACGAAGGGCCAGTGCTGTCCTGCGCACCTCCTGGCCCTATTCAACCCTAGTCCAGAGGGTCTCGCCTCACCCAGGGCCCCTGCAGAAAGAGGGCCACCTACTATGCCACCCACCAGCTCCCATAGGACCCATGGTGACCTCACATACGACCTACCCCCGGACTACACCCTGGACGGCCTGCCCCCGATACCTGGCTACCACCTGCAGCTACTGGTGTAAGGGCCTCCTGCCTGATGTGCCCGAGTGCCCCTCTCCGCCTGCCCCATGAGTAAAAAGACTCTGAGTTGTTGCTTGTCCTTTAGTGACCAAAAGACACGATCCCCAATGAACCAGCCCCCCCCCTCTGCCAGTGCCCCCAGTGTTCTCCCTTGCCTCCCCCCTTATCTCCCCCCCATGTGGAAACAGTGAACTTACCACCACAGAGAAACTCACATGTGGAGTATGTCCCCAAGTGTGACCTCCCCCTCCCCAGTGCTATACACGACGGACTCTCCGCCCTAGTACCAGTGTCGTGCCTTTCCCCCCCTCTTGTTCCCATAGTTGTTGTACTGTATGTTCCCCCTCTCTCTTCCCCCCCTTCGGACCAGTTTATGTCAATGGATGCCAAATGTGTGTATGTAAGGTATGCTTCCTGTAATCGGCCCGTGTGAGAGTACTATACCACCCCCCCTTTCTGGCCCTGTAATGCGAATAAACAATAAGTGCTATATTCCTCCGTTCCATGTCATGCGCATGTAGCATAAAGGTAGCTAGGATATCGTCTATGTCACGCGGATAACTAGCATAGGATGATGTTCATGTCACGCGAGCGTGTATGAGGACTTGAATATACTGCCGTCTATGTCATGAGTTTGGATATACTGAAATAGATGGGATTGTACCTGCTATATACCCGAGAACAGAGCACACCTGGTGTATGAGATATATGTATCACTGTGTGGGACTTGTCCTGTACAAGAAGAGGTAGAGTACTGTGTGTTGGTCAAACTCTCTGAACTAGGTCGAGATATTTAGTATAAGGAATAGTCTTCTGAGCCATCTTGCTTTGTATCACATAGGTTTTGATCCTGGATTGTGGTGTGTAATTGGTTATTGTCAATATACAGTATAAGTGCATCTTTAACCAGTCGTGTTTGGACTTTCCTTCCTTGCCTGTGACAGACCGGGTCAAGAACAAAGAACCCAAGGTTGCACCGTACCTGAACTCGAGAAGTCGGGACTCAGACTACACTGCATGAAATTCCCGCCGTGGCAACTCAGGGTGCCACCACACCCCCGGAAGGAGACTACGGAGGGGTAGATGGTGCGTGCGACATGTCCAGTCAATACAGACATAATCCTCCTGGTCTGCGTGCCCCTATTCTCTGGAATGCACCTGGTGAGACCACCCTAGTCTGAGTGTACTACCTTTCGGGCGAGCTAGCCCTCGCCGGGATCAGGGTGGAGCTGAACCTTCACCTCCAAGCAGCACCCCAGCAATGGCCAGAAGCCACGCAAAACAAGAGACGGCCTGTAGCCACTCTGAAAACAAGGAGACGGCCTGTAGCCACTCCGACCAAAGGGCCACAGCCAGTAGTCGGGGCCTTGTGATGGCTGGTAGCCTCACACTAAAAAGGCCACGGACTGTAGCCGGGCCCCAAAATAGGAGACGGCCTGTAGCCACTCTGTCAGGTTCTGCTTACATGCCCAGCAGAGCCCGTGACAGCCTGAAGCCACACGAGGGGAGAGAAAGGTATGCCCCCTCTCCTTCTGCAGTTGCCTTGGAGGGCACCACACCAGCAACAGCCTGTAGCTGCGCCAGTAGGCAGAAGACGGCCTGTAGCCACTCCTCGTCGACACAGCGTCCTCCATTCGGGACCTTGGCGACAGCCTGCAGCCGCGCTTCATCTGCGTTCCTGTCAGGGAGTCGGGCCTCGGTGACGGCTGGAAGCTGCACTGACAGCGAAGGGACGGCCTGTAGCCACCCTCCGTCTGTTGCCCAAGGGAACTCGGCAATGACCGGTAGCCATGCCGGGGAGGGACACCAAAGTCCCTTGCCCCTTGCAACTCCGCAGCATAAGGGCAACCTGCGATCAGCCCTGCCTACCGGCGGGAGCACAGGCCAGTCCTCTGTCCACCCAGACCAAGGCAACATCCAGGAGGAGGACTTCTGCCCTGAGGACTGTTGGAGAAGCCTGGTGTTATCCCCAGGGTTATTCTCCATCCAGTCGGCCCCTGAGGAGGACCCCCACCTGACGGGCTCCTGCCAGGAGCGACGTCACAGCCCCACCCTGACGGCGACACTGTAAGAAGGAGGCCGCAGCTGACAGACCCCCAAGGGCGCCGCCAGGACTCTGGGGCAAGACCTCTCCCCTCCCCGACGAAGGCGACGCCCTTCCACCACCAGGCGCCTGAGGGAGCGCCTCCAGAACCTATTTGGCCCGAGCCCTGAAGGCCAGATCCTAGTTCCCAGCCCAAGCCCTTGACGAGAGACGACGCCCCTGCGAGTAGGCTAGTCCCGTGGCCGCAGGACAAAAGGACTCCTGAAAGGCCTCCGCCTATCCCAGGCCTTCCCCCTTCCCCTTAGCCCGGTCAGTGACATTATATATAACAGTGACCGTAATACATGGTTCCCACTGACTGTGAGTGAGAGGCAAAGTCCGTACTGTGCAAGTGAATAGTGAAATTCAGTGAAGTGAGGAAAGACACTAGAGACAGTGCATGTCCATCCTGTGCAAGACGAGAGGCAAAACTCGGTGTCGTTATCATAACTCTGTGACAGCGCATATCCATCCTTTGTAAGCCAAGAAATGGAATCCAGCGACAATATTATGTAACTATCGTGAATCAGGAAACAGAGACGGCGTCAGAATAAGGACTCTTGAACTATCCCGTGCACAGTAAAACCTATATTTTACCCTCTCATTGTGAAACGAGCCTCACGTGCAAGGACGGTGAAACTGTGTATTACCTATTTACCCAGACTGAGCCAATTGCCTATCCTGTATCCTGCGTGATACACGAAACCCATTCCCCAGCCTGTGTATTAACTTTGTTTAGCACATCGTGTGAAGTGTCTGTCCCGTTCTGTAGCGGAGAATTTGGTAATAGGCGTGTAAGGTTGTTGCCCTGGCCCTGTGTTTTTATGCCCTGTACCTCTCACACTGTGTCTAAGCTGCGGTCTGAAGAGGGAACTCAGCTGCACTCTAGGCGGGAAGCTGGCCTAAAAACGCCTAACATTACACTGCATAACATTTTTCTTCAGTGTATCCAAGTGGCACAGGTCTTCCTATCCCGAGGTCAGATGACATGTCTTCGTATCAAGGCTTAAGCATAGAAAGATAGCTTCCTGTAAAACAAGCAACAACTGTATTTTCGACTCCGATGAGAATTGCTTCTTCTCTACCAGACTATCACCACTGTCATCGCTAGAGACGTTATTTTCCTTGTTATTTTCATGCAGATCGGTCTGCAACCTTCGCGGTTGGCGCCATGCATTATTGATTTTGTGGCGAGTCTAGATAAGTTGGAGACATAGAGTCGCCATCTTTCTGCATCAATATACATTCACGAACTTTGGGAAAAAAAAAAAAAAGAAAAAGCACTAAATTAATATATTACATATACGAAAAATACTTTCTCTGGAGTATTGTAAGACAATGAGAAAAATATCAAACTTTAAAGTCAGTCATATTGCTAAAGCGCAATGTTGTTTCGTGCGTAAAGATGGCGAAATCTAGCATCAATGGTGCTTTGTTATTGTATCACAGTCAGCTGATCTGTGACCGATCACCAAATACCTGCGCAACGTAACGTGCGGTGAGTCTAGCTGCTTTACTATTAATCAAGGGTATTCACCACTGTTATGTAACTATGTTTTTGAAGCATGCCCTCTGTTTCTGATGCGGCAGGAAGAAATGAATGGGAACATATATACTGATTAAGATTAGTTTGACATCCCTGTCGTTTACCATTACTGACGAATTATACCCGCCGTTGCGGGCGGGGTTTTGAGCGGCATCGGGTGTACTCAGCCCAATAAAGCAGGTCAGTCAGATGAACGGCTTAAATAAGTCTCCACCGCGCATGACGCCACTAGCCATTAGACAAGGGGGGCCGGCAACTCACGCAACATTTCCACAAATGTTTGTGCATATGTTTTTTACTCCCTAGTTACATATTCTAAGGTCGATATGATTAGTACCCAGTGAAAGATTTTCTTCCCTATGATGACATTCCAAGTCTCATTACTTTTTAGTTCTTCCTGTATATTGTGAAATGCTGCTCCTAACCCATCAGTCTCCCCTGTAAGTGCAGCTTCTGTCAACTTCTGGTTTATTGGAACTGTTCATTTCTCTTTGTTTTACAAGTACTATCACTTACTTCATTACAAACAGGTATAACTTTAGAAGTAACCAACGTTACCAGTTTTCATTATATCACATCCCTGAACTATTCTAAGACTTACCTTTTAAGCCTAGTTTGAGTTGGGGGAGCAAATTTTGTAGGGGTAGTCATGTAGTGACATAGGTTAGGCTGTCGCTGAGTAACGGATGAATGTTGCGCCATATTGGCTGGTGCAGGCATGTGCATTTGGTCTATGTCAGGCTGTAGATTACTGTAGGCCTAGGTTAGGTTTGGTTAGTTTAGGTTAGTTTAATACAAAATAGTGTGTTTTTAATTAATCTTGATCTTGATTTTGGGGGATAAACCCACTTTTGGAAATCTTATTCAAAATTCCATAAGGGGGATTTTCCCCCAAAAATGAGGGTCAAATCTAATTAACCCGTCACGTCCCGAGCCTTTCCGCACCTATGACATACCCCAGTCCCGAGCCTTTTTGGAAAAAATTTTTTTCTTCTAAAACTTCCGCTTAGGTCGAGAAACGATGGAAAATCATGAAGAAAGTGGTCTCTGCGGTCTATAAGTGGTCTGTACAGGTGCGGTTTCCCCCCGCAGGTATCGTATTCTGTAATGGGCTGGATATGCGTTTACGTTTTCTATGGTAAGGAATAATGGGGCAAACAACACACAACACCTCTACATTTATTGAATTTGAACTAATAAACAATAACAGTAACAATAAAATGGATTTCAGACACATATATAGGAAAAATAAGCATTGTACCATCGCGCAAGCATAGCGAGTTAGGTCCGAGCCGTAACATGCTATATGCTAAGTTTCTGGTATGAGTCAACCTATCATTTTTTCTACTTGTATACTTCTGTTTCAATGACAATTTACCAATTACAACTGTTTGTAAGTGTTTTCAGATGTTTTCATTCATTATGATGACATGCAGCATAAGTTTAGTGCACATCAGCTTAGTAAGCGCACTCGCTATGACTCGTATTTCAACATACCAAATTGTTTTATCACTTTCCAATTATTTTCCCATTTACATAGAACCTTTCCTCCACCACTGTGAAGGTTTTCAATTATTTTCATTCATTACGAGGGCATTTAGCGATATGCTAGCGCCTATTCACGTAGCAACCACGATCTCGAACAATCGTGTTTCATCATCTACTTTATTTATTCACTCAAATTATATTTTCCCACTTACATTACACACATTTACACCCCTAGAATGCACTGTACATACTTACTGCCATTATTTATTCAAGTGAGCGTGAGAATATCGCCTGAAAATACCCTCGCAAGGAATATTTCGTCATACATAATACTCACACACTTATATACTAATTATTCACTTTATCACTTGCTGACTTTTATTTTGACTAATACGTGCCTTATTCATTCGACTAAGCGTCAGGAAATCTTATCTTTATAGACACGCTATGAATATTTGACTTAGAATATACATCATCATATACAATAATTTGAACTTATATTATACCCGTAAGAATGTCACATAATAAGAAATATATAATAAGCGGCCGTATTTATTGCACTGAGCGACAGAATATCGCATCAAACAACCCTCTCTATGTAAGTTTCAACTTAGGGCAGATTTATATACTTACACCCAATGTTTTCACTTATGTTCTACCTGTAGGCACTTTATACTAATATTTGGCGATCCACATGACTGATATTTTCACAGAGCGTCTGTCTGTCGCATTTACCTCATAATTTCAGCGTCCTTTCGCATTCACACCATGCTAAAAGTGCAGCAACGTGTGATATTCACTAAAACATGGGTGAATACACAGACCCACGTCACACTGCACGCACTCATAGCGGGTGTCCTTCCTCTGTGTCGTGAGTCTCACCTGGGAATTACTGCACACGTGACACCTGCGCTGGGGCCTAGGTCTGTTGGGCTGGGGAGGGATAGGAGTGGGGAAATGGTGGCCGGATATTCTCTGGGGAGTCTGGGTAATAGGGGCAGTGCGGGGGCGCTGTTGGGGCCTTTCAACAGCATACTTAGCAAAGATTTCTCGTGTGAGCTCCCTCACAAACCCTTCAAAGGTTTCCTGAACTCCTGTGGTCATGGCGTGAAGGTGGTGGCAATTCAGAGCAGTGATATCTAGCAAGTGAAAGAACAGTTTTTTATACCACTTCATCGTTGTCCTGGCACACTCTACCGTCGATATCATGGAGTCAGACTGGTCCACGAGGCGCATGTTTATATTGTAATCCATTACACACTCAGGTTTCCAAACACGACGCCTGCTCTCGCTATGGTAATCAACAGAATCAGTACGGTGCATCAAGGGGCGGTGAACCGTGGACAAGAGGCTTACTTCTCTGTTGTGGTTCCACATTGTTGCAAGGATGTTGTTTGCTTTGAAGAAGACAACCTCACTCCTTGCAAGTTTCCGCCCTACCTTGACCATGTGACGCCGGTTCACCTTTACGGTTCCACAGACTCCTGTTTCATGTCTGTGAAGATAACGAGCGAGAAGAGGGCTAGTGTACCAGTTGTCGAGGTAGAGAACGTGACATCGATGAAGGTAGTCTTGTATCATCGTCTTTACCACTGCTCCCGAAAGTCCTATACTTGATCTTCTATTATGTCTGTCTGTGCACCGGTGTACAAGACTATGTCTTGCACGTATCCAGTCCTACAGTCACACATAACAAAGATCTTGAACCCAAAACGGTGCCTTTTGCTGGGTATATACTGTCTGAATGAAATATTGTCTTCCACAACACGAGACTCGTCTATGACGAGATCTCTATAGGGATAGAATGAGAATCGAAAGGTTTGCCTGAGGTGATCAAAGACCAGCCTAATTCGCCTCATTTTGTCAGTGTTGTTTGCATTTGCAGGGTCATTAGCATCATAAAATGGAGGCGACTTAGAATTTGTTGAAACCGATTACGGCTCATCACTTGACCAAATATGGGGGTAAACATAACAGGGTCCCTAGTCCAGTAAGCAGGAATTCTATTTTTTCTTATTATACCCATCAAAAGGACAAGGGCAAAAAATAAGAACATTTCTGGAATGGAGACAGGGTAATCATAAATCATAGAATGCCTACTCCTTGTTCCCAATCTTTCACTTTCTAGGCGCCGGGCGCTTGCAAACAGGTTTGTTTGAAAACGATCTGATCTACGAAGGCCTCACTGAAAAACAGGTGGAAAAAATCCAACCTGCTTGAACTACAGTGAATACCTGGTGCAATGCAGCCAGATCGCCCTTGCTCAGTGAAGGGGTGAATGAGGGGAGAAAAATCACTCCCATCCTCCCAATCCCACGAAACAAATCCCTCGTCCCCATCACCGCCTTTGTCTGGGTGGGGAGGAGATCCTGGTTGGGGAGGTTGGGGAGAAGGAGTACGGAGGGCATCCCCACTGTCACTCCTCTCCCTCTGCCTTTACCCTTTCCCTTTCCCCTTACCCTTACGGCCTTGAGGAACATTAGGGGCTGTGGGGATGAAATGGTTGAATATTGGGGAGCAGAAGACGTGCTGGGGAATGGTTCCTCCCCACCTTCCCCTCCATTACCACACCACGTGCTCTTTCACGCAACCTTGCTCGACCACGTGTTAGGGGATATTGGGGAGCATAAGACGTGCTTTGGAGTGGTTCCTCCCCACCTTCCCCCTCCCTCACAACCCCGCGTGATAATGAACGCACCCGCACTGGCCCATGTGATCCACTCTGCCGCCTCACACTGCGTAGGGAGAGCAATGACTCACCCACCTTACTCTCACTTTCCCTAATCCCAGGAATGTCCATTTCACTCCCCACTCCCTCCACTTCACTTCCTACCTCCCCAAACAGAATCCTAGGCCCATGCCTGCTTAGATGACGTGGTGTGCGCTCTGGGCCACGATGGGTAATCACCTCCCGTCCATACCACGTGGCAGCACGTCCCATGGCTCCGTCCTCGTCCTCGACCTCGAATTCTGCTTCCAAGGCACGCTGGGGATAGGGATATGATATACCACGTGCCTTCTTTGCCTCCTGCCCCTCTCTAGCAGCACGGTAAGTCACGTACTGCCGCTTCCTGGGTGACGGAACTTCCTCGTCACTGCTGGTGGTTTCTTCCTCCTCTGGCTGCACATAATCCTTGTCCATCTCCTCGTCATCCAGTGGGGAATCACTGTCGCTGGTAAAGGTGTCCAGGGCGACTTGAATTTCGCTCTCTGAGAGACCTCTCTTAGCCATGTCTGAGCAGGACCGTGGCTACCAGGTGAGTGGACGAGTGGCGGGCTAGCGCGGGTCGTGGGGGGTCGCCGAGTGTCCCCGCCTGGTGGCAGGTAGGGGAAGGTCAGGCGAGGGTACGTACCGCAAATCAAGCGCGAAATTTGAAAATTGTCGAAATTATGCACATTGCAATTGCACGACGTACTGGTACGTCGCCGGGACTGGCAAAAGCAATTCGTTGCAACGTACCCATACGTCGTCGGGACGGGGCGGGTTAAAGCACAGTATTTTGCATTGGAAACCATAAAAATAATAATGAAAGAAAACTTTGGTTACTTCTAAAAATTTACCCAAACTGACATTTTTATTGGTAAATATTAGGTAGTTCACATCACTCGACCCAGGAAATCTGGTACAACTATGTTATAGACCACGTTATTTTGAATCTTCCACTATTTATTTGTTTTTGGAGATTTATATATACAAAGTGAAAATTGTATATTTAATTACCTCGGATTTCCGCCAACGTCTGCTAGTAGCTAGCCGTATTTAATGTTCGTAATGAGCATTTTCTTTATATTTGACAACAGGCTGTTAGATGCAAGTTAGGTAAGGCTGGATTAGGTTAGGTTTGTTTAAATCATTGTTTCCCATTGTTTTGACATGAGATACACTGGCATGTTCAGTCAAAGCAGTGATTGGTAAACAATGCAGCCAGTCAGTGAGACTGTTGGTAAGCTGCTGCGGGCGACCTGGCTGCTTCCTGAACCACCCAAAAATAGGTATATTTTACCTTGTGTAGACCTAATCTCCAAAACAAGTGATTTCCGGCAAAAATGAAGCTCAAAATCCTTTAAATCATCTAATATAATACTACTATGTCGGGAATCAAATCTGGGACTCTCAGGTGAGAGCCAGGCAGCATACCATTACGCCATGACAAGGTCAGAGTTATCTCACAGTGTCACAATCTTGTAAACAATGTCCCTCCACCCCCACTGTGGGCCTGAAGAGTTTTATTCTCAAGGAAGTTATCTTGATGAGCAGTATTAAGATATGAGCTAACTCCATGCCCATCATCCCTGCCTTTTCCACCATGCCTCTTCTCGCTTCATGCTTTCAATCACATTAAAATTGACCAGAAAATATATTTATTTCAAAATCGAGTGAACTGCCAGAAATTGACCAATTCACTCTCAGGTCTCCCATTCACTCCTCTGGTACCCTGGTAGCTGAAACAGTGATATTACACCACTTACTAAGCCTTTTCATAAAATTCGTTGATCTCTATAATAAACTTAACAGTCAAATAATGCTGCACTTAATGAAAAATGAATGCTGTGTCCACAAAAAATAATTCTGTACCAACACAAGTAATATTTTACCCACACACATAATGCTGTACCCACAATCAATGTCATACGTGCTACAAAACGCTGTAGCTTCATAAATAATGCTGCACCCTCACACGCAACTCTGCTTCTATCGTAGCCATCACCGAGGCATTTCCAAAAATGTTAGATTGTAGGGATTTTAAGAGGAGGGAATGTTCAAGTAAGTCTTGTCATGGATGGCAGGAGAAAGATTGAAGTTTTATTTTCAAGAGGACGTTATCTTGACAAGATCAGTACCAAGGCGAGAGCAGTTTAAGCTAGGTACCTCCGTACCCTTTATTTCCGCCTTTTCCACCGTGCCTCTTCTCTCTCCTATCATGTCCTAACCCCTTCTGCCCTGGCTCCCCAGTTTCCCCTGTGCTTGTATATGACTGGTTGGGTCGTGTGTGGACACGAATGTGTGAGGAACTTTCCACACTTGTGGAGTTTTCCATCCGGTGTCATACTATGCTGTGTGAAATTCCTAACTAGAATCTGCACTGCTGTTTCCTCCTGCTCTCTCAAGCTTTGGCATGACGTTCTTCAAACCTCTATACATTATTACATGTTAACAGCATATAGGCCTATGTCACTAGCTGTTATGTGTGTATTATGAAATTTTAGTGTCCTGACACTCCCACTACACACAGCACTGCTCTACACTCATATACCTGTACACAGAGTTTTCTACCAGAACACTTAGGCAGTGTCACTATGTACTGTAATCTGGCCATACTGGTATGTTAATGGATCTCACCATTTAACAAAAAAGGAGTGAGGGAGGGGGAACAGCTACCATCTTTATGAATGCTTGTTGTTTTCTCAGTCTATCAGTACCAAGTACTGTACAGTAATCAATGAAGTCATTTTCTGTGATGAGCTTAGAGCAGATAGATGAGTGCACTTTATATGCATGATGACAAACATTACCGTAATTATCCGCTTCTCTTTCGTTTGCTCTCTATCTTGAAAAGCTATTATAATGAATTTCTGTGCTGTGGAGCGTTGTAGTGTGGATGAGGATGCGTTAGGAAGTGTTAGGAGGAACACACAGCCACGTGGAGAGGATGGAGGATGAGAGACTGACAAGGAGAGTGTATGTGAGTGAGGTGGAGGGGGGGAGAGGGAGGGGGAGGCCAAGGATGAAATGGAGGGATGGAGTGGAGAGGTCTATGAGAAAGGGGTGTGTGAGTTGGGAGCAGGGCAGTGAAATGGCAGGGGACAGGGCGACGTGGAGGCTATTTGTTTGTGGCTACCCCATACGGGGTTAAGGCGTCTGGCATTAGATAGATAGAATGTTTTTGCCTTGTTGCTAAAACAACCATATACATTACCAAACAGTTACCGTACTTGGCATTTTTATGATTTGCATGAGTATGTGACACATAGACAAAGAATAACAGAGTAGCCTCTTAGTTCTGTTCCTGGATACTGCAGTACTGGTTCTGGGATACACTCAGCCAGGCTAGTGCCAATTGTGATGTCATGACTTCCTCCACCTCCCTGTGGACTTGTGCATCAGCAGACCTGAACTTTGAGACCTTAGCTACAGGAGGTGGAGTTTCATTTTTCTGCTGAGGGAGGGCCCAACCGACCTTAGCGGCTCCTGTATCTTTCAGTTAGCCTATCTGGAAATACAGTACAGGTATAGTTACCGAATGAAGCATTCTCCCTTGTGTAAACTGAATTGTCTCATTATATGAGTTAGTTTATTGGGGCACTACACAGCAGTGTACTGTACAGAAGGGTAGATTAGTGTTTTACAGTGTGTATTAGTGTTGTACAGCACTATAGTGTACATTTGTATTGTCTATTGCCAGACGCCTGAATCCCGTAAGGGGTGGCCACAAACTAATCGCCTCCATGTCTCACTGTCCCCCATCATTTCATTTCCCTGCTCCCAGCTCACACTTCCCTCTCTCATATACCTTTCCACTCCATCCCTCAATTTCATCCTTGGCCTACCCCTCCAACTCATTCACATACACTCTCCTTATCTATCTCTTGCTCTCCATCCTCTCCGCGTGGCCAAATCACCTCAGTGTGTTTCTCTTAATGTTTCCTATCACATCCATGTCCACACCACAATGCTCCTTCACTTCCTCATTTGTCAGTCTCTCTCTCCATGTGACTCCACATGCTCCTCTCAAATAACTCATTTCCGCTGCTCTCACTCTTGACTTCTGTCCCTCCAACAAGGTCCAAGCTTCTCTTCCATACATATCACGATACTGTCATGCAGTAAGTTTTTCACTTCCATGCTCACTTCCCTGTGTCATATCACTGTCAAGGAACTAGCAACCCTTGTTCCTTGTTGTACCCTCTGAAACATTTCACCCTCTAAACTTCCATCCTTACTCATCACACTACCAAGTACTTAAATGCACTCACATTTTCCATTTCCTCCTCATCCAGCCTCACTGGACATTCAGTGACTTCATTTCTATTGAAGACCATAACTTTACTCTTCCCTCAGTTCACCTTTAGATTCTGTTACTTAAACACTCTCCCAGACTCATTCACCAAGCCTTGCAGCTCCTCTTCGTCTTCACTTAACAACACAGTATCATCTGCAAACAGCAGTACAGCGAGTTTCCACACATTCCCATCTCTCAGTAGGGCTGGTCCAGCATCCACTGCCCTACTTTGTATCTCTTTTATAACCCCATCGATATACAGATTGAACAACCATGGAGACATGACACATCCCTGTTTCAATCCAACCTTCAGATAGAAAAATTCACTCAGTTCGCGCTCCACATGCACTGCAGTCTTAGAACCGTCATACATACTCTTCACAGCTTTGAACAACTTCCCTTTTACTCCATGTATTCTTAATATTTTCCACAATCCTCGCCTATCCACCCTGTCAAATGCTCTCTCCAAATCCTTGAAGACCGCATATAACTTCTTTCTCTTCTCTAGAAACTTTTCCACCAAAGACCTAAGAATAAATATCTGATCTACACAGCCCCTTCCCTTCCCTTCCTAAAACCTCCCTGTTATTCTCCAGCTAATTCCTCTGTTATTTCCCAAGCTCTGTCAGGAAGTATCCTACCAATACTTTTCATATTACATTACGAAGACAAATGTCACTATGATTACCACACTTCTTTTTCCCCTTTTCCTTCGGACAGGGGGATAATTATACCTGACTTCCAATCTTCTGGGACTCTACCTTCTTCCCAGTCCAATCTGCATGTCTTCCACATCTGTTCTAGTACAATCTCTCCTCCATGCTTCAGCATTTCGCGACACACTCCATCAGTTCCTTGGGCTTTCCCCATTATAACTTTCTTCATTGCTTCCACGACTTCCATCCTATTGATTTCTTCCTCTCTTCTCACATCCCTCCTCCTCCCAGCCATTCCCTAACCACTTATACTCACATTACTTTCATGCGTTATGTTCAACAACTTAAAGTGTTCTTTCCATCTGCTTACTTTTTTTTCCATTCTTCACTAGTAGTCCACCGTTTTTATCTTTCACTTCCTGACTAACTTCTTTAACACCCTGCCTAACTCTCTCTACCTCATTCTTATATTCCCTCTGCTTTACACTCAAATTCCTTCCAAATTCCTCATTCTCTCTCATCTTACTCTCTGTTACTAATCTTTTCACTTCTTTTTTCCTCTCTACATGTAAGTCTCTTTTCTGTCTGTCAAATCAGGTATAATTATTCCTTTATACAAAGGAAAAGGGAGGGAGAAGTATGTGGTAACCCTAGGGGTATTTGCCTTCTTAGTGTGACTGGAAAAATATATGGTAGAATACTCATTGATAGGGTTAGGCATATGACAGAGGAGCTAGTTGGAGAAGAACAAGGGGGATTTAGGAAGGGAAAAGGGTGTGTAGATCGGATATTTGTTCTAAGATGTTTAGTGGAGAAGTATCTAGAGAAGGGAAAGAAAGTGTATGCTGCCTTCATGGACTTGGAGAAAGCTTATGACAGAATAGATAGGCAAGGTATGTGGAAAGTATTAAGAATATATGGAGTGGGCGGGAAATTGTTGAGTGCTGTGAAGAGTACGTACGAGGGAGCTAGGGCTATGATGCGAGTGGATGGTGAGCTGAGTGAGTTCTTTGATCTAAATGTGGAACTGAAACAGGGATGTGTGATTTCTCCATGGCTGTTTAATATATACATGGGGGTTGTAAAGGAGGTGCAAGGTAGGGCAATCGATGTGGGGGTTCTTCTAATGAATGAGGGTGAGATGTGGAAGATTCCGGTGTTACTGTTTGGTGATGATACAGTATTGTTGAATGAAAATGAATGGGAGTTGCAAAGTTTGGTGCATGAATTTGGGACATTGTGTAGGAAGAGGAATCTGAAAGTGAATGTAAGCAGGAGTAAAGTTATACGGCCGTAGTCTTCACTTTGCCTTATCCATATCTTTTGTTAGTTATAGTGCACGAAAGGGAGAGTGTTCCCTGATGAACAGGAGAGTATTACTACAGCGTAGTACTGGAATCTGCGGGGAGTCTCATAGCACCCCGTCGCATGCCCCTTTGTCACATTATAGCAGCCATGTGCAAGGAAAACTCTAGAATTTGAAGGACCTTAAGGTGTGTGTGATGGGAATTTTAATATGATGAGAAAACATCGTGTAAGAAAAAAAAAATAAGCATTTAATATTTTTATCATTTTAAAAGACTTCACCGCTTCTCTGGAGATGGTTAATTTACGAGACGAAAACATAGTTGAAGTACTATCCACTTCCATTTTATTTTTCATTATTTCTACCAAACTATTTATCTGATGTGATGCATGATGCTTGTATAAGTAGTTTGATTAGTACGTGAAATAATTCCTACTGTAAAGAATGGCCAGGTGTAGTCAATCGGGGTAAATAAAACTAATTTGCCTTAACTTTGCTTCACTGATCCTGTTTCAAAGCAAATGGGCAGACTGGATATCACATGGTAATGGGTACATAACAACCTAAAACATGACACATGAATGAAAATTCCATAATCAGTCAGTGTGAGATTTTAAGGAATAGGTGGATTTTTTTTTTTCTCCCCAATGAATGGGGAAAATGATAACCGCTCTCAGAGTAAAAAAAATATAAAAAAAAACTCTGAAACTAATGGAAATACAGCTTCCAAAAACTCATGAATTTTCCTTGTTTATGTGTACAACACATTTACACATAACCTGTTATTAGATAAAAAAAATTACAGCATACATTCTGAATATACAGTAGATACATGATTTCAGTTATGAACCAAGGCTTTACCTCTGTCAATGAAGTTGGAGGTTATGTATTCACCTGTGTTTGTGTGTTTCTTGTTTGTTTGTCCACACAGTGTCTCCAAAAGTTCTCAATGAATTTCAATAAAATTTTGTGGAAGGGCAGGGCATGGGCCAAAAAAGAATTGATTAAATTTGGGGGCAGATCCGGATCAGGATCAGGTTCCCGCAGTTGCATTGACAGAGGTATGCTCTCTCTGAGCGCCTTCTTGTCCTTTATATATACTGGTATCATACCTGTTTGGGCTGATCCATGCAAACTTCACATTCTTCTAATGTTTTGCCATTTTAGGAGAAGGAAATCCAAACTTAACAACATTTTTGAAGCATTCATGAACGTCTGTGTCTTCAGAAAAATAATGGTTTTGCTTTCCATGAAGTTTATCTTCAATGTGAAGCTTTGTTTCACCTCACACTGCTGTTTTGTTGTATTTTTGCTTTGTTGTTTTGTAGATGGAATGAGAAATAGGTTTTTTTATTACCATACCCCTTTAGGGTTGTCCGTACCCGGGGTAAAAAATGACATATCTATACTGGAGTTACAAAAGCGGCAGGTCCTGTCTCTTGGTTTGGCACTTAAGGGGAACTGTCACTGACCACCTGACAGCAGAATGAATGCAGGGCATTCAAAGCACCTGCACTGGCATAACTTAAAGAAAATATGTCAAAAAAGTTAAATGAGCAAAAAATAAAATAAAAATTCTTCGTTCGACCATAACCTGGCACCAAATCATTGTTGGGCAAATCTGCATACACATAGCCTAATATGGAGTATAGGTAGGTCTATCACCACATCAAAAACTAGAAAAATTAGGCAACAAATAAAGATTGGCGAGGCTGTGTTACTTTTTACTGCAACTTGCCCTATGTTTTTATTTACCCTGATTGACTATACTACCTAAACAGATGATTGGTGCACAGCCGGTTAGTTTGAATTACGAAGTCTCATGTTTGCGTTCGGTGAGCTTTTGCAAGTCCACACTCATTTGTTTTGGCTTGGCAGTATATTTTTCTGGTGTGATTTGAATGAATTTAGCTTTTATTTTCGGTGTTCATGATTGGTTTTCAAATTAACCTGCCCCCCTTGTCTCTGGGGGGTGGAATTTTGGGGTTCAGGGTGGGAAAAATGGCAGAAACAAGCATTTGGGGCAGAAGTACTGTATAGTCAAAATTGGTATGACCAGCCAAATCGTATTCGTACAGTTATTACTGACCACATGAACCCTTTTGAAGTTATGTCTGACACTGAATTTTTCCTGTGGTACAGATTCTCCAAATCCTGTATGCAAACTCTTATACAGAGCACAGTAATCCCTGTACGATCAGGACGCCCACTTTCCGGACACCCCACTTACCGAACATTGTGGGCCTGGACCTTCGGAACCCAAAATGGCCGAAAAAAAGAAAAAATCCCCCCCAAATCCGAATTTTTTCTCACCCGTAATTCGAAATTGCTGCACGGCGCCGAACAACTGTTTATACCCCGGTCCCTTCACCTCTTCCTTCCTCCCCCCTCCCCTGCCACGGTTGCCATTTGGTAGTTTTCATTACCAAATGTGGGCCAATTTGGTAATGAAAAATTCGTTTGGTAATGAATCAGAATAATGCATTACCAGATAGATTTTTCACATGTATGAGGATACACAAGATGGAGGTGGTGGATTGTCTGCTCTCTCTGATTAATCTGCAAGCCTACATAGCGTGAAAATAATCAACATGCTGTTAATTATAAGGAAAGTGATTCATATTCCACTTGTATATATAATTAGTGAAGAATAAATGCTTTCTTTATGAATTTGGTAATGAAAAGTTAAATTTGATAATGAAAATTGAGGAGTTTGGTAATGTGGCCGAGTTTCGATCTGGCAACCCTGCTCCTCCCTCACCACCAGTTACCGCCTGTCACCACGAGTGGATGCTTATCTCAGTGGATGCTGCACATGCTCGTTTTTGTGAATAAACAGTGAATAAACTGCAATATCTCACCACTAGACCACATGGGAATTTACAGTATTGTGCGGTGTTAAAAAATTAGATTTTAGAGTACAAAGGATTAATTGTGGAGCGCAAACTGGCGGTTGAAACTGGCGTGGTGCAATTAAGAGCAGAATGTGCAGTGTTAAACAATTATAACTCAAGTGCAGCACAACACTGGATTACTGTATGTGCTTCAAGAGCATTTTCACCACTGCCAAAGTCTTAGAGAAGGCGGCCACAGACGTGCTGTAAGTACCCTGTACACTGCTGTTTTCCATAACCACTTCTAATTCCTCATTCTCTGGTTCCTTTTCATTTATTTCATTCGCTATGTCCATTATTGGTGTGAATACGGTCTTAAATAGGTTTAAATAGGTGCTATGCGTGTCTGGGAGGGAGTTATTTAGGTGGCTTTCAAAGTTAGGCTGGGTTAGGGTCCTTAAGTTAGTCCAGGAGACTGGGGCCCACTATCCGGACAGGACCACTTTTCGGACATGCCTTTGGCTCTGTTACGTCGGATAGTGAAGGGATTACTGTCGTTAATAATAGAAGAGGTAAGAATTGCAAACATCAATAGAGTATATTGTGTGTGAATCTTAGAAACTGTCATGTGTATTGTTTTTCTTTTAAGGTTTTGAATGTTAAAATTAATCAGTGTTACCAACTGATTGCCGCGCCAACCCACACGAAGGGGTGCGCTCTCCCACTTTCAAGATTACCACTTACGTTGAAGGTGTGAGCTTCGACCTCGAGCGGGGGGGTGGGGGAAGGGGAACCCCTGCCCTCAGTTTCAAGACTACGGGCGATAGTGTTTGAGAGGAATGAAGTCACAGAATGCACAGTGAGGTTGGATGGTGAGCATATGAAGAATGTGAGTGCATTCAAGTACTTGGGTAGTGTGTTGAGTAAGGATGGAACTTTTGGAGATGAAGTGCTTGAAAGGGTACAGCAGGGAAGGAAGGTTGTTGGTTCACTGAAAGCAGTGATGAGAAATAGGGAGGTGAGTATGGAAGTTAACCCCTAAAATGCGGATCGTCGCATTTGCGACGGTCGGCCCAAAGGACAGAACGGCGGATCGTCGCGTTTGCGATTTGAGTTAATTTTGAATAACCGCGGGCAAGCAGGCTCCAGCTGGTATTGTCTATCAGTACCGCCACCCGTGAGCTACGTTTAGCACACTTGACCTTTGTACTACTGACCTCGGTTGTTGCCAAGTATCATTTTTTTTACCCACCCACGCACCGATGCGCGGCCCTCCCTCGTCGTGCGATATGGCAACGCGCGGACGGCTCATACGTGTCAATCTGCGCCGTCATCTCGCAAGCACTTTCTGCTATTGGGAAACGCTTGTTTCCCCAGTTGTCACACTATGATTTTTTCGCGCGGTTTGCCCCTGATTAGCGTCAGTCCACGCAAATCTTCCACGGTGACACCATGTCCAATTCAAGCTCTGCCGAGTCTGTGCCTTCCAGCCCTCCGAAAAAGGGTTTTGTGACCTCAACCCCCTTCAAAACCTTACCAGGAACTACTAAGGGCCTGAGTGACTCTGCAATAGCCAGTGAACTATTGAAAGCCTCGATGGACTATGGGAGTGACGTCGGTGTGTGGTCAAGCCTGGCAGAGTCTGACACGCAATCAAGTGCAGAGTCTGTGCCAGAAGTGACTGTTTCTGTGCCAGAAGTGAGTGTGTCAGTGCCTAGCACCTCAACAGGGAAGGCTCCTGTGAAAAGGGGACTTTGAATATGGGAAGGGGGCAAAGAGAAAAAGGAGTGGTGACCCAAGCTCACTGCCATTGTCCCCTACGCCACGTCACGCCACCGCCAGCCCGCCACGTACTCCCAGCCCCATTCTCTCGTCCTCCTCTTCTGCTGCCCTGTCTCCTGAGTCGTCTGAGTCGCCTTCACCACCTCGAAAGGGAAGTAGACGTTCTACTTTACGTTCTAGAGGTTTTCGTAGGCCAAGTGTTCGTGTTGGTAGAGCTAGAACATTGTCCCCTAGTGTAAGGCTAGTTCGTAAGGAAACTCGCACTAGGCAACGCGGCAGTCACGCCACCGCGGGTGACCTTGAACCCTCAGATAATGTCCCCACCACCACCACCACCACTACACCAACACGACCTAGGATAGCCTCTGCCTCACGTACTGTCTCACCGCCTGCCTCACCCACTGCCACACGACCTGCCTCACCCCCCGCCGCCCCCAGCACCTCCCAGCCTAGGCAGGGCACTCTTGATGCCTTCGTGTGGTCAGAGGGCTCAGATTTTGTGCCGGAGGATCTGCCCTTTGATGACAGTGGGTGTGGAGTTCAGGCTGACTTCCCTATCGACGAGGATGGTGAATGCTTGGACTACCTGTTGGCCTTCCTTGACAACGAGGTAATGGAGCAGATTTGAACCGAGACAAACAGGTACGAGGGGCAATCTGCTGCAGTTCGCGAAGGAGAAGGTGAGGCGGCCACGCCATCCACGTCGTGGATGGCAGCATGGATGCCTCTAACGATCAGGGAACTTTTTGTATTTATTGGGTTGATGTTATTGATGCCCCACAATTGGAAACATAAGCTGGAGGAATACTGGAGTTCCGACGATCTTTGCCCAACACCAATTTTCAATAAATACATGAGCCGCGATCGTTTTAGGCAGCTCATGACTTACCTTCACTTCGCGAACAATGATGAGCCTTCCCAAACTGACCCATTATGGAAAGTGAGGGGAATCCTGAACTTGATCAAGGATAAGTTTACGAGGTTCCTGCGCCCTTTCAAGAAAGTGGTGATTGACGAGTCCTTGGTTTTGTTCAGGGGCCGTCTTCGGTTTGTGCAGTACATTCCAAGCAAACGGCACCGCTTTGGAATCAAGTTTTTCGTGCTGTGCGACTGCAAGACGGGGTTCGTCTTAGACTTCGTCATTTACACCGCCAGCAATGTCGATTTGGACAAGACTGACCCCCTTGGATTCTCTGGTTCTGTGGTGAAAGTGCTTTTGGAAAAGTACTTTGGCGAGAATCATGTCCTGTATACGGACAATTACTATACAGCTCCTAAACTCACCAAGTACCTTTCTGAACACGGCGTCGGATCCTGTGGCACTGTCAGAAGCAATAGGGCACACTACCCTGCCTTCCCCGAGGCTGAAAAGTCAAAGCAGGGAGACGTGCACCTGAAGAAATCTGACAAGATGCTTGCGATCAGGTGGCATGATAAGAGAGTCGTGAATATGCTCACCACAGTACACAAGGGGGAAATGCTGGCAACAGGGAAGGTCGACAGAAGGACTGGCGAGCCTGTGATGAAGCCTGATGCTGTCATTGACTACAACGTCAATATGCGGCTGGTGGACAAGTCTGATATGATGACCGGAGAGATTGACTGCCTGAGGAAAAATCGTCGTTGGTACAGGAAGGTGTTCTTGCACTTGATTGATATGTGCATGCTGAACGCCTTCATCCTGTATAAAATCAAGAACAGGAAGGCAGCAAACTTCTCTCTCCGAAGATTTTCTAAGACTTGTGTCTACCAGCTGCTTCAGCGTTATGGCCAGGTACTTTCCACAGGTCCCAAATGCCACCCTCAGACACCTCCAGACCGCCTACAGTGTCAGGCCTACCTTCAGTGACACCGCCTGGAGCCACTGCCTGCCACTGCCAAGGGGGGAAAAGCACTGAGGAGGTGTCATGTGTGCAGCCACACTACCAGGCAGGACAGAACCTTTAGGCGCACCTCCTTGCAGTGCAAAGAGTGCAAAGTTCCCCTCTGTGCTTACCCGTGTTTCTTTGACTACCACAGCCTGACTAGATTTTGAAAATAAGGGTAAGATTCTTTGAAATAATACTGAGAGTGACAGTGATACGAGTGTTTAGTTTTCTTTTACGTATTGACAGTGACAGCTTGATGAGTGTAAATTAGTGTATGTACTTGTAAAAGCACTGACAGTGACAGTGTTTTTTGGTGTAAATAATTGTACATAGTAATAATATAAGTATTGCGAGTGACAGTCACTCCAGTGTAAGAAGATGAAAGCATATGTTCCTATTCTATGTTCTGACAGTGACAGTTTGTTGTGTAGAAAAGATTATTTTTATAACAATGGACAGTGACACTGATGAATAAAGCAAAAAACGGACAGCTACAGTGAAAGTGAGCGATAGAAATGAAGTGCAAGTGGCCGACCGGAGCGAGAATAAAGTGCCTGCCGTAAGGCTGAATAAACTCGCGCCACGGTGGTCTTCCTCAGTCCCGATCCACAATACTGGCAGTGACAGTGATTTTTATGGCCGTAATAGTGACAAGCGAACGTTTGCGAAGTACTATGATGGAAAATAATGTAGTATACGTGTTTTTTGCCGTGAAAAGGCAAATGTGACAATAGTGACGGGAAGATCGCCGCCGCGCTGCATGTTGGCCGTGCGCTCCGTTCATTTTAGCCTTATTTTCAGTGCTTATTGTACAAATACGGATTCCAAACAACCTGTACGTTGTTGTATACAGTGTACTGTGACAGATTGAGGCTGTGGTAGAAAGAAAACCGGGTTTCTGGAGGTGTGAAAGCGAAGACTTTGTTACCCAACTTTGCAAGTCTTCACAAGTCCTTTGGTAGTCCACGAAGGCTCAACATGTGTCTCAGGAGAAAGCTGAATGTAAGTACTATGTGCCATAAAAATTTTAATGCTCTAGGGTTAATCTCTGATTTTTGGCAAATATTTTCCCACAGGTACTCAGACCCCACTACAACCCCGCCACAGCGGGGGGGTCGGCTGTACACAGCCGCGTTTTAGGGGTTAAGAAGTCACTGCATGATAGTATTTTGATCCCTACCCTGATGTATGGAAGCGAGGCATGGACCTTGCTAGAGGGGAACAAGTCAAGACTGAGAGCAGTGGAAATGAGTTACTTGAGATGAGCTTGTGGAGTGATATGGAAGGAGAGGTCGACAAATGAAGAAGTGAAGGAATGTTGTGGGGTGGATTGATGTGGTTGAAAAATTAGGAGAAATACACTGAGGTGGTTTGGACATGTGGAGATAATGGAGAATGAAAGACTAAAAGGGTGTATGTGGGTGACGTGGAGGGAGGGAGAGGAAGGAGAAGATCGAGGATGAGGTAGAGGGATGTAGTTGAGAGGTATATGAGGGAGGGGGGAGTGAGTTGGGGGGAGGGCACTGAAATGGTGGGTGACAGAGTGACTTGGAGGCGTTTTGTCTGCGGCCACCCTTTGTGGGATTAGGGCATCGGGCTATAGAGAGATAGATAGGCCTAGATAGAAGTTCCTCCACACCCGTGTTTCTCATCCACCCACTATATGACTAATGCTTCTGTGCCACAGCCTGTGTTACCTTTTCATTCCACCACGCTGTTCCTTTCGTCATCTCTTCACCCCGCGTACCACCTCACATGCTGCACAGATTTCTTCTGTGAATATCTTGCACACATCGTCCAGTTCCGCCGTATGCGCCAAGTCATATTTACAGTATTAAATTGTGCTTTAATGGTCTACAGAATTGCTGTATAATGTGCCTTAGTGTTGCACATTAGTGCAATGTTGGTAAGAAAGTGTAAGGTGTAGTGCTGTTCAGTAGTATAGTGTTGTTCCGGTGATGTAAATTGTCAGGACAAAGAGGCCAGTAGGAGAACAGAAAACCTCTTGAATGAAACATTTAAAATATTAATATCTCACGATAGGTTAGGTTAGTTTAAGATTAGGTCAGGTTTGTTTATGTATGATTGGGTTAGTTTAAGGGGGCAAGTTTGCGTAGGTTTTGGTTGGGTTGGTTTAGTTTAATTTTGGAGTGGGGTAGGCTTAGTGATGCAAAAATTACCTTTTTTTTTTTTTTTTTTTTTTTTTAAGAAAACGTTTTATTTATTATTATTATTTTTTATATTGCTTTTATTCAAGTAAGGGATGTCTAATATTCCCTTTTTATTTGCTTTAATGTTATGTTCTTTGGCTAGTCATTGCAAATTACAGGTTAAGTAGATATACCGGTAACATTGTCAATACAGTAAAATACTGTTATAGTGTATTATATTTATTGCATTTCAGCATACTGTAGTAGTTAGTGATATCCAGTACAGTACTGCCACTTTTCACCAAACAAAAAAACAAGACAGACAGTACATATTTAATATTCATAAAAAGTGCATTAATCTGCCGAGTGCCAGCAGACTTTGGACCCTCATAGGGCCATGGTGCAAGCCAATTTTTGACCATTCTTTTTTTTGCTAGATAGGTTAGAAATGATGAGAAAACATGGTGAACAACCATAAAAGTACTCACAGAAGCCGTTTAGGTCGTTTTGAGGTCAATTCTCCGTAATCAGGCAGCTGAAAACTTCGGAGTAACGCCCATAGACTTTATCGGTCGCCTCTGATACCCATTGAGTTGAGGTAGGAGATCTTTGTTTTCTTCATCGGTAACTATGCTACTGGAGCCAAAAACACTCCTGTTGGGTATATAGATGATATAGGAAAGCCTAGAGAGGCGCAGGAATATCCCAGCTGATTTTTGGGGACCTTATTTGAATTTTCGAATTTTGGCTAATATATCAGATGCTGACGCACGTGTATATCTATGGCACTGTCCGTGCATATAGGGGCCAACGTACATGTATGTTGTTGGCATGGGGCAGTTTAAGAAACAAGCTGACAATTTCTTTCTATCTCTGTCTATTGTCAGATGCCTCAATCCCATACGGAGTGGCCACAAACAAATCACCTCCACGTCGCCCTGTCCCCCGCCATTTCACTGCCCTGCTCCAACCCCACACCCCCTCTCTCATATACCTCTTCACCCCATCCTTCCATCTCATTCTTGGCCTCCCCCTCCCTCTCCCCCCCCTCCACCTCACTCAAATACACTCTCCTAGTCAGTCTCTCACCATCCTGTCCACATGGCCAAACCACCTCAGTGTGTTCCTCCTAATGCTTCCTATCACATCCACATCCACACCACAACACTCCATTATATCCTCATTTGTCAGTCTGTCTCTCCATGTGACTCCACAGGCTCCTCTTAAATAACTCATTTCCACTGCTCTCACTCTTGACTTGTGTCCTTCCAACAACATGCAAGCTTCACATCCATACATTAGAGTTGGTATCACAATACTGTCATGTAGTAACTTTTTCACTTCCATGCTATCTTCCTTGTTTCTTATCACTGCTTTCAAGGAACCAGCAACCTTTCTTCCTTGTTGTACCCTTTCAAGCATTTCACCCTCCAAACTTCCATCCTTACTCATCACACTACCCATGTACTTAAACGTACTCACATTTTCCATTTCCTCACCATCCAACCTCACTGTACATTCAATGACTTCACCTCTCTCAAAGACCATCACTTTACTCTTCCTTGCATTCACCTTTAGATTCTGTTTCTCACACACTCTCCCAAACTCATCCACCAAGCCTTGCCGCTCCCCTTTGTCTTCACTCAAGAACACAACGTCATCTGCAAACAACAGTACAGGGAGTTTCCAAACACTATCCTCTCTCACCAGGGCCACTCCAACATCCACTGCCCCAGCTTGTACCTCTTTTATTACCCCATCCATGTACAGATTGAACAACCATGGAGACATGACACATCCGTGTTTCAACCCAACCTTCAAAGAGAAAAATTCACTCAGTTCACCATCCACATGCACTGCAGCCTTAGCACCATCATACATACTCTTCACAGCATTCAGCAACTTGCCATCTACTCCATATATTCTTAATACTTTCCACAATCTTTGTGTATCCACCCTGTCATATGCTTTCTCCAAATCCATGAAAGCTGCATACAACTTCTTTCCCTTTTCTAGAAACTTTTCCACTAAAGATCGAAGAATGAATATCTGATCTACACAACCTCTCCCCTTCCTAAAGCCTCCCTGTTGTTCTCCAACTAATTCCTCTGTTCTTTCTCTAACTCTGTCCATAAGTATCCAACCATACACTTTCCTATTACAGTAAGAAGACAAATGCCCCTATGATGACCACACACTTCTTTTTCCCCTTTTCCTTTGTACAAGGGAATAATTATACCTGACTTCCAATGCTCCGGGATTTACTTTGGAAAATGAAAATACACATCTTGTTAAGTACTATGATGCCAGATGTCTTGTAAAAGCTCCTTACATTTTCATGTAGACCTCCTTGGGAAAAATCAGGAAAGTAGCAGCCAATAGAGAAAACTACACTATCTGCAAAAACTGAAAAGAAAGTAACTGTCTTTGGGTTTTCTTACTTTTAACTTTGGCTTGCACCTAATAAACATAATTGAACTTAAATACAGTGATGCACTGCTTACTGACAAGAAAATGTAAAATTAGATGTATTCTATTTTTTGCTGAACAGCTTTTGCCAAGTAGAAAAAAAAATAACATTCTTTTTAGTTTCACTCATCCATAAGGAAACATTTATGTTGATAATAGCTACCTCTGTCATAAATGACATGGTGCTTTAACTTATTTAAAGGCTAGAAAAATTTGACCTCAGTGAGCTTTCTTTCTTTAATCTGTAATTAATGTGTTCTTAGTAGAAAAAAGTATAACCACAGTTATAGCTAATGTTTTTACTCCTTTTTCATTCTGTATGGTCTGCTAGGCCTAGTCATAGTTCAAAATTTCTTCCATATTATCTAATCATTCCTCTTTTTCATTACCGGTATGGAGGTATTGTCACTTTCTCCTCCATCACTGCAGTCAATTTCACAGCTGCCCTTATAACTGCTTTCACTTACAGCAGCAATCGAACGTTTGCCAGATTCCTCACACGCTGAAAGAATGCTTTCCTGTCTACCACTAGTTGTAGGCGTATGACTTAGATACATCGGGGTACATTTCTTGTAAACTTTAAGTTATGAACTATATCAATAAGCTTGGCAATTCTGTCAGTAGAAAGTTTATTTCTCTTCATTGAATGTGTATTTGGATGCTGACTAAAGTTCTCTCTACTGCAGCACTTGTTGGAGGGAGATTTAAGACACTTCTTGCTGTTATTAATAGTTGATTAGAACCACACAGGCCACTTCACCAAGTGGTTAGGGATGTGTGATTTACTGCACTCCAAATGTAGGATTTGCTGAAGATCTTATGGTTCGATCAATAATCTGCCAATTCGCCCAAGACTGCAGACGCATCAACATTTAGCATATATTCAGCTACATCATGATTTATTTCAAAAACATCTAGCCTTTGATTTCATTTTCATTGAGATGCATACCTTTGTAATTGGGATCAAGAAGGTTTGCTGCACAGTGAATTTTTTTGATGCAGAACTCTTTCCTTTCCATGAATATTGCATTCACTTCCTTTTCTTCATTCTTCAACAGAGGACTTTTTGGTATGTATTCATCTATTCCTTTCTCTAGATCTTTAAATATATTCATTACTGCTGATATTTTACTAATGTCACTTTCTGCCTCAGATATGGCATTTGCCATGGGCCTTAGCAGAGTAAAAAAATCCAGACACGTTGTCCCAGAAGACTTCTGACGGAAGTGTTTGCTTTACAATGCTGTTCAAATGCTCTTTGACCATTTCATCAAATGCCATAGCCTGTAGGGAATGCTTATTAACAAGGAGACTGCCAATGCATTGTACAGTTTAACCCCATCATGTTTTAGCAGGGAGTTCAAGAGTGGTCTTAGCATTGCCTTCACATGCATTTTGCATGCTTTTAAATATGACAGACAACTTTTGAGAGTTACTTATGTGCTTGACAACAGTAACACATTCAGTCACTAGATTTGGTACAGATATGCTTTTGTTTACATCAGAAAATATGAGGGTCATGCCATGTGCTATGCACCCATAGAAGAAAAGGTGTTTTTAATCAAGCTGAAGCATTTCCCAAGTTTTTTTCATTTTGGCAGCATTAGCAGTGCACACAGCTAGTACTTTGTGTGGTCAAACTTCTTCAGTTACAGCTTTCATTTCTGATGCCATATATTCTCCAGTGTGACTAGATGATCCCCCTGGGGGTAGAGGGGTTTCAAGAATACTCCCCCAGAATCCCTGCTTGTCGAATGAGGCAACTAAAAGGGTTGGTGGTGGGTTGGTGCCCCACCCCGTAAAAAGAACTAACTAAACAAGCGAATAAAGTGCCTCGGACCAGGATGGACCATATGTTGACGACTAAGGAATGGACAGAGGACATTCTGAGGGTGGGGACATGGAATGTGAGAGGAGTGAATGATGCAGTGAAAGACAGAGAGATTGTTCAGGTGCTTGAGGATGCAAGAGTGGATATATGTTGATTGACTGAAGCTAAATGGGAGGTGAAGGGGTGAGAGAATGGGAATACAGTTTAGGAATATGTGGGGGAGTTAATTAGAATGAGAGGGCAAGAGAGGGAGTATGTCTGATGATAAGCAAGCAGTAGAAGGAGAATATAAGAGAGTATGGAACAGTGGGTGCAAGGATTGTATGGGTGAGGATGAAACTAGGTATACAAGCGTGGGCGATTGTATGTGCATATATGCCGACAGAGGACTGAGTGGCAAGAGTGAAAGATGAGTTTTGGGCAAGTGAAGAAGCATGTGTGGACAAATTTGAGAGGAGCGACAGTGTGTTTTTGATTGGAGACATGAAAGGCAAAGTTGGGAATGTATGAGTGGATGGAGTGGTTGGTCATTGGGGTGTGCCAGCTGAAGTAGATGGAAATGGTAGTGCTTTGATGGACATCTGTGCTGATAAGGTGTTGCCAGTAGCTAACATCTACTTTCGGTATAAGATGATCCACAGGTATACATGGAGAGTAATGAGGAGGATGGATGGTGAACTTGTTGAACGAAAGACAATAATAGACTACGTATGTGTGGATGAGTGAATGAGAAGACAAGTGTTGGATGCAAGAGTGAGAGGGTGGGGGAATGGAATCTCAGACTATCACTTAGTGATGGCCAAGGTAAAGCTGCAAAGAAAATAGTTGAAGAGATGGAGGGGAAGACAGGAGGAAACACCTCCTGTGAGAAGATTGGAGAAATTGCAAGATAGTGAGAAAATGGCAGACTATAAGAGTATAGTGGAAGAAAGATTGGGAAGGTATGAGTTAGAGCAGATGGAAGGGGTGGAAGACGCATGTAAGATATTCACAGAAGAGATAGGTGCAGCGTGTGAGGTGGTTTGTGGAGTGAGGAGGAGATGCCGGGGTGTGGAATGGACAGTATGGTGGAATGATGAGGTGAAACAAGCTGTGAAACAAAAGAAGGCATGTAGTGAATGGCTAGCTAGAAGTGGTAGGGGAGGAGATGAGAGAGAGAAGAGAGAGTTGTATGTGAGCAGGAGAAGGGAGGTGAAGAGACTGGTGAAGGAGAGTAAGAAAGTGGATGAAGAGTTTGGGAGGAATCTGAGTGTGAAATGGAGGGAGAGTAAGAAATTTTGGAAGGAAGTAAAGAAAGTAAGGCAGTATGAAAGGGGAAATAGTAGGGGAGTGAAAGATAGGAATAATAGATTGTTGGTGGAGAAAAGAGAGAAATTGAGGAGATGGAAGGAGCACTTTGAGGATTTGCTGAATGTAGAGAGTGAGAGCAGTGCAAATATAAGTGGTTGGGGAATGGCTGGGAGAAGAAGAGATGAGAGGAGGGAGGAAGAGATCAGTAGGGCAGAAGTAGTGGATGCAATGAAGAAAATCAAGAGGGGAAAGGCCCCAGGAATCGATGGAGTGTGTGGTGAAATGCTGAGGTATGAGGATGAGATTGTTGTGGAGTGGATATTGAAGCTGTGTAGCTTGGCTTGGGAGGAGGGAAGGGTTCCAGAGGACTGGAAATCGTGTATAACTGTTCCATTATACAAAGGAAAAGAGGAGAGAGAAGTATGTGGTAACCATAGGGGTATTTGCCTTCTTAGTGTGACTGGAAAAATATATGGTAGAATACTCATTAATAGGGTTAGGCATATGACAGAGGAGCTAGTTGGAGAAGAACAAGGGGAATTTAGGAAGGGAAAAGGGTGTGTAGATCAGATATTTGTTTTAAGATGTTTGGTGGAGAAGTATCTAAAGAAGGGAAAGAAAGTGTATGCTGCCTTCATGGACTTGGAGAAAGCTTACGTCAGAATAGGTAGGCAAGGTATGTGGAAGGTATTAAGAATTATGGAGTGGAGGGGAAATTGCCGAGTGCTGTGAAGAGAAATACAAAGGAGCTAGGGCTACGGTGCGAGTGGATAGTGAGCTGAGTGAGTTCTTTTATCTCAGTGTGGGACTGAAACATTGTTGTGTGATGTCTCCATGGCTGTTTGATATATACATGGATGGGGTTGTAAAGGAGGTGCAAGGTAGGGCAGTGGATATGGGGGTGGCTGCGATGAATGAGGGTGAGGTTTGGAAGATGCCGGTGTTGCTGTTTGCTGATGATACAGTATTGTTGAGTGATGATGAATGGGAGTTGCAAGGTTTGGTGAATGAATTTGGGACAGTGTGTAGGAAGAGGAACCTGAAAGTTAACCCGCGGCGTCCCATCGACGTGAATTAACATCCACACGTTTTGTCACTGCCAATCCCGTTGACGTACATAAATGCGAATCAATTGCAAGGTCCCTATTTTGCACAATTTTCAATTCAATTTTCGCCAGGGATTTTTGGTACGTATACACGGGACACCTTCCTCTACAAAATGCCAGGCATGGACAATGCCTTACCCAGCATGACCTCCCCCCCCCCTGCACGCCATTGTCACAGCAATTCACCTGTTACCAGTGACCTGGCCAGTAAAGCCATGTCATGCCACAGTACGAAATTCAGGGCCAGAGTGATTCCCTAATCGATGACAATGTGGAGGTCCAACTTTACATAGCATTAGAGGAAGAAACAGTCAGAAATGATGATCAGGTAATGTCACCAAAAAAGGTCAGGTATGTTGATGTGTTTCATGAGTGAAACAATGCTTATATTGCCCATATTACTGTGTGGAAACCAATATTCACTCATACTGCATATAAATTCGTACCAAATGAATAAATAAATACCTTTTATGAGTGGTGTGGAATGGTTACACTCCCGTAGAACTCGTTTTCTTTGGAGCCAGCCTGATGGAAAACACAGTAAGGTGAGGAGGTATTGCTACCTGTATCGAGTATTTTAAACCTCAGATAAGCGATTTCTCTATGATTTTTCAATGTTTCTCACCAAAAGCGGAGGTTTGAGCCAAAAATTTTTTTTTCCAAAAATGGTCGGGATTTGGGGAGTCAGTGGTGGAAAAGTGGTCAGGATGGGGCGGGTTAATGTAAACAGGAGTAAAGTTATGGTGTTTGAGAGGAATGAAGTCACAGAATCTACAGTGAGGTTGGATGGTGAGGATATGGAGAATGTGAGTGCATTCAAGTACTTGGGTAGTATGATGAGTAAGGATGGAACTTTGGGGGATGAAGTGCTTGAAAGGGTACACCAGGGAAGGAAGGTTGTTGGTTCACTTAAAGCATTGATGAGAAATAGGGAGGTGAGTATGGAAGTTAAGAAGTCACTGCATGATGGTACAGTCGACCCTCTGTCCTCGCAGTTCCTCTGTTTGCGGTTTCGATTGTTTGCGGTTTGTCACCAGGGAAACCAAATCACTTTTTTGGAAGTCCAGAGAAAAATGGAAACACATTCAAATTGCGCGCCACACGCTGCATACCGCCTGCAGCGCCACCCGCGCCACCCCTGCATTGTTTTGAATCTCTCGCGGCAGGCTCTCTCATTCTCAGGTTCCGAGATAATTCGTCATCGTCAATTCGTTGTCGGACAATTCGCCGTCAAAACATGGACGATTCCCCGTCAGGACAATTCGCACCCTGGACGATTTCCTGTCATTCTATAAATATACTTATTTTTGAATAATTAATACTTTAATAACTAATTTTCAGGGGGATCTATCAAAGTCTATGTTCATTCAATAGCGTAGGCATTGGATATCATTTATAAGTTGCACTTTTAGCCAATAATTAACGTGTTTCTACTTCGCTGTAGTCGACTTTGAATTATATTCTAGCGTCACCCGTAGCTGTCTTCATTAATTTTCATTGGTACTACAACATCCTGGGTATATTTTAAAACGACTCTGAAGAGGTACAAGTATATATTCATCTCAAATGACAATATCCAACGTGATATTCTGATCGGCCATAGTGGACGCAAACCGTGGGGAAAGATATGGCTGAGCCTCAACAGATGTCACTACATTTATTATAAAAACAATAAACCACCACAACTTTTAAAACTCGTATATTTAACCACTTAACCGCGGGGCATCACTTTTGTGACGCTTGGGAGCAAGGGATCATACCGCAGGGCGTCACTTTTGTGAGTCTGTGTTATTTTGAATTCGCCCGGGCTTTCAACTGGTGGCTTGTATCATCTATCAGTACTGCCAATGTCCAACACTAGTCAGCACTCCTAATCTCATCTGTACTCCCATCCATTGTTGACAATTTTGCCATTTCTCCCCGTTCTTGACTCCCCTCCCTACCTCCCCTCCATTACCCTCTCCTCTCACCTGCCCGGCCGTGCTACGCTAAGTAAATCTTCCCTGGAATTTTCCACTGATTTCATCCATTGAAATAAGCCCTATGCCCTATTCTTATATCAAATAATATATACAAAAAAGAAATAAGGTAAGTGAGAGTGCCATACACCAGGAATTGGCTAATTATCTCCTGACAACACCTCACGTGCACTTGTTCGCTAATTTTCGCTGTTTATTTCCCCTTGAAATATGCTGTATAATCTATTCTCGTAATAAAGATATATATAAGAAAGGAAGGGAGAAGCCTAAGTGATATTTACATTCACTTGGAACTACCTAATTATTGTAGGCCACCACACTGTATTCTGTGCTAAGTAAATCTTCCCTGGAATTTTCCACTGATTTCATCCATTGAAATAAGGCCTATGCCCTATTCTTATACGAAATAATATATACCAAAAAGAAATAAGTGATAGTGCCATACACCTGGAATTGGCTAATTATCACCAGACAACACCTCACGTGCACTCATTCACTAATTTTCACTGTTTATTTCCCCTTGAAATATGCCGTATAATCTATTTTCGTGATTAATATACATATAAAGAGGGAAGGGAGAAGCCTAAGTGATATTTACATTCACCTGGAACTACCTAATTTATAATGTGTTGTCTAGATTTCCTGCCAATCATTTCATAGCTATATATTAGCAGCTGTCACGAGGCTGACGTTGGCATTAATGCACTCTCCCTAGATAGGCCACCCCTGCCCACCAGTATCAGTTTACAGTCGTCATTCAGGGTGAAAGTACGTCGGTTTCGCGCCTGCTAAATTTCGCTGCTTTTTAGCCCCATGCAAAGGGCCCTGTGACCTCTACCCCCTACCAAACCTCGTGTGGAAAGAGGTAAAGGGCTGACAAATGATAGAGGGTGACTACGATCTTTCTGGTGAGTAAAACAGTGCAAGTTGAATTGTAAATAATGTGTAAACAGCAACTGAAAACATTGAATGTAAATATAAATGAACATTGGAAAATAGTTTTATAAGTTACTGCAAGTGATAGTGCCTAACACAGTGTAAGTAAAATAGAAATGTAAATAATGTAAATAAAATAGAGAACGGAAAAAGAAATGTAAATGAGTAGTATTATAAGAATACGAGTATATATACTAGGAGTAATGAAAGTGAAAGTTTCACTCTAGCATGTATGAATACTATGAGTTATGAGAGTGAAGGTGAAAGTGACATTCACTCTCAACGCTAGTATACGGGACGAGAAAGTGAATGCTACGTATTTTACTGAAAGAGAAATTGAATGCCTACAGTGACAATAAACAACCATTACTGAAGGAAACTTATGGATAAAGACTGTAGATATATGTAGTAATAGAAATATAAACTGTGAGTGTTTTTATGAATAATAAATGACGGAACACCAGCAGCGAACGATGTCAAGTGGGAAGGTCATACACGCTCGTAATTTTCATTGCTTTCACAGTTTTTTTTTTTTTTTTTTTTTTTTTTTTTTTTTTGAGTATGGATTTCAAACTATTTGAGAATCATAGAGTAGTGTTTTTAGTGATAATATCAGGCTGTGGTAATCATATTACGGGTTGTCGGGAAGTGTAAAGTGGAGACTTCGTTACCCAACTTCAGAGGTCTCCACAAGTCCTACGGTACTTGACGAAGGCTCAACAAACACCCCAGGAGAAAGCTGAAGGTATGTACCATAAGTATATGTGATTTTAATATTCTAGGATTAATACCGGTAACTGATGTTTGGCAAATATTTTTAGAGAGTCTGTCGGAGCACGAATATGCCCGCGGGAGCCGCAAGTCAAAGCAAAACAAGCCCGCGGTTAAGGGGTTAAAAGACTATTATAGTATGTAAATAAATGACGGGGAATCGTCCTGAGGGCGAAAAGTCCTGACGGCAAATTGTCTTGTTGTGACTGGGAATTGACTTGACAGCGAATTGTCTCGAAACCCATTCTTACTGTGACCACGCTTGTGTGTGCTTGTAATTGCTGATCTCTCCGTGACACCATCATTTTATCTACCATGGGCCCTAAGAGAGCAGCCAAGACATCTCCTGAAGGCACCCCAAAGCGCCAGAAGAAGGTAATGACCCTGCTGGAGAAGGTAGAATTGCTGGACAAGTTTTTCATTCATTCATTGCCAGACGCCATGTATCCCAGACGGGGTGGCCAAGGGCTTAGAGCTAATTGTTTTACAGGGAGGGGCACTAATCCTTCACCAACCCCACTTGACACGTAGGGATGCCAACAGCATCTGGTGTTCCCAGGCTGTCACCCATCCAAGTACTAACCAGACCCAATGTTGCTGGACAAGTTACGGGAGGGAAAATCCTGGTAACGGTGGTGGAGGGTGAGAGTAGCTGTGACGAGTGATGTGAGATGCCATCCACCTACACAATTAAACTATTTTTTTCATATTTTAATTATAAATAAAGTGTTTATTGACATGTACACAGGGGTTTTCTTTCATTAAAGTAGGAAATGAGGGGCTTGGGGTGTTTTTAGGGGGGCACCAGGCACCAATTTTACACGGATTTTCGATCTTCGCGGGGGCTAGGGGCCTGAGGCCCCCGTGAAGACAGAGGGTCGACTGTATTGTGATCCCTACCCTGATGTATGGAAGCGAGGCATGGACCTTGCAAGAGGGGAACAAGTCAAGAGTGAAAGCAGTGGAAATGAGTTACAGGTACTTGAGAGGAGCATGTGGAGTGACATGGAGGGACAGGTAGTGAATGAACGTTGTGGGGTGGATGTGGGTGTGTTTGAAAAGATTAGGAGAAATACACTGAGGTGGTTTGGACATGTGAAGAGAATGGAGAATGAAAGACTTACTAAGAGGGTGTATGTAGGTGAGGTGGAATGAGGGAGAGGGAGGGGAAGACCGAGGATGAGGTGGAGGGATGGAGTTGAGAGGTATATGAGAGAGTGGGGAGTGAGTTGGGGGAGGGCAGTCAAATGGTGGGTGACAGAGTGAATAGGAGGCGTTTTTTGTCTACAGCCACCCTTTGCGGGATTAGGGTGTCAGGCTATTTAAAAAAAAGAAAAGAAAAAAAAGATAGAATTAATTTTGTATCTAGAGTATTACCTAAGGTACAGTTATTTTGTATTGGATATATCATAATCTTATCTCAAAATACTTATGGGAAAAAAAGAAAAAAAAAAATTTTGTCCCACTTATTTTTTTGCAATTTTTTTTTAAACAGGATTTTGTTTTTCTTTTCCTTTTTTTTCTTTTTTTTTTTTTGCATAACTAGGTAGGTTGCAGTTAGTTAGCTGAAGTCAGGTTAGGCTAGTTTGTCTAGGTTAGTGTTGGATTAGGTAAAGTTAAAGTTAAGGGAGGAGGCATGGGAAATTTGTACATTCCAAGGGTGAGGGGGATAAACAGAAAAAGTTACATTGATCAAAAAAGATGTTGGTTACAGATTTAATATTTTTTATAGTCAAATGCTTTTTTTGTATTATGATTTGTACATTTTAAGAGTAAGAAAAAAAAAAAAACTGGGTCCTCAAATACTTATCATGCTCCACAGAAGTATAGGACAGTATCTTTATAATATTCCCAGAACATGCCCAAAATTTCCATAATACCACACGACTCGTTTTTAGAATTAACTCTTAGAGCCTATTTATTTCAGATTACTCCTAAAGGGGGGAATGACCAAAAATAGTCTGGGAACCTCTGGCCTAGGTTAAGATTAGGTTAGATTTGATATAGCATATTAAGTTAAGATTTGGTTGTTAATTTAGGCTAGGTTAAATTGTTCAGTTTGGTTATTTTCTTAGGTTGTCATTCAGTTGTTCATTTAGGTAAAGATAAGGTGTGTGATTGGGTAAGGGTAGGTTGTTCGGTTAGATAAGGATAGGTTCGCTTTGGTAAGGATAGGTTGTTCAGTTAGGTAAGGTTGTTTGGTTAGCTTAGGTTAGATTATTTGGTCAGCTTAGATTATTTGTTCTCTTAACTTAGGTTGTTGTTGGGTTAGGTTAGCCTGTTCCAATTAACGTGGTTTGGATTAGTTGGGTTTGGTTAGCATAGGTTAGGTTGTTTGGTAAGCTTAGGTTAGGTTGATTGGTTAGCTTAGGTAGTAGTAGTAGTTGTTCCCTAGGCAGTCTGGCCAAACAGCCCCGAGCCCCTTAGGAAGGCCATGGACGAGACTGGGCTTTCCCACAGAGTTCTCAAAGAGTGTATGTTGTGTTGTTGGCGTAGGTGATTGTGTTCAATGCAGTCTCTCATAATGTGCTTAATAGTATGGGGTGCTGTGTTGCATCCTGGACAGTCATCAGCGACGGAGTCATCCAGCCTCTTCTGGTAGCTTAAGAGGGCTGGATGGTGCCCACATCTCAGCCTGGCCAGGTGTACCCTGTCCTCACGAGGAAGATTGGATTCAGAAGGGTGAATGTCAGGAGGCCGTGCATGCAACTGTGTGTTGTCTTTAAGTGACTGAATGGAGCGGCGAGTGATCTGAGTGTGGATATGCTTCTGGAAGCTGTTCTGAGGTGGGCGAGGGGGTAGAGATGCCAGTATTTGTGTATGGTATCGTGTGCTGGGTGTTGTTTTGATGTTCCTTGGTGTGGGTGGATGTGCTGCCATGTACTGTAGTGGATGTTGTGGGTTTGTGGAGGCTGCAGCAAGAAACTGGGTGCCTCTCATGTCTAGGTGATCCTTGTCATTGAGGACTTTGGTTTCTTGATGTAGGTGGTCTGTGGGTGTAGTAGCTGTGCAGCCTGTGATTATTTTTAGGGCCTTGTTCTGTATGGTCTGTAGAGTGTTGTAGTGTGTTTTGGTCAGGTTAGAAGCCCAACAGGGCTTGCATAATTCATCACTGAATGTATGTATTGTTTGTATACTGTGGTGGTGGTTTCTTTGTTTTGTCCAAATGTTGTATGGGCAAGTGACCTCAAAGCATTGAGTCTTGGTGTTATTTTATTTTTAATGTTTGTGATGTGTTGTTTAACCCCTACACCGCGGGCATGTTTACCAATGTTTTGCGTGTGCCGTGGGGTTATTCGGGCTCCGACAGACTCTCAAAAAATATTTGCCAAAAATCAGTTATTAGTCCTAAAATATTAAAATTACATATGCTTGTGGCACATACCTTCAGCTTTCTCCTGGAATGTTTGTTGAGCCTTGGTCGGTTACTGTAGGACTTGTGGAGACCTCTGAAGTTGGGTAACGAAGTCTCCACTTTACACTTCCCGACAACCCATAATATGATTACCACAGCCAGATATTAACACTATAAACACTACTCTATGATTTTCAAGTAGTTTGGGATCCATACTCAAAAAAAAAAACACTGTGAAAGCAATGAAAATTACGAGCGCGTCTGACCGTCGCGCTTGCGCTAGTTCGCTCTTGGTACTCTGTCATTTATTATTCATAAAACCCCTCACACTTTATATTTCTATTACTATATAACACTTATATATATCTACAGTCTTTATCCATAAGTTTCCTTCAGTAGTATTAGTTTATTGTGACTGTAGGGATTCAATTTCTTTCAGTAAAATACGTAGCATTCACTTTCTCGTCCTGTATACTAGCATTGAGAGTGAATGTCACTTTCAGTTTCACTCTCATAACTCATAGTATTCAGACATGCTAGAGTGAAACTTTCACTTTCATTACTCCTAGGGTATATACTCGTATTCTTATAATACTACTCATTTACATTTCTATTTACGTTCTCTAGTTTATTTACGTTATTTACATTTCTATTTTATTTACACTGTGTTATGCACTGTCACTTGAAGTAACTTATAAAACTATTTTCCACTGTTCACGTATATTTACATTCATTACTTTCACTTGCTGTTTACACATTATTTACACATTATTTACAATTCCACTTGCACTGTTTTACTCAATAGAAAGATCATAGTCACTCTTTTATCAATTGTCAGCCCTTTACCTCTTTCCACACGAGGTTTAGTAGGGGGTAAAGGTCACAGGGCCCTTTGCATGGGGGTGAAAATGCCCTGAAGCTAGCAAGAGCGAACAGACGTACCCCCACACTGGAAGATGAGAGTGAACTGATAAGAGTGGGCCGGGGTGGTGGCCTACCTAGGGAAGTCAGTACTGCCAACATTTAGCCTGACACAGCTAATTTATAGCAGTGAAATGATTGGCAGGAAATCTAGACAATACATTATAAATTAGGTAGTTCCAGGTGAATGTAAATATCACCTAGGCTTCTCCCCTCCCTCCTTATATGTATATTTATTACGAAAATAGATTATACGGCATATTTCAAGGGGAAAAAAACAGCGAAAATTAGTGAACGAGTGCGTGTGAGGTGTTGTCAGGTGATAACTAGCCAATTCCTGGTGTATGGCACTCTCACTTACCTTATTTCTTTCTTGTATATATTATTTGGTATAAGAATAGGGCATAGGGATGAAATCAGTGAAAAATTCCAGGGAAGATTTACTTAGCGTAGCACGGCCAGGCAGGTGAGAGGATAGGTTAATGGAGGGGGGGTAGGGAGGGGAGTCAAGAATGGGGAGAAATGGCTAAATTGTCAACAATGGATGGGAGTACAGATGAGATTAGGAGTGCTGACTAGTGTTGGACATTGGCAGTACTGATAGATGATACAAGCCCCCACTTGGAAGCCCGGGTGAATTCAAAATAACACAGAATCACAAAAGCGACGCCCCGCGGTATGATCCCTTGCTCCCAAGCGTCACGAAAGTGACGCCCCGCGGTTAAGGGGTTAAATGACATTGATGTATTGTATGTTACACCAAGGATTTTGTGTGTGTGTGTGTGTGGTAGGGGAGTGTTGTTTATGGTGAGGTGTGGGATGTGACTGTGTTCTGCTGTCCAGTTTGTGAGAAGAGTCACTGTAGATTTGGCTGGGGCTTTTTTGAGCCTGTTTGTGATGAACCATTCGTGTAGTGTGTTGAGGTAAGGTTGAATGATGTGTGCAGCTGTGTTTGTGTTTTGGTGTGTACATGTAAGTGTTACATCATCTGCATAGGAAACTATGTGTATCTGTGGTGTGTGGGGTGTGGGTACGTCATGCATGTATAGATTAAACAGTGTAGGGGACAAAACAGATCCTTGGGGGACGCTGTTCGTGAAGTTTCTGATGTTAGAAGACTGACTGGCAAATGTTACGTGTGCACATCTGCCTGCTAAGTAGTTTGCCAGCCATCTTTTTGTGTTATTGTGCATGTTTGTTGAGTATTTTGTTTGTGAGGTTGTGGCGGGGGATGGCATCAAAAGCTGTGCTAATGTCTAGTGTTTGGTTGATTGGTTTGCTTAGGTTAGGTTGATTGGTTTGCTGTACAAAATTTATGTGCTTTCTGTGCAAGTGGGACAGCCAAGCAAGATCAGAACATTACGTACGCTCAGCATGGCCACCTCGGGATTCAGTGATACCCGGATCCCACAGTGTTATTCATGAACCACTAGTAAAGAAGGAAAAGATCATTTTGCCACCTTTTCATATAAAACTGGGCTTAATGAATCAGTTTGCTAAAGCTCTGCAGCATCATAAGACATGTTTCTAGTACCTCAAGGAGAAATTTCCCAAAATAAGCGATGCTAAAATTAAAGATGGCATAGTTGTCGACCCTCAGATTTGTCAGCTTAGGACTGACAAGGATTTTGAATTAATGATGAATGAAACTGAGTTAGCTGCATGGTGTGCATTCAAAGGTGTGTGCAGTGGACTACTGGGAAAGCATAAAGAGGGCCAACATAATATTTTAGTGGATAAACTAATAAAGTGTTACTAAGAGCTTGAGTGCAACATGTCACTGAAGCTTCATTTTCTACATTCTCATCTGTTTTTTTCCCGCAGAGAATGCAGGGGATGTAAGTGATAAACACGGAGAGAGCTTTCATCAAGATATATCAGTAATGGAGAGCAGGTACAAAGGGAAATGGAGTCAAGCCATGCTAGCTGATTGCTGCTGGAATCTGAAGTGTGACCAACCAGAGACATCACACAAATGCAGAAGTAAATACTATTAAGTCCAGAAGCTCATTCTAAAATACTTAAGTGCTGATTTTTTAATGGATATGGAATGTTAACAATGATGGCATTTCATTTGGCCCAACAGTAAGATTATTTCACTTTTTTTTTTACTTTGAATAAATGAATATTTAGTAGGCATATTATGAGAAAATGTGATGCGATAGGGGTATTTGGCTAGCCTATCAGATTCAGATTCAGCACACTTGAATTAATAATAAAATCCTAAAGAGGACTACAATCAATCATTGCCTTCCGTTCATTCAGTTCACCACCCACCCTTCTCATCACTCGCCGCGCATACCTGTGGATCATTTTGTGAAGTGGGTACAGTGGAGTCTTCATACAATATGAGATAGATTATGCAGAACCTCGTGCAAAATCAGTTTTGCGCTAAAACGTGACATGTATTTACATATAAAATAGGGGATTTGGTTCTAGGAGCCCTTCATTTTTCATCAAAAATATATTTAAAGATAGGATGGGTTATTACAAATATATCTGCTGTAAGACACTTAAGACATTTGTGTACAGTACATATGATCTCGCCGACTTGACACGTCAATGCATTCTAACTTAACCGACTAGTTTTGCCCCTAATACTCTCCATAAAAAGTTTAACCACCAAGGATTGCCACTAAGCCTCTTGAAAGTTCTCATTACTAATCAAGCAAAAACTGACCTAATCAACACATGAATAATAGCTGCCCAGCATTGTGCACATTTCACCAAGAATCACTCTCAGTGCACTCATTAAACAAAAAAAAAAAAATGTGAAACTGTTTTTGAAAGTCATTAGTCATCAACAATAAAGGAAAAAAAAAACTATACTGAAATTGTCAGCATGGAGTGATTGCATAGTTCTCTCTTCTCAGATACACACGAATGCAGTAATTGTGAATAATAAACAAGTCAGCCAAGCAGTATAATATATATGACAGTATACAGTAATTCACAAGAACTGAACTCGCATAATTATCTTATCTAACTATTTACGTCAACACGTAGTGTCTTCACATACTGTTAGAGCTGAATTTTCTCAACCAAAGACTGTCAGTTCATAACAAAGATAGGGCACAAAGCTCTCCCTCTCTCTCTTCCCCCCCCCCACATTGCACCAAAGGCGAAAACATGAATTTTACTGCTCCTTCATCATCAATTTTCCCCCTCCCCCAACAAAGAAACTATCCACATCGTAAACACACCTGACTCATTTTATCTGTCTGATGGTTTGCATTTAAGCTCCCACACCACATGCCACTTCGTCCAGCAATTTTATGTTTTCCTTTGGAATAAATGCTTTTCTTGTGTTCATAGCAGTTTCAGGGTGCTTAGGCATAACTAAAGTTAGTTTGGAACCATGTGCTCAGAGTTCCGAGAGGAAATGAGGAGCAAGGATATAAGCAGATAAACACTTCTCATCACAGTGACAAGCCACGCAACACTGAGGCAGGCTGTGACAGGTGGTATGAGACGTGGGTCACGTGGGTCAGGTAAGGTCAATGAAGCTAGTCGGCGACCGACAAAAGCGTAACACAAGAGTTGCAAACAAATGCAGTCATCTGGAAATCCAGTACCTAAACGCACCCACTTCCCACATAGTTTCTCTTGCGCAATTGAGTGATATTATAATGCTATTAAGTAATTATGGGAAAAATTAAATGCCTGTGTTATTGTAAGATCGTCGTTTCTTTTTGTCTTATATCACGACTTTATTGGCTATCACCAACCCCTTCCCAGCACAAATGCCCATTAGAGCACAGCCATTCTCATCCATTTCTGCAGGGACACCCCACTCACCAAGTATTCCATCCACCCTCAGATTCCATACTTTTCCATTCATATCTCCAATCAAAAACATTCTCTCATTCCTTCCAGATTTTTCCATGCATGCTTCCACATTTGTCCAGAACTCTTCTTTCACTCTGCTTGCATGATCTTGCATTGGCACTTACATACACACAGTGACCCACATTGTAGTCCAACTTTCAATCTTACCCACACAATCCTTGAGCCAACTGATCCATACTCTCTTATATTTTCCTTCCATCTCATGCACACAACAATACACACTCCTTCTTTTGCCCTTTCATTCTCACCCACTTCCGCACATATACCCCATCCATATTCCCATTCTCTCTTACTCTCACCTCTACATTTAGTTTCAGTTAATCCTCATACATCCACTTTTGTACCCTCAAGCACCTGGACAATCTCTTTCTCTTTCACCTCATCATTCACATGCATTACATTCCTTGTCACACTCCATACCATGTCCTTTGCTTGGTCCTTAGTCGTCACATGTTGGTCAATCCTGGTCCAAGGCTTCTTGTTCTTATTTTTAGTTAGTTGTTCTCTGGGGAGGGGCACTAACCCTCCGCCAACCTACTTGTTTTCACATAGGGAACACGTGTTGATTAGTTATAAGGTTACCACTCAGTGTTATAAATGATTTTCTGGTTTACAGGAAATCATTTGCCCTGGCACTCTGTGTAGAGCTACCCTAAAAACAGTACTGGTACACTTTTCTTGACTGTGAAATAACGGAATGTTATACAGGTACACCACAAATTTTATGGCATCTTTTGTTCCAGAGCCTTGCAGGATGAACCATTTTGCCAGACGAACCAAGGCCACATGTCGCACATAATAATTTGATGGGGACCAACGAAGATCATGTATAATGAACAATACACGTCTGACCTACTATTCAGAGTAATAACACATGTTCTCCAGCTATCCATCATCCAATCCTGTGTTGCCCCAATAGGAGCATAGGAGGTCTGGGGTAGGCAGGTTAGTCCTGACATTTAGGATGAGAGTGGCCTTCCTTACTCATCCCTGAGTGGCATTACATGAGCAGTAAACCCCAACCACCCCTTGGATATAAGCCTGCTCAGGCTCAGTCCGATTGGAGTGCCTTAATTACTCACTAAAGCACCAGGCGCCATAATTTGGCTATATGGTTACCACCCAGCATGGTAAATGGTTCTCTGGTGTACAAGAAACCATTTTCCTTGTCAATCAATGTAGTCACCCATAGACAGAAGGAAGAGGAAAGAATGAAAGGAGGAAAGATGGAAGAGGAAGGAAGAGGGGAAAGGACAGTCACACAAAAGGAGCAATACATTGAGTGAGTGGATGGTGAAGCGCCCTCACCTACCTTTGTTCTGATTTAATATTTTTTTAATGGAACAGCTAAGCATGGTTCATTATCATGCTGCCCAAGAAGTCCACTTAATGACACTGACACCATTGAAACCATTCCATCGTCTCCCGATCTTGCTCAGTATTTGTACCATCTGTCATTGTTTTTCCAATGCTCATTTGCTTCTTTGAAATGCTGCATGGTATTTCAGTATTTTTTCCCCTTTTGCCTAATTATAAGCAGTTAACAAATCAGTACCATATGTGTCACACAACTTCTGCAGAGGAACACCAAGGTTCAGTTTTACAACAATTGTACCTTATCCTGCTTTACTGTGTTTGTTTTTTTGCATAATAAGAATGTCTTGCTGCATTAAATCCTTCCAATAACTCTTAATACACCACTGTGACCAGACAGATGAGTGAAAATATACGTGAAAATATGGGCGGCCAGTGTGACAGGTCATTGGGTAGCTAGGTATCGGTTACTGTGGTAATGGTGTGCCTCGTGTACTGGCCTTCACACCCATACAACCTCGAAGTTTGATAATGCTTTGTGCACTTATAATGTGTCATAGTAGATACAAATGATGAATATAACCTTTTGATGTGACTTTGGATGGAGGGATGGGATGGAGAGGTATATGAGAGAGGGGGTGTGAGTTGGGAGCAGGGCAGTGAAATGGCGGGGGACTGGACGACGTGGAGGCGATTTGTTTGTGGTCACCCCGAACGGGATTGAGGCGTCTGGCATTGGATAGATAGATAGATAGATGTGACTTTGGTAGTTATTAAGAATAAACTAAAGTAGTAATATAGTAGTTGAGGGTAAACTTAACCAAAAGAACAAGAACTTTGTTAAGTGTCATATTTACAAGAAAAGACGTGATGGTTGGGAATGGTTTTATTTCATTTTTTGAAGGCTTCACCATGCTTGCACGCATCTGCCTTGGTCACCTAATGGTGGCTATCCATGCTGCTTTATCTCTGGCAGCTTTCCTATCCAGTCCCTTCTTCCCGAGATCACACTCAGTGACCTCGTCCCAGGTCTTTTTAGAGCTACCTCTCACAACCCTACCCGATACATTAATACGTCTTGCTTGCTGCACCCAGTTAGCATCCTCCATCCTCCACTCAATTATCATCTGCCCTCCTCTCCACATGCCCAAACCATCTCAGTCTACCCCTCTTCATCACAAAACAAGTACACACCAGTCCCATCTTACCTCTCAACTCTTCCATCATAAACCTATCCACCGCCAGGCCTCGCACTGAGGGTCGCACTTCACATCATCCAAATCATTGTCATTTCTGTATGTTTTAGCTGGCGAATATCCCCTTCCTTTACTGCCCAGGTCTCACTACCATACAGTATTACACTCCAAACACATTGTGAGAATTTATTATTCACATTGACAACAATCCAGGCTCACAAAGTTAGTTGCGTGAAGTACAAAAGAAAAGGGTCGTGGTTTACAATCGAGTGTAGAATAGGTGTAAATCCGTCCAATCTTTTTAGGGGTTATTATTTGGGTATTAGGCAAAAAAGTGAGTGTAAACTTGTTGGCTGAGAATCTGTCCATCTGTGTAGAGCCAGATGCCTTATTCCTGAAGGAGTGACCATAAACAAATTGTCTCCATGTTGCCTAGTCCCCTGCCATTTTGTTGCCCTCCCCCCAGCTCAGACCCTCCTCTCTCATACCTCTCCACTCCGTCCCTCCATCTCATCCTTGGTCTCCCCCTTCCCCCCCCTCTTCCACCTCACTCACATACAGTATCCTCATTAGTCTATCGCTCTCCATCCTCTCCACATGGCCAAGCCACCTCAGTGTATTTCTAACACTTTCTGTTACATCCACTTCCACACAACAACCCTCCTTTATTTCTTCATTTGTCAGTCTGTCTCTCCATGTAACTCCACATGCTTCTCTCAAATAACTCATTTCCACTGCTCTCACCCTTGACTTTTGTCCTTCCAAGGTCAAACTTTGCATCCATACATTAGAGTTGGTAATCACAATACTATCAGGCAGCAACTTTTTTACTTCCTTTGCTAACTTCTTATTTATTATCACTTCATTAACCCGTCACGTCCCGAGCCTTTCCGCACCTATGACATCCCCCAGTCCCGAGCCTTTTTGGAAAAAATTTTTTTCTTATGAAACTTCCGCTTAGGTTGAGAAACTATGGAAAATCTTGAAGAAAGTGGTCTCTGCGGTCTATAAGTGGTCTATACAGGTGCGGTTTCCCCCCGCAGGTATCGTATTCTGTAATGGGCTGGATATGCGTAAACGTTTTCTATGGTAAGGAGTAATGGGACAAACAACACACAACACCTCTACATTTATTGAATTTGTACTAATAAACAATAACAGTAACAATATAATGTATTTCAGACACATATATAGGAAAATTAAGCATTGTACCATCGCGCGAGCATAGCGAGTTAGGTCCGAGTCGTATCATGCTATCTGCTAATTTTCTGTTATGAGTCTACCGATCATTTTTTCTACTTGTATACTTCTGTTTCAATGACAATTTACCAATTACAACTGTTTGTAAGTGATTTCAGATGTTTTCATTCATTTTGATGACATGCAGCATAAGTTTAGCGCACATCAGCTTAGTAAGCGCACTCGCTATGACTCGTATTTCAACATACCAAATTGTTTTATCACTTTCCAATTATTTTCCCATTTACATAGAACCTTTCCCCCACCACTGTGAAGGTTTTCAATTATTTTCATTCATTACGAGGGCATTTAGCGATATGCTAGCGCCTATTCACGTAGCAACCACGATCTCAAACACTCGTGTTTCATCATCTACTTTATTTATTCACTCCAATTATATTTTCCCACTTACATTACACACGTTTACACCCCTCCAATGCACTGTACATACTTACTGCCATTATTTATTCAAGTGAGCGTGAGAATATCTCCTGAAAATACCCTCGCAAGGAATGTTACGTCATACATAATACTCACACACTTATATACTAATTCACTCACACACTTATATACTAATTATTCACTTTATCACTTGCTGACTTTTATTTTGACTAATACGTGCCTTATTCATTCGACTAAGCGTCAGGAAATCTTATCTTTATAGACACGCTATGAATATTTGACTTAGGAAATACATCATCATATACAATAATTTGAACTTATATTATACCCGTAAGAATGTCACATAATAGAAAATTTATAATAAGGGGCCGTATTTATTGCACTGAGCGACAGAATATCGCATCAAACAACCCTCTCTATGTAAGTTTCAACTTAGGGCAGATTTATATACTTACACCCAATGTTTGCACTTATGTTCTACCCGTAGGCACTTTATACTAATATTTGGCGATCCACATGACTGATATTTTCACAGAGCGTCTGTCTGTCGCATTTACATCATAATTTCTGCATCCTTTCGCAATCACACCATGCTAAAATTGCAGCAACGTGTGATATTCACTAAAACATGGGTGAATACACAGACCCACGTCACACTGCACGCACTCATAGCGGGTGTCCTTCCTCTGTGTCGTGAGTCTCACCTGGGAATGACTGCACACGTGACACCTGCGCTGGGGCCTAGGTCTGTTGGGCTGGGGCGGGATAGGAGTGGGGAAATGGCGGGCGGATATTCTCTGGGGAGTGTGGGTAATAGGGGCAGTGCGGGGGCGCTGTTGGGGCCTTTCAACCGCATATTTTGCAAAGATTTCTCGTGTGAGCTCCCTCACAAACCCTTCAAAGGTTTCCTGAACTCCTGTGGTCATGGCGTGAAGGTGGTGGCAATTCAGAGCAGTGATATCTAGCAAGTGAAAGAACAGTTTTTTATACCACTTCATCGTGGTCCTGGCACACTCTACCGTCGATATCATGGAGTCTGACTGGTCCACGAGGCGCATGTTTATATTATAGTCCATGACACATTCAGGTTTCCAAACACGACGCCTGCTCTCGCTGTGGTAATCAACAGAATCAGTACGGTGCATCAAGGGATGGTGAACTGTGGACAAGAGGCTTACTTCTCTGTTGTGGTTCCACATTGTTGCAAGGATGTTGTTTGCTTTGAAGAAGACAACCTCACTCCTTGCAAGTTTCCGCCCTACCTTGACCATGTGACGCCGGTTCACCTTTACGGTTCCACTGACTCCCGTTTCATGTCTGTGAAGATAACGAGCGAGAAGAGGGCTAGTGTACCAGTTGTCGAGATAGAGAACGTGACCACGATGAAGGTAGTCTTGTATCATCGTCTTTACCACTGCTCCAGAAAGTCCTATACTTCGATCTTCTATTATGTCTGTCTGTGTACCGGTGTACAAGACTATGTCTTGCACGTATCCAGTCCTACAGTCACACATAACAAAGATCTTGAACCCAAAACGGTGCCTTTTGCTGGGTATATACTGTCTGAATGAAATATTGCCTCTCCACAACACGAGACTCTCGTCTATGACGAGATCTCTATAGGGATAGAATGAGGATCGAAAAGTTTGCCTGAGGTGATCAAAGACCAGCCTAATTCGCCTCATTTTGTCCGTGTTGTTTGCATTTGCAGGGTCATTAGCATCATAAAAATGGAGGCGACTTAGAATTTGTTGAAACCGATTACGGCTCATCACTTGACCAAATATGGGGTAAACATAACAGGGTCCGTAGTCCAGTAAGCAGGAATTCTATTTTTTCTTATTATACCCATCAAAAGGACAAGGGCAAATATAAGAACATTTCTGGAATGGAGACAGGGTAATCATAAATCATTGAATGCCTACTCCTTGTTCCCAATCTTTCACTTTCTAGCCGCTGGCCGCTTGCAAACAGGTTTGTTTGAAGCACGATCTGATCAACGAAGGCCTCACTGAAAAACAGGTGGAAAAAATCCAACCTGCTTGAATTACAGTGAATACCTGGTGCAATGCAGCCAGATCGCCCCTGCTCAGTGAAGGGGTGAATGAGGGGAGAAAAATCACTCCCATCCTCCCAATCCCACGACACAAATCCCTCGTCCCCATCACCGCCTTCGTCTGGGTGGGGAGGAGATCCTGGTTGGGGAGGTTGGGGAGAAGGAGGCGGTGGGCTTCCCCACTGTCACTCCTCTTCCCTCTGCCTTTACCCTTTCCCTTTCCCTTACCCTTACGGCCTTGAGGAACATTAGGGGGCTGTGGGGATGAAATAGTTTGATATTGGGGAGCAGAAGACGTGCTGGGGAGTGGTTCCTCCCCACCTTCCCCCTCCATTACCACACCACGTGCTCTCTCACGCAACCTTGCTCGACCACGTGTTAGGGGATATTGGGGAGCATAAGACGTGCTTTGGAGTGGTTCCTCCCCACCTTCCCCCTCCCTCACAACCCCACGTGATAAGGAACGCACCCGCACTGGCCCACGTGATCCACTCTGCCGCCTCACACTGCGTAGGGAGAGCAATGACTCACCCACCTCACTCTCACTTTCCCTAATCCCAGGAATGTCCATTTCACTCCCCACTCCCTCCACTTCACTTCCTACCGCCCCAAACAGAATGCTAGGCCCATACCTGCTTAGACGACGTGGTGTGCGCTCTGGGCCATGATGCGTAATCACCTCCCGCCCATACCACGTGGCAGCACGTCCCACGTCTCCGTCTCGTCCTCGTCCTCGTCCCTCGACCCGGCTTCCAAGGCACGCTGGGGATAGGGATATGACATACCACGTGCCTTCTTTGCCTCCTGCCCCTCTCTAGCAGCACGGTAAGTCACGTACTGCCGCTTCCTTGGTGACAGAACTTCCTCGTCACTGCTGGTGGTTTCTTCCTCCTCTGGCTGCACATAATCTTTGTCCATCTCCTCGTCATCCAGTGGGGAATCACTGTCGCCGGTAAAGGTGTCCAGGGCGACTTGAATTTCGCTCTCTGAGAGACCTCTCTTAGCCATGTCTGAGCAGGACCGTGGCTACCAGGTGAGTGGACGAGTGGCGGGCTAGCGCGGGTCGCGAGGGGTCGCCGAGTGTCCCCGCCTGGTGGCAGGTAGGGGAAGGTCAGGCGAGGGTACGTACCGCAAATCAAGCGCGAAATTTGAAAATTGTCGAAATTATGCACATTGCAATTGCACGACGTACTGGTACGTCGCCGGGACTGGCAAATGCAAATCGTGGTGACGTACCCATACGTCGTCGGGACGGGGCGGGTTAAGAGAACCAGCAACTTTTCTTTGCTGTTGAACCCTTTCAAGCACTTCATCCTCAAAACTTACCATCTTTACTCATCATACTACCCAAGTACTTAAATGCACTCACATTTTCCATTTCCTCACCATCCAAACTCACTGTGCATTTGGTGACTTCATTTCTCTCAAAGGCCACAACTTTACTCCTCCCTGCCCTGACCTTTAGATTCTGTTTCTTACACACACACTCCCAAACTCATTCACCAAGCCTTACAGCTCCCATTCATATTCAGTCAATAATACAGCATCATCAGCAAAGCCCAGAACAGGAAGTTTTCAAATGCTGCCCTCTCTCATTAGGACTGATCCAACTTCCACTGTCCTACTTGTATCTCTTTTGTAGCTTCATCCATATACAGGTTGAACAACCATGGAGACATGACACATCCTTGTTTCAATCCAACATTCTGATAGAAAAATTCACTCAGCTCACCTTCCATGCGCACGGTAACCCTAGTGCTCTCATACATACTATTCACGACATTCAGCAGGTTCCCATTTGCTCCATATATTCTTAATATATCCACATTCCTTGCCTGTCCACTCTGTCATATGCTTTCTCCAAATCCATGAAGGTTGCATACAACTTCTTTCCCATCTCTAGAAACTTTTCCACTTACAGGTCTAAGGATGAATATCTAATCGACACGAACTTTCCTTCTAAAACCTCACTGTTCTCCAGCTATTTCCTCTGATATTTCTCTAACTCTGTCAATCAGTATCCTACTATTTACCTTTCCTGTTACACTGAGAAGACAAATTCGCCTATAATTACCACACACTTCTTTTTCCCCTTTTCCTTTGTAATGGCGAATAATTATACAGTACCTTACTTCCAATCCTCCGGGACTCTGCCTTCCTCCCAGGCCAATCTGCACATCTTCCACAGCCATTCAACTACTATATCTCCCCCATGCTTCAGCATTTCACCTAACACCGGATCAGATCCTGGGGCCTTCCCCATTTTGACTTTTTTTATTGCTTCCACTACTTCCATCCCACCGACCTCTTCATCCCTTCTCATTTCCCTGCTCCTCCCAGCCATTCCCCAACCACTTATACACGCACTGCAAATTGGTTTAGGACATACAAACGGAATTGCTATGGGAGAGTTGTCTGTCTTTGCTTTGTGTTTCCACCTCTACCAAGTGAATTTTGGGGGCAAGAAGTAACTGGCAACTCCTCTGGTGTTGGCGGGAGTTGGTGAAACACTCAGCACATCAGTGCTTGCCCAGAAGCAAGGGTGGGAGCATATGTTCCTGTCATTCCGAGCTTGCACCTCCCTCTATTTTTGTATGCATTACTGTTTGTTGTGGAGTGGATATGGAAGTTGTGTAGATTGGCTTGGGAAGAGGGAAGGGTTCCAGAGGACTGGAAATCAGGTATAATTGTTCCTATTTACAAAGGAAAGGGGGAGAGAGAAGTATGTGGTAACCATATGGGTATTTGCCTTCTTAGCGTGACTGGTAAAGTATATGGTAGAATACTCATTGATAGGGTTAGGCATATGACAGAGGAGCTAGTTGGAGAAGAACAAAGGGGATTTAGGAAGGGAAAAGGGTGTGTAGATCAGATATTTGTTCTAAGATGTTTAATGGAGAAGTATCTAGAGAAGGGAAAGAAAGTGTATTCTGCCTTCATGGAGTTGGAGAAAGCTTATGACAGAATAGATAGGCTAGGTGTATGGAAGGTATTAAGAATATATGGAGTGGAGGGGAAATTGTTGAGTGCTGTGAAGAGTATGTACGAAGTAGCTAGGGATACGGTGCGAGTGGATGGTAAGTTGAATGAGTTCTTTGATCTCAATGTGGGACTGGAACAGGGTTGTGTGATGTCTCCATGGCTGTTGAATATATACATGGATGGGGTTGTAAAGGAGGTGCAAGGTAGGGCAGTGGATGTGGGGGTGGCTCTGATGAATGAGGATGAGATTTGGAAGATTCTGGTGTTGCTGTTTGCTGATGATACAGTATTGTTGAGTGAAGATGAATGGGAGTTGCAAGGTTTGATGAATGAATTTGGAACAGTGTGTAGGAGGAGGAAGCTGAAAGTTAATGTAAACAAATGTAAAGTTATGGTGTTTGAGAGGAATGAAGTCACAGAATGTACAGTAAGGTTAGATGGTGAGGATATGGAGAATGTGAGTGCATTTAAGTACTTGGGTAGTGTGATGCGTAAGGATGGAACTTTGGGGGATGAGGTGCATGAAAGGGTACTGGAACAGCAGGGAAGGAAGGTTGTTGGCTCACTGAAAGCAGTGATGAGGATTAGGGAGATGAGTATGGAAGTTAAGAAGTCACTGCATGATATTATTGTGATCCCTACCGTGACGTATGGAAGTGAGGGGTGGACCCTGCAAGAGGGGAACAAGTCAAGAGTGAGAGCAGTAGAAATGAGTTACTTGAGAGGAGCATGTGGAGTGACATGGAGGGACAGGTTGATGAATGAAGTGAAGGAACGTTGTGGGGTGGATGTTGATGTGGTTGAGAAGATTAGGAGAAATACACTGAGGTGGTTCGGACATGTAGAGAGAATGGAGAATGAAAGACTGACTAAGTGGGTGTATGTAGGTGAGGTGGAGGGAGGGAGAGGGAGGGGTAGACCGAGGATGAGGTGGAGGGATGGAGTTGAGAGGTATATGGGGGGGGGGTGAGTTGGGGGAATGGTGGTCAAATGGTGGGTGACAGCGACTTGGAGGCCTTTTGTCTGCGGCCACCCTTTGCAGGATTAGGGTGTCGGGCTATAGATAGACAGATTATTGTTTGCCCTGCTATTTTCCTACAGTCGAACTGTCATGTCTGGAAAGTACTGCTCTGGGGATGAGAGGGTCCGTATCATTGCACGGAGGCAGGATAATGTCCCTATGAAGACGATTTGTGAACGTACTGGATGCACAAAGTCGACTGTCATGAAGATTCTTGCTGCAGCTCGTGGCCTGCCACCTGATATCATGCCAGAGCACAAGCATGGCGGTGGAAAGAAGAGGACGACTTCCAGAAGTACAGATACACTTCTGAAGAGGGAAGTATCAAGAATCCTTGACTAACAGCAGCAGAATTGAAGAGAATGCATCCTCAGCTGTTACAAGACGTCTCAATTCGAACTATCCAACACCGCTTGCAGAAGGAGCTGGGTTTGCCAAGCAGCACTGCAGCCAAGAAACCGCTTCTCATTGACCGCATGAAGAAGCTGCGCATTCAGTTTGCCAAGAAGTATGCGCACTGGTCATCAGATGAGTGGAGAAAAGTTATGTTTTCCAATGAAAGCACATTTCATGTGTTCCAGGTGCATTCTGCCAAGGTTCGTCGCCCTGCCTCCCGTAGTCGATATGACCCTGCTTACACAGTGCTGACTGTTGAGCACCCACAATAAGTAGTGGTATGGGGGTGTTTCTCAGGTGAAATGGGAAGGGGAGGCCTCTACTTTCTTCCTAAGAACTTGATGATGATTGGTGGCTGGTACATTCAAGTTCTGATAGATCGTTTGTTAAACTTTTTTGCTGTTCATGGGTGTGACTCTTTCATGCACGATTCAGCTCCATTTCACAAGTCAAGAAAGGTGACAAAATGGCTTCAGGATAATCGGATTGAGGTCCTTGCCTGGCCTGGCAACAGTCCGGATCTAAATCTGATAGAAAACTGCTGGGCAAAGATGAAGAAAATCATGGCAGAGAAGAAGACACCCAATCTGGACAACCTCAAGACTGAACTGACAAATGTTTGGTGCAAAGAAATGTCCGTAGATTACTTTAGAGATCTAAGTTATTCCATGCAAAAACACATCCAACTGGTCGTGAAAAACAAGGGAAACAATATTTCATATTAATGAATGGCATTTCCAGAACAAACATTGTGGTATACTGTGATTTCTGTGTTTTTTTAATACCGTGTGGGGGGAGGTCCTAAGTCAATTTGCCGTAGATGTACTTGTGTTACTTTCATGTTCTATGTTCAACAATTCCTTGAAGTGTTCTTTCCATCTGCTCACTTTTTCTCCTTTCTCCACCAGCAATCTGCCGTTTTTATCTTTCACGCCCCTACAACCGTCTTATCACCTTGTCAGACTCACTTTACCTCCTTCCAGAATCTTTTACATTCTCTCCACTTTACACTCGAATTCCTTGCATACTCCTCATCCATTCTCTTCTTGCTCTCTTGTATACCTACTTTTCACCCCTCACTTCATCTCTGTGTATAACTGTCTATTCTGTCTCTCAACTTCCTCCATGGCTGTGCTTCCCATCCACTCACTATATGCTTTATTCTTTTGTGCAACAGCTTGTTTCGCCTCTTCATTCCACCATGCTCTTCCTTGCATCCCCGTTCATCTTCTCTTCACCCCACACACCCCCTCACGTGCTGCAGAGATTTCTTCTGTGAATACCTTGCACAAACCTTTCTCCTCCCTCATCTGTTCCAGATCATGTTTACCCAATCACTTCTTCACCTCTCTGTTATATTCTGCCCTTTTTCATCCTCGTGTAACCTTCCTACTCTCTTCATATGGACTCCCTACTCCTGCCCTACTCACCTTGTATTTGTCCATTGCATTTGTACCTTCATTTTCATGACCACTCCCCCAACCTCATTATGCTCTCATATCCACCACATATCTCCTTATTCTCTCATCCACAAACACATAATTAATCATTGCCTCCCATTCAATCAGTTCACTACCCACCCTCCATATCACTTGCCTTGTAGGGTATACCTGTTGATCGTTTTGTACCTAAAGAGGGTATTGGCTATCAGCACCCCCCCCTCCATGCAAAAATGTCCACTAGAGCACTACTATTTTCATACACTTATGCAGGCTCACCCCATTCACCAACTACTTCATCCACCTGCACATTCCTTCCTTTTCCATTCATATCTCCAGTCAAAAAGTCACTCCTCTCAAACTTTTGCATGCATGCATCCACATTTGCCCAGAACCCTTCTTTCACTTTTCTTGTATGGTCTTCTGTTGTCATGTATTCACACACAGTCGCCCATGTTTGTATTCCGATTTTCAGTCTTACCCATATAATTTTTGAACCAACTGATCCATACTTTCTTATATTCTCTGTCCATTTTGTTCACACATCAGTACATAAAACCTCCTTTTTCTCCTCATTCTCACCTACTCGCACACACATACCTAATCCATATTCCCCCTCTCTCACACTTTCAGCCATTTGGTCTCAGTCAGTCCACATATGTCCACTTTCACATCCCCAAGCACCAGGACAATCTCTCTCTTTCACCTCTTGATTCACACAATTCACATTCCGTTGAAATTAGTACCACATCCTTTGTCCAGTCCTTGGTTGTCACTCGTTTGTTGGTCCAAGGCATTTTGTTTGTGGTTTTAGTTAGTTGCTTTCTGGGGGAGGGGCACTAACTCTCAGACAATCCACCTCTTCTGTCTTTCTTTCCTTCACTTTTTCCTCTTCCTTTTGCATATGGATGACTCTATACTGAGTGACAAGCCTAATGGTTTCCTTTACACCAGGAAACCATTTTCTATGTTGGGTGGTAACCTTATAACCAAATTATGGTGCCTGGTGGTTTAGTGGGTAATTAAGGCACTCCAATCAGATTGTGCCTCTGTAGGTTTATATCGAAGGGGTGGTTGGGGATTATTGCTCACCTAATGCCACTCAGGGATGAGTGAGACTGGTCACTCTCATCTTAAATGTCAGGACCAACTTTTTTATTTTTTATTTATTTATTTTTTTTTTTATAACAGAACGGAGGAAGGAAAAACAAATGGGGAAAAAAAATAATCCATACACCAGATTACTGGTGTCCTCTATTCATAAAATATCTGTAACAGTTAGACTTGAACAGTTGTGGGTTGAAATTTGGAGGAAAACAATTCTGGGGAAGCGAGTTCCAGAGAGATGCAATTCGGGGAATGAAAGAATTCTGATAGGCAGAAGTTCTGCAATATGGTTGAGTGACATTCCAGTCATGAGCGCTACCAGATGCCCGTGTAGCACGAGGGAAGGCATGGAGAGGTGGCACCATGGACGCAACTTCGTCTGAGCATCTGCCAAAAAAATGTCTGTAAAATAATGCAAGGGAGGCAACATTCCTTCTTACTTGCAGGGGAGGTAGTTTATATGTAATGGCAGGGTTGTTAATGATTCTAACAGCTTTATTCTGAATTTTGTCTAGTTGTCTTAATGCAACCGCTCCACAACCATTCCACAAGGGTGAGCAATATTCAAGCTGAGAGCGCACATGACTCTTATAAATTATAGCTAACTGCTCATTGGCGAAGAAGTTACGGACTCTGTACAATAATCCAAGTTTCTTTGAGGTGGTTTTAGCAAGTGATCTGACTTGAGAGGTCCAGCTGAGGGCACTGTTAAGTGAGACACCAAGAATTTCAATACTTTTGGAGATGGGAATATTAGCAGCACTGAAGGTAATGTATGAATCTGGCAATATCTGTCTATTAGTAAACTGTATATATTTAGTTTTATTAGCATTAAAAGAGACAAGGTTGTTTTGTCCCCATTCACTGATTGTAGCTAGATCTTGATTTATGGAGATGGCTGTACTGGGTTGAGAGGTAGAGATATTAGACTTTGTAATTGGATGTCTGAGTGTGAATGAACTATGTAGTGTTGAGTCATCTGCATATGAGTGGACGGGATTGTGAGTGACAGATAAGAGATCATTAATATGAACCAGAAATAGGGTTGGCGCCAGAACTGGTCCCTGCGGCACGCCGGCGTTAATTGAGTGGAAATTCGAATATACATCATCTACTTTTACTCTTATTTTCCTGTCACTAAGATAAGAAGAAATCAAAGGAACAAAAGACGTTAGTCCATAGCAAGGGAGTTTGGACAGCAGGGAACGGTGCCATACTCTGTCGAAAGCTTTAGAGATATCAAGAGCTACTGCATGAGTTTCTCCAAAAAGATCAATTGATTGATGGATGGTATGAGTTAAGAGATTGAGTATGTCAATGGTGGATCTTTCGTGGCGAAAACCGTATTGTCTATCACTAATTAAGTTGTTGGATTCAAGATGTTTAACAATATGCTTATTAATTAAAGTTTCAAATACCTTACCAAGAGAAGATGTGACAGCTATTGGTCTGTAATTGGAGGGGTCAGACGAACTTCCTTTCTTCGGAACTGGGTGGATATTGGCTTCTTTCCATGAATTTGGGAATAAAGAAGTACGTATGCATAGTCTAAATAATCTATCTAGGACAGAGGCAAGTTCAGGGAAACACTTTTTCAAAACAATTGGCGGAATTCCATCTGGGCCTGGAGCTTTGTTGGTAGGTAAATTGTCTAGGATGGATTTTACGAATCTTGTCTGTATTTTAAGTGGGGCAATTTCGGGAGAATCAAGTTCCAGTACTGAGACATTCTGGCTGGTATCATCCATGGTAGAGTTTCTTGCAAAGGTACTAGCAAAGATATCTGCTTTCCCACGTGGGTCATTTGTAATATTGACATCTGAAGATTTTAGTGGGGGAATGGAAGATGACTTGTTAAAGTTATTATTGAAAGAAGTAAGAGTTGACCAGAATATTCTATTGTCATTAGGGTTGTTAAGTAGTTTTGATGCTTGCTTTTGAAGAAAGTTTGATTTAGATAGATTTAATACAGCTTTTGCATAATTTCTAGCAATTTTAAATTGGGAGAGTGATTCAGATGTTTTTGATTTGCACTGGGCTTCTACACTCCTTGTGGGGCAACACAGTATTAGATGATGATGGTGATGACCACTAAGACATCCAGTGTATGCAATCCAAGTGATCATGCACTACACTCAGCACTGTCTGTGGCCCACCTGGTAAATTAGTCTGGCGTGTGTGGGAATATCAAGTGCTGTCTCGTAATTTTGTCCAGATTTGTGGTAGCTGGGGGCATTCACCATCCACTCACTCGATGTAGTGCTGCTCTCGGGTGTCTGCCCTTTCCTCTCCTTCATCCTTCTTTCCTTCCATCTCTTCTGTCTTTCTTTCCTTCATTCTTTCCTCATCCTTCTGCCAACAGATAACTTTACACTCCCTCTTCTGTCTTTCTGTCCTTCATTCTTTCCTATTCCTTCTGCCTGTGGGTGTCTTGACACTGAGTGACAAGCCAAATGGGTTCCTGTACACCAGGAAACCATTTGCTATGCTGGGTGGTAATCATGTAACCAAATTTTGGCACCTGGTGGTTTAGCGGGTAATTATGGTGCTCCAATCGGTTTGAGCTGGTGAAGGTTTATATCCAAGGGATGGTTGGGGTTTATTGCTCACGTAATGCCCCTCAAGAATGAGTGAGGCTGGCCACTGTCATCTTAAACGTCAGGACCAACTTGCCTAGTCCCGGGCTCCTATGCTCCTCGTGGGGCAATGTAGGATTGGATGATGGATGGATGGATGGATTAGAAGAGGTGCTGGGCCATTTGATATTGGAAAAACTTGTGTTTTACCTGTATTTCTGTATACACTGTAATTGTATATTTTTGTTTAATTATATTTTTAACCAGTCCAAATAAATTTGTGTATGACTATGATAAAAATTGTTGTGATATACTCTACTGGCTGTGTGGATTACTGCAGTTTCCTTTTTACATTGTATTATGGAATAATGGTTATGTTCTTATACACAGTAGTGTATATATGCATATATTTAAATATATATGCCATCTGTATGCAATGTGTAAAGCAGTGAAAAATATTTTTGTGATGTACTGCACTTTGTGGATTATTTTATTTATTTATTTATTTTTTTTATTGATTTCCTGTGTTTTATGTGTATTGTATATTTTCTTCCATTAAAACAAATAACTCAAAGACAAATGGCCACCCCATATGGGATTATGGCATCAGGCAATAGATAGATAGATAGTTAGTATATTTTCCTCCATTTAACCCCTTCTTTACCGAAAATGTGTTTTGATGTACCCTCGTACATCGCCAGTAAACACCCGTGAGACACCGGAACCGCTACCGTGGTACGCTGGTACACCCTATAATGAATGGCAGCTGATGGGCCTCAGGGTAGCTTGGTAAGGCTGTTTCTGAGGACCTCGTGTTAGCAACAGCTCTGTGTTTTGACGACAAAGACTTTGACGACAAAGTCTGTGACGAAGTTCTGATAAATTTTGACATCATAAGATACGTCATGACTGAGTTGTGGTGGCACCAATGGCTTGCTCACTCATCTGTGATGTAACCTCTTTTAGACCAATCATTATTTTATTTATAATTTCTGCTACAGATATCGTACTATATTTTCTGCTGACATACGGCAAAATTTACACCCCTTGGTCTGCCTGAGAGAGTCAGTTACCACGCACTTGACCACGAGAGGGGGTGTAGAGGATACTTTTCTCTCATGGTGTCTCTGGCAGATTCCGATAGTGACGAGTTTATTCCTCATGAGGATACTTATTTAGATGTATCAGATGATGATGCAGCAGTGTCTGATGTGTCGGTAGATGACTGTGATCCTGAAAAAGATAGCGAAGTTGATGTGAGTGAGGAGGAGGAGGAGGAAATTAGTAAGCAAGCTTAGTGACGCTGCACTCTTGGCAACAAGTGGGTCAAGGTCGCCATCACCATCACATGTGTCCAAACACTTCATGCTCTGCTTACAAGGTAAATAAATAAGCCATCCATCTGTGCAGGACATTTTTTTCAAGCCAGTTTGTACAATAGTTACCTGGGTAACAATACTTTAGCATAAGTATATACCATAATGATTTATTTTAAAATATTTTTTTATTACCAACATCATGCTGGGTTTATGTGATCATCAGTATACAAACAAATAAAAAAGTGTGAATAGTTTCGAAGTGGCAAAAAATATACACTACCCCTCACACTACAGGAGGGGGAGCTATCAGGTCGGTATGGGGGGTAAATGTAATGTTTACACTGGGGGGAGGGGTCGGTAAAGAAGGGGTTAACATCCTGCAGTTCAAGGAAATATGAGGTTTGGGTTCATGGTGATGCCACAGCTGCTTTGTTAATCCAGAGTACACAAAACCACCAAGTGCATACTCTTCATAAATGCCACATCCCTCTTGTAAAGTAGAGATGGCAGCAGTAGTTATTCAAATATGCTTGACTCAAGGAAAATTATTGAACTCCTACAAAAATTTGAAATGTAAAAAAAACAATTTCTATCGGCTATGCAAGTAAACTACAGTCCAGTTAATATGATCCAATGTGCACACTGCCACTCCAATCTCTGTTGTATGTCATGGAAGGAAATTTTCCATGCCAACACTGTCACCTTACTTTCACTTTACTGACTGATAACAGATTGTAAGTACACACCAGTTTTTTCAGCATGGTTATTGCACAAAAGAAAATTCAGGTCTTGAGTACAGTATGTCAATAGGCACCTGGTATTTAACCTGCCACGTCCCGTTGATGTATATATACGTCCACACGTTTTGTCACTGTCAGTCCTGTTGACGAATATAAAGGCGCATCAATTGCAAGGTCCCTAATTTGCACAATTTTCAATTTTCGCACGTGATTTTTGGTACATATACACGGGACACCTTCCTTTACAAAATGCCAGGCAGGGACAATGCCTAACCCCACATGACCTCCCCCCCCCTCACACGCCATTGTCTCGGCAATTCACCTGTTACCAGTGACCTGGCCGGTAAAGACATGTCGTGCCACGGTACGAAATTCAGGACCAGAGTGATTCCCCAATCGATGACGATGTATTTATGTAAGCATTAGAGGAAGAAACAGTCAGAAATGATGATCAGGTAATGTCGTCAAAAAAGGTCAGGTATGTTGATGTGTTTGGTGAGCGAAACAATGCTTATATTGCCAATATTACTATGTGAAAACCAATATTCTCTTGTACTACATATAAATTCTTACCATATAAATAAATAAATACCACACCGCTTCCTGTCCGATCAGCGAAGTTAAGCAACGTTGGGTCTGGTTAGTACTTGGATGGGTGACTGCCTGGGAACACCAGATGCTGTTGGCATAACGTTCTCCCTATGTGTCAAATGGGGTTAGTGGAGGATTAGTGCCCCTCCCTGTAAAACAATTAACTCTAAGCCCTTGGCCACCCCGTTTGGGATACATGGCGTCTGGCAATGAATGAATGAATGAATGAGTGGTGTGGAATAGTTACCCTCCCATAGAACTCGTTTTCTTTGGAGCGAGCCTGTTAGAAAACCCAGTATGATAAGGGGTACTGCTACCTGTATTTAGTATTTTAAACCTCAGGTGAGCAATTTCTCTATGAATTTTCAATGTTTCTCACCAAAAGCAGAGGTTTGAGCCAAAAAATTTTCCAAAATTGGTTGGGATTGGGGGGAGTTGTGGAAAATCGGTCGGGACAGGGCGGGTTAAGGTATGCCTAAATTGAGTAACAAATTTCTCAGAGCAAAAGTTCCACTCTCCATTTTCTTGCTTCTCTACCTAGTTATTACATCAGCAAAAATACTCCTTTTGAGGTAAGAAAATGATCCAGAAAGCGTTCATTCCATAAAACTAATACTTTTAGTTCTGCAAGTTATTTAAAATGTACTATATTTTATCACTGTTATTGCTGTTTTATATGATGGGATGAACCAACAGTAGCTTCATGATTTCATATAGTTCTTTATTTACTTGGCATCATTTCCTACTGGTAAACTAATGCCAAATTTTGCAGCCAAGACTTGCATAAAGTTTAAGATGAGAAAAATAGGGCATACCAGTTCGTTCATTCGTTTTTGAAGGCTCTAACATGCTTGCATGCATCGGCCTTGGTCACTTAATGACGGCTATCCATGCTGCATGATCTGTGGCAGCCTCCCTGTTCAGTCCCTTAACCCTGAGGTCACACTTAATCCTTTCAGGTCTTAAATAGGTCCCAAGGTCACGTTTGACAGATGCATTTTTTTTTTTGAAAAAGTTAAGTTTTGCAAATAAAGAAAAAAAATACTATAATCATATACAAGGAAGTAATACACATCTACCTGTAAAACATTAGTGCTCTACTCACCATACAAGTGCTGCAAGAATGATGGGAAGTTGCGTAGCAAGTGGTGTGTGGTAGCGTGGCGAGTATTGCCGTCTCAGTGGGTAGGTGATATCTTGGTGCATAGGCGACATGATTGCATTGTTTGTTTCCATGTTTTTCCATATAAAACAGTGCACTAATGTATGTACAGTCACATGTACTAGTTTCTGCTCAGGGGTTACTCCTTCCTTCCCCCCTCCACCCTGGACACAGGGAAGAGGGGGATCAGAGCTTGGGGAGCAGGTCTACCCCGCCTTAAACCCCCCTGCTCCACCTTCATCCCTTAGTTGCCAGTTAGTGTTAAACCACAAATTTTCTCATGTAATATATTAAATGATGGCAAATGTAAACCATTATCGTAATACTGTCAACGGTCCACACGTTATCATGTCATTCTTACCCTAGTAACCTTCATTATTGATAGTCATAAAGACCCTGTTAAAAAGAATTAAAACACTTTCTCCTCTCTCTCTCTTTCTCTCACAGAAAGAGATTGGCAAATAACTAGAGGGCGGCAAAACCTTCTTGTATTTACCCACATCACCATAAGCACAATGATACTAAAAAATTAATAAAGGTCATCATCCTCTTCTTCTTAGCTAAACGAAAATATAATTAAATTATAATTCCATATCATATAAGGAGTAGCAGATGGAAATTAATCCACCAATTTCATATCACTCGGGGAAATCACTGGTGATATAAACTCTCAGATGTTAGGTATGGGTAGCAGAGATTCATACCAACATACACACTCATACACTATATATATATATATATTTATATATATATATATATATATATGTATATATATATATATATAATAAAAGCACCACTTCAGTACAAAACTTAATCGATAGGCAGGAGACCAAAAGGGTTTCATTCAATACAATTTAATCCCCCATTTTCGAAGTTTCGGTGTTCATTCAAGATTTAGACGAAGCTTTGCTGGAAGCAACATATCAGAGGGCTACACAAGATACTCGTGGACCATCTGACGGGTAAGAATGGTGTGTCTTTTTATACAGGTAACTCGCACGGAACACGTGGGTTTCATTCCTACCATGCCGTGTTAGGTGCGAAATCGCGTATATTTAAACTACTCCGTATTTTGCTCCCTAGACCCCCCAAATGTGTTGTTTTGCTGTTATCTATCACTGGTAATCACTAGAAAGCACTTTAAGTGGTTAGAAGGTTTATGTAATGTTATAACTCACAAATACAGTACTCCACAGCAAAACTTCAACACACAAATACTGTATGTAAACACAAGGAAACATTCCGACGCCGATCATAGTTAATCATATAAATCAGGTTAACTGGTACCAGTGCTTTAACTTACATACCAGAACAGTACATATTTAACTTAGAAATGCAGTACTGTGATATCGAATGATTTCAGTACATAATCTGTTAGGAATGGCTGGGAAAAAAAAAAAATGTTATGAATACATTTTCACCTTTTTTATATACGTTTATGGTAGTTTCGAGTTATTTTTTACGTTATTGTTGTGCCCATGCTTGGAAAAGGGAGCGAAAGAGTTGAATTTTCAGTCCTAAATGAGAAAACTGCACTTCCTCCAAGGCTAGACTCTGCCACGGGAGAATAAAGTGGAGGGTCAGTCCGATTAGCAATAAGGAAGTTGTGTCACAACTTCCTGCTCCCACACCACGAGAATGGCTAAAAATAGAATCGTAATGCAGTTTCAGAACTAACATTAAGTCTAATTATTACGAATACAGATACAAAGCAGAAATAAATACGTTTACAGACGGGGAAAACATACTTCTTCCGTCATAACATGTTCATCTTTCTCTATCATTTTACGTTCATCTTTATCATTTTACATTGTTATTTTCGCAATATATCATCTTTATCATTTTACCTTGTTATTTTCGCAATATATATTGCTGTCTCGTAAACAGGGTGGTTGTTTGTGTTTTGCAAGGGAGGAAAAAGATTGTATATTCTGTCTGGGTCGAGATAATGGGTGTAACTATGTATGGTTAGGCTTGGCCACGAGCGAAAAAATCGTACATCCACTCACCACGATAGCAGATGGTGAACTGACAGATGATACATGAGAGGGTGATGTCAAGGTCAGTCTCATGTCCCAGATTTTCGTTCACTTCCCGAAAGTTTTCACAGTTTTCTACACGTTGCATTGCATCAAATGATCCAAACCATTACAGCAAACCTGAGCAAATAGGTAAAGATACCAAGACAAAAATGTATTTTTCTCTTATTATAAGTCTTTAACGAACAAACAAAAAAGGCAATATTCCGACGCCGATCATGGGTAATCATATAAATCAGGTTAACTGGTTACAAGGCTTTATTTAATGCTTTAATTGCTTACAAGTACATACCAGAACAGTAAATATTTAACTTACAAATACAGTACTGTAGAAAAGCAGTACAGTAAGAGTTTAACGAACAAACAAAAAAGGCAATATTCCGACGCTGATCATGGGTAATCATATAATTCGGGTTAACTGGTTACAAGGCTTTATTTAATTATTTAATTTTATTTAAGTGCTTACAAGTACAGTACATACGAGAACAGTAAATATTTAACTTACAAATACTGTACAGTACTGTGGAAAAAACGAACAAATAAAAAAGGCAATATTCTGACGCCTATCAGGTAAACTGGTTATAAGACTTTATTTCTTGCTTTAACGTTATTTAATAGTACTTTAAGTTGCACATAAACTTACCAGAACAGTACAGTACTGTAAATATTTAACTTACAAATACTGTGCTACTGTACTCGGGAATGTCTCACTCACTGAATAATTTCCCGCCTAGATCGTCACGTAATCGAAACAAACCGTGCGCTGCGGTGACGTTCGAGGATTTGATCTTTCAAAGTCCTCTGCTGCATTAATTTGTAGTTTTCATAATGGTTCTTTAATCTTACGTTGTCTTATATGTATCCCAGGCCTTACCGTGTATAATTGCGAGCGCGTTCCGTGAGATCGTGTTCCGTGCGAGTTACCTGTACTTGTTATATTCTCACAGTTCTTCACTTTTTTTCTTTTTTTTTAACAAAATATGGTTTATTCTATTACAGATTTCATGCTTTAACATTCGTATAAGGACCTTCATTCGTGGAACTTGTGTTGTTATTGTAATATCTGCATTATATTTTCATTCCTTCTCAGCAACGTGCTCTGCGGTATACAGACTACCTGTTAAGATTGTTAGCAGTGTTCCTGCGTAGTATAAAGTTATAACGGTGAGTGTCATTAACCTACACGCTATAATAATTTGTAATGTTACTATTTATTATAGCCGTCACTGAAGTATATCATATTTACGCATTGTTTTCCTATTCAGATTATTCTACCGCTTCCTTAAAATCAGATTGCGTATAAATCGCCCCGTAATCTGTTGAGGCTCAGCAGGCCACATATTATCTTATCGAGGAGTAAAATTGGCCGTCACCCTACACACGATAAAGGTAGACAGATTTCTGCATGAGTGAAACCGCTAAGCCAAAAAAGAGTGTCACTGGGTGTTCATATTTCCTCTCATACTAGGTATGGGTGGAAGGGGAAGAGGTCGAGAACGTGCACCACGCACCCAGGCGAACAGAGCAGAGGTCATTAAATGAAGATCTATTATAGTTGGTCTTCATGCTGGTGGCACATCCAGGTCGGAAATTGGACGCCGTTTGGGCATCAGTAGGAGAACTGTGCAACTTTGGATACAACGCTACGAAGAGGAAGGAAATGTTTTAACCAAACCAAGACCTGGTCGCCCAAGGGTGACTTCTGTAGAGGACGATGAAAGGCTGGTGGAGGCCGCAAGAGCCAATCCTTTAACAACTGCGATTACACTGACCCGAGATGTGCCTATGTCCTGCCATCCGTCCACTACTAGACGCCGTCTTGTGGAAGCTGGTATAAGGTGTTATGTTCCCACTGTAAAAGAAAGACTTACCGAAGAAAATAAAGCGGGACGCCTCACATTTGCCCGAGAAAATATTCATCATGGTTTGGATTTTTGGAGAAAAGTAATTTTTTCTGATGAAAAGTGTTTCACTTCTGTTACTGCACGAGGCCGACATTGCTGGCGCATAGAAAATACTCGTTATCAGGCCAGTAACATCTTCGAGCGGACCAGAAGTGGGAGGGTTACTGTTTCCTTTCACGGTTGCATGTGGTTTGGTGGCCCTGGAGAACTTGTCACCATTGATGGGCATCTGAACAGTGAGGAATACATCAATATTTTAGACTCTTCATTTCTCCCCGCCATTCGGGCTTATGCTATTTCTGAACCCGAACCTATCTACCTGGTTCAAGACCGTTCGCCAGTCCATACGTCCAGGGCAGTGAAACACTGGTTTGCGACCCACCCTGAAATAAGACTGATAGAATGGCCTTCAAAGGGATGCGATTGTAATGTGGATTGAAAATTTATGGGCTATTATGGGGCAGGAATGGGAAGTGGAGGAAAATAACAAGGCTTCAATAGTGAGAAAAGCTGAAGAAGTGTGGGAAGGAATTCGTCGACGTCCAGACATCTGCTCCCGACTGCTGGATTCTCTCCCATCACGCCTGCAATCTTTGATAGACGCAGAGTTAGGTTGGACAAAATACTGATTTATTTTTGGTATTGTCAGGACCAACTTGCCTTGCCCCGGGCTCCTATGCTCCTCTGTGGGGCGACATGGGATTGGATAATGGATGGATGGGTTTTTGGTATTCACACCTGTAATGAAAGTTTTCTTCTGTTCATATATTTCTTTATTACATAATGTTCCACATGAAGAATGAAATTGTATTGAATGAAACCCTTTAGGTCTCCTGCCTATCGATTAAGTTTTGCACTGAAGTGGTACTTTTTATATATATACAGTATATATATATACGGTGTATGAGTGTGTATATGTTTGTATGAATCTCTGCTACCCATACCTAACATCTGAGAGTTTATATCACCAGTGATTTCCCCGAGTGATATGAAATTGGTGGATTAATTTCCATCTGCTACTCATAATGTGATATGGAATTATAATTTAATTATATTTACATTTAGCTACAAAGAAGAGTATGATGACCTTTATTAATTTTTTAGTATCATTGTGCTTATGGTGATGTGGGTAAATACAAGAGGGTTTTGCCGCCCTCTAGTTATTTGCCAATCTCTTTCTGTGAGAGAAAGAGAGAGAGAGGGGAGAATGTTTTTTTTTTTTTTTAACAGGGTCTTTATGACTATCAATAATGAAGGTTACTAGGGTAAGAATGACATGATAACGTGTCGACTGTTGACAGTATTACGATAATGGTTTACATTTGCCATCATTTAATATATTACATAAGAAAATTTGTGGTTTAACACTAACTGGCAACTAAGGGATGAAGGTGGAGCAGGGGGGTTTAAGGCGGGGTAGACCTGCTCCCCAAGCTCTGATCCCCCTCTTCCCTGTGTCCAGGGTGGAGGGGGGAAGGAAGGAGTAACCCCTGAGTAGAAACTAGTACGCGTGACTGTACATTATATCTCACGTGATTTGTGAACGATTCTTGAGATGTTTTCTTTACAAACAACAAACTAAACAGTTACAAGATCCTTATAAAACTATCACTTACTAGTTACTACTGTCTAATTTTACTTTGCTCTTATTTTGCTTAGTACTGTCCAAAGCTGTGGGGGTGAGGACATGGGGGTAAGCCTACGAGCTTGCCTTTTTTATGTACGTATGTTTATTTTATTGTTGCTAACTATATCATCCTGTGTACTTACAGGCAGCAATAGAGGCAGTGGTCAAATATTTATTATTTCTCAAAATTGATGGTGTTATAAGTATAACCAGGGAATGTGAGAAACTCATGAAATATAAATCAGAAAAAGTAAGGAAACACTAACAATCATTTGTCAACGAAAAAGGGCAACACTCGCTGCATGTGTATGACTGCCTGGTAACAAGTGAATGCATGGTACATGTATATAAGGCTACAGAAACGACCTTGGAAACCTAAACTCATAAATCTGTATTTATTTTCCCTCAGTCAGACACACTAACACCCAAGAAATGAATAAATATTGAGACATACAACAACGAAATCTCTTGCTTTCCTGTGACACAGCAGCTACTCTATGTGCATAGGCGGGAGGCAGGGGTCGGGGGATTGGAGGTATAGTGGAGGGTGGGAGGTAGAGGGGTGGGGGATTGGTGGGAGGTAGGAGGGTGGAGGAAGTAGGGGGTGAGGGATTGGAAGGAGAGTGGAGGGTGGGAGGTAGAGGGGTGGGGGATCAGTGGGAGGTAGGGGGGTGGAGGAAGGGGGATATGAAAGGTAGGAGAGAGGTGAGAAAGATAGGGGGTGGCCAATTGGAGGGGTGCTATGTATCATCCTTCACAGCAGTAAAAATATATTACAAACAATTTTCTTTTGCTAAATGAACTGATACCAAATAGTAAAAAATATTGCCAGATCAACAGTATAATAAAACCAATATGTGCAACCTAACCCCCCACCATGATTAGCTCTTCCCAATCTGTGTAAACTAAAATATTGTGATCTGCGCATGCCTGGTAGAAGCAGAGGGGTCTGGGGAGCAGCTCGTATCCTTATTTCATTCACCAACCTCAGGCAACAGTTTTCATTCATGCCTAAATATGCTGCCACGGGAGTGGCTAGGAGACTGTTTCATTTTTTCTTTTCGTTTCGTTTTTAAAGGCTCCAACATGCTTGCATGTGTCGGCCTTGGTCACCTAATGGCAGCTCTCCATGCTGCACGATCCATTGCAGCCTCCCTGTTCAGTCCCTTAACCCTAAGGTCACACTTAATGACCTCGTCCCACGTCTTTCTCGGTCTACTCCTCATAACCCCACCCCCAATATTAACACTTCTCACCTTCCTCACCCAGTTATCATCCCCCATCCTCTCCACATGTCCAAACCACCTCAATCTACCTCCCCTCATCACAACACCAATACACTCCAGTCCCATCCTACCTCTCAACTCTTCCATCGTAAACCCAGCCCCTCCAGGCCTTGGATGCAGGGACGCACTGCACATCCACCTAATCATTGTCATTTCTGTACGTCTGAGCCAGCAAATATCTTCCTCCTTCACTGCCCAGGTCTCACTACCATACAGCATCACACACCTAACACATGCTGCATACAAAGACCCCTTAGCACGTAGGGAGAGCCCTCTCAATGTCAGGAGAGGCAAGAGCTCCCTGAACTCTTCCAGCCACTTCTCGCCCTAGCTCCAGCCCCACCACCAGCACATAGCATGTCTCTCAAATAACAAAACTCTTCCACACACTGAAGAGACTCACCAGCATGTTCAGTCCATTCACGCCTGACAATCTCCACCTGCTCTCCCCGACATGCTGCACACATAAAATCAGCATTATCTCACAGTCTATCTCTGATACCACTACATCTCTTGTGCACCCTTTTATCACAAACACAGCACAAAATGGAATTACGTCCCATGCCCTTGTGGCGAACTGCACATGGCCACTCTCTCTGGTCTTTGACAGTACCTCCACCAGCCCTAGATATCATCACTTTTGTTTTATCTGCAGTTACCCCTAAGCCGTTGTGCCCCATACCAACTCTCCACTTCCTAAATCTTTCCTTGGCCTCCCTTTCATTCTCTGCAATCAACACCAACACATCAGCATACTACAACTCCCACAGGAGTCCGTTTCTGAAGTCACGTGAGAGGGCTTCAGGTACCATGGTAAACAACATGGGACTCAAAACTGACCCCTGATGCACACCAACATTCTTGGAAAACTCATCACTCAAATCTCCATTCACTCTTACCTGGGTGTGAGCACCCACATACATGGCCATAACCACCCTAACCAGCCACTCCTCCAAGCCAAGCTTTCTCATTGCCCACTTCACCACCTCACTAGGGACTTTGTCAAAGGCCTTTTCCATATCAACAAAAACAAAATACAGATCCCTTTTCTTCATCATCATCATCATCCAATCCCACATTACCCCATGAAGATCCCAACATATATTTCCTGAAGCTGTCGAACAATGAATATAGCATCAGTGGTCCCCCTGCCTGGCATAAACCCAAACTGCATCTCATCAGTATTCACTCTTTCTCTAATCATACCTTCTAGAAGTCTCTCCATTACCTTCAGGGCATCACCCTTCCCTTTGTACACATTTACAATTACACTCTTCAACCAATCATCTAGGACAACACACTCATATACACTGTATAATCATATTTATTAGGTCAGTGACTAACCTCACCCCTATATCTCCTGAGGCCTTCAACATTTCATTAGTCAACCCAGACAGACCTGCTGCCTTCCCCACCTGCATCCTGCCTATTGCCTCACTCACAGTAGCAGTGTCAATCAAACCTGCCTATTGCCTCACTCACAGTAGCAGTGTCAATCAAAGGCCAAGGACCAAACTCTGGATCTGCTGGCTCTAAACCTTCCCTGTCCCAGTCAAACTCCTCATTCAACAACCGGCTATAATGCTCTCTCCATGTATCTTTAATATCCCTACTGTTCATCACTACCCTTCCTTCATCATGCTTCACACACTGCTCACCTTTAATATCCCGATTATCCCTCTTCATCTGATTTGCCACCTTAAATATCATGTTTTTCCTTTCCCCATGATTTAGGTTATCAAGTAAAAGTCTCTGTGACTCAGACTTCGCCCTGTATACCTCTCTTCTATCCCTACACTTGGCAGCCGCATATTCCTCCTTGTTACCACCCTTCTTCCATTCCCGGAAAAGCCCTCTTTTCTCCTTACTGCAGCATCTACACCCTCATTCCACCACCAAGTTACTTTATGTCTTGGTGGGCCTCTTGTCCAACTGCAAATTACATCAGTAACTCTCATGAGGTTATTCTTGAGGGCTCTGTACTATTCATTAACCCCTCTCTCTATGGCTCCCTGTTCAGCCACCACTCTCCTCATCTCGCTGTAAAAGGCATTCCTTACTACTTGGTTTTCCAACTTCCATATTTTCCTCCTAGGTACATAAGTCCTCATTTTCATCACTCGTTCTTTAAGCACTACATCACAAATCAATAGTTTGTGCTGCTGCACACACTCCTCGCTTCCTGTAACTTTAACATCCTGCACTAACCTCCTATCAGCTCTCTTGACCAGAAAATAATCTATCTGACTGCTATTTACCCCAGACTCGTACGTAATTAACCTACTCCCTCTTTTCCTAAAATGTGTGTTGCACACAATCATGTTCGTTGCCTCCCCAAACTCGAGTATCCTTTCCCCTTCCACATTCCTTATACCATACGCACGTCCCCCATGTACTCCATCATAACCTTGAGCTGCTTCACCTACATGACTATTTAAATCCCCTCCCAAAACCTTTATCTCATCATCCCCCATACCACCTACTATATGTATTAAGTCATCCCAAAATCTATCCTTCTCTACCTCATCCAAGTCTGCCTGTGGAGCATATGCCAATATAATTGCATTCATCATTCTCCCCTGTGGCGGGGGGTACATTCTGGTCGCACTATGGGGTGGTACTACTACTCTGTGGCCAGGTTGTCTTAGTAAGAATACTGCCACCGTATTCCCTGTGTGTCATAAAAGGCGACTAAAAGGGGCGGGGTGAGGGGACTAGGGACCCCCTCCTCTGTTTGTTAGTTCCTAAAAAGAGACTGGCCAGAGAAAGGGATGGGGGATTAAGTTATCTCTGTACCCTGATGATTGGGTCTATGAATGTTCGTGGATGTAGTACGATTGAGGCTAAAAGGGAGGAGATTGGAAGAATGTTTGTGAGAAGAATGTTGGATGTGTTAGCTTTGAGTGAAATGAAGATGAAAGGGAAGGGTGAGTCTGTGTTTGGAAGTGTGAATGGAAGATTGTCAGGTGTTGACAGAGGAAGGGCAAGAGAAGGTGTGGCCTTGTTAGTGTGTCCGGAAGTACAGGACTGTGTGATTGAATGGAAGGAGGTGTCATTGAGACTGATGTGGGTGAAAGCGATATTCGAATATGGGGTGTGGGTGTTTGTGAGTGCATATGGGCCTTATAGTGAAAGGGATCAAGAAGAGAGGGAGTCTTTCTGGAATGATGTTGGTGAGTGTCTGCAGAGTTTTGGAGCAAATGTGAATGTGGTAATGATGGGAGATTTGAATGCAAGAGTGGGAAATGTAGCAGTTGAAGATGTAGTTGGTATGCATGGTGTGCCTGGAAGAAATGAAGATGGGGAACGAATGATAGGGATGTGCGTTGAGCGAGAGATGGTGATTGGAAATACCCTGTTTGAAAAGAAAGATATTTATAAGTATACATGGGTGAGACAGGAGGGTGGAAGGGTTGTTGATAGACCATTGATGGACACTGTGGTTGTGTCCAGGAATGTAACAGGGAGATTGTTGGTTGTGAGAGTTCTGAGAGGGAAGGGTGGAGGTATGTCTGACCACTACCTGGTGAAGGGAAAGTTAAGAGTAGGTAAGAGATGGGTGAGAGCTAGGAGGGTTAGGTGTGGCAGGAAGGTTTTTAAAGTGAGTGAGTTGGATAAAAGAGAGAAAATGATTGAGTATCAGGAGAAATTGAAAGATGAGTGGAACGCAGTGAAAGTTCAGGAAAATGGCAGTGTGGAGGAGGAATGGCAGTTATTTGAGAATGCTGTGGTGGGGCATGCTGAAGAGGTGTGTGGTGTGAGATGTTTGGGTGGTGGTGTAAGAAAATGAAGTGAATTGTGGTGCAAGGAAGTAAGTATGGCTGTGGCTGAGAAGAGATGTGCATATGAAGTGTGGCTGCAGAGGAAGGATGAGGTGTCATATGAGAGGTATAAGGAAAAGAGGAATAGGGCGAGAAGGGCTGTGTGTGATGCTAAAGTGGCAGCAGATGAGAGGTGGGGTAGGTTGCTGATTGAGAATTTTCAACAGAATAAGAAAATGTTCTGGAAGGAGGTGAAAAGGGTGCAAAAGGGAGAGTCTGGGAAGGAAGAACAAGTAAAAGCAGAGGATGGAAGGATGTTGAGATGGATGCAGTAAGGAAGAGATGGGCAGAGTATTTTGAAATATTGTTAAATGTAGAGGAGGAAAGTGTGGCTGAGATTGTGACGGATGGAAGGGTGCAAGGAATAAATGTGTTGGAAGAGTTGAATGATTCTTTGATCACAAAGGAGGAAGTGCAGGAGGCAGTAAAGGAGTTGAAAAAAGGGAAAGCTGCAGGTATGGATGGGTGTGCTGTGGAATGCCTGAAGGGTGGTGGAGCAACTATTGTTGACTGGTTAGTAAGATTGTTGAATGTGTGCTTTGTGAAGGGTATGGTGCCAATTGACTGGGCAAATGCTTGTGTGGTCCTGTTGTATAAAGGCAAAGTTGATAAGTATGACTGTACTAGCTTTAGGGGTATAAGTCTGTTGAGTGTTGTAGGTAAGGTGTATGGTAGAGTGTTATTTAAGAGAGTTAGAGAGGGTACAGAGGGAATGATTGGTGATGAGCAGTGTGGCTTTAGGAGAGGGATGGGATGCGTGGATCAGGTGCTTGCTGTGAGACAAGTGTGTGAAAAGTATTTAGCGAAAGGCAAGGATGTGTTTTGGGCATTCATGGATTTAGAGAAAGCGTATGATAGAATTGATAGGGAGGCTTTGTGGACTGTTTTAAGATTGTATGGACTTGATGGTAGGTTACTAAAAACAGTGAAAAGTTTTTATGTAAATAGTAGAGTGTGTGTAGGAGTGGGAAATACTGTGAGTGATTGGTTTCCCATGAGAGTGGGGCTGCGGCAGGGATGTGTGATGTCGCCTTGGTTGTTTAATATTTATATGGATGGTGTTGTAAGGGAAGTGAATGCAAGAGTTTTAGGTGGAGGTCTGAGTCTGGTGAATGTTGGTGGTAGAGAGTGGAATCTGAAGCAGCTGCTGTTTGCAGATGATACTGCACTGGTGGTTGATTCAGAGGAGAGATTGAGACAGTCGGTAGAGGAGTTTGGAACGGTGTGTGAAAGGAGGAATTTAAAAGGAAATGAGAATAAGAGTAAAGTGGTGAAGTGTATGAGGTCGGTAGATGGTAGGGGGATGATTCTAGTTGTGAATGGTGAGTTGCTTGAAGAGGCAGAGTGTTTTAAGTATTTAAGGTCACATGTTGCTGTGAATGGAAGAATAGATTCAGAAGTGAAGTTTAGAATGAATGAAGTGGGAAAGATGCTGGGAGGAATGAAAAAAAGTGTTTAGATGTCATTAGCTTAGAATGGTTAGAATGGATATAAAGAGAAGGCTGTATGAGGGTGTTGTGGTACCGACTGCATTATATGGGGCTGAAACATGGAATATGGGTGTAGCAGAGAGGAAAAGTTTGAATGTAATGGAGATGAGGTGTCTGAGGAGTACGTGTGGAATGACGCGTATGGATCGATTGAGAAATGATGAAGTGCGAAGAAGAACTGAAGTTGTTTGGGAGATAGCTGATCAATTGAGCAGAGGGTGTTGTGATGGTTTGGGCATATGGAGAGAATGGATAATTAGCGATTGGTGAAAAAGATTTCTAGATCTGATGTGAGAGGTGTAAGGCTGAAAGGGAGACCACAAATAGGATGGATGGACAGTGTGAAGAGAGCGTTGGATGCGAGAGGGATGTCTGTTGACCAAGGAAGAGTGGCTGTGCATAACAGAAATAAATGGAGAGAAAGTGTGAATGAATAAATGATGATGCAGCCCTGGGGGGATATTCTCCAGCATTTGGTCTGATCAGCTAATCAGGTCAGGTGCGGGTAAAGGGATGGGTCTATTATGATGTGGCAGGGGTAAACCAGCTCTGCTGTCGGGCCCTGCTGCAGCTGTCACTGATTACACTGCACAGTTGACCCTTGAGCGCTGTGGTGTGGTGAGGATCTGTCCGTTCTCCCCTTTGGGGCTAAGGTGCTAATGAATGTGTTTGAATAGATGAGTAAATGGGGAGTGTGTCGTCCTGTCTCGGCTACCTCCCTTTCCTTGGGGGAAGCAGCCTGGGTATATAGATAGATAATTCCACCAAACAAAATTTGCACTGCTAATATCCTATCACTTACTCTCATAACATTCATTCATAACATATTCCACCCATTTCTCCGCAACCAATACACCCACACCCCCAAATCCGTCTGTCCCCCCCCTGCCAGAACAACTTATAGTAGCAATCCTTCCCAACAATCTTTTTGGCTGATCTGCCCCTGTACCAGACTTCCTGCAAACTGCCTCATCCACCCACCCCCTACTGAATGCCTCAGTGGCTTCCCCTGCTCTTCCCCTCAAACTTCTCAGATTCTATGAACCCACTCTCATCCCCCTAGATGATTTAATGTCCTCAGGCTTGCTTTGAAGCTTATTCTTTTATTTAGTCATAGTTGGTAATAATAAAGGGGCTAGACATACCACAGGCCACACTCACTGCACAGTCCCAAGTCCAGGCAATGGTTCTGGGACCCCTAACCCACCAGCTTACCAGTGGCTGTGGTAGTGGCTTTGGGGCACCCTGCCAAAGCAGCTGCAGGGACACCCTCCTAGCATGCCTCGGGACTGCAACTGTCCCACCATTGTACACCCACTGATAGGGCAGCCTTCTGGGGTGCTACTCCCAGGTTTGGGCCCCTCTCTTTTGGGTGCAAGCAGCAGCCTGGGAACTGCAGTGCCCTGTACTCTCTAGCACAGGTTCGAGCCCTATCTTGCCTTGGACCCACGATCTATGTCGGTGGAACCCCCGTCATGTCCCCCTCCCCCCCCCCCAGTGAAATATGTAAGTATTTCACAGCTTCATCAGTGAGAACACTGATATTTGACTTATTTTCTCAATATTATTATTGAAATTTTTTAACAATATGATGTGTAATTCAGTGTAGGGTAAGAGAAAGTAATATATAAATCTTTAATTTCCAAACTGCCCTCTTATGGTTTCTATACTTCTATTTGTCCCTTCATCTATAGCTTCCTTTCTGGTCATTCTGTAGCTGCTGTTGTAGACAACATCCATTCTTCACTTAGACTATCAATAGTAGTGTTCCTCAGGGCTCTGTCCTATCACCAACTCTCTACCTTTTATTCACCAATGATTGTTAGAGGGGCACATGAAAATATGAATAAATTGCAAATACATTGTTAGTGTTCACAAAGGAATTGACGTATGGAATCAAGTAATAAGTTTTTATGTTATGCCAGTTTACTTCGCCGATGCTCTAAAGACGAGAATTTCTTAAACTTTCTCAATGGTACGCAGCAGAGAGAAATCGCTCATTAATGCTGAATCGTTGATACTGTTGGCCTGTGAGTGTCCTTACCCCTGACAATTGATAATTAATACAAATAAAGACAGATTCTTGCTTGTGCTAAATCCTGGCTGGCACAATGGATTTATGAATTAATATGAAAGAACTAGCTTAACTACCAGTCGTGATTAACCCCTACACCGCAGTCATGTTTACCGATGTTTTGCGTGTGCCGCGGGGTTATTCGGGCTCCGACAGACTCTCAAAAAATATTTGCCAAAAATCAGTTATTAGTCCTAGATTATTAAAATTACATATGCTTATGGCACATACCTTCAGCATTCTCCTGGAATCTTTGTTGAGCGTTTGTCAGTTACCGTAGGACTTGTGGAGACCTCTGAAGTTGGGTAATGAAGTTTTCACTTTACACTTCCCGACAACCCGTAATATGATTACCACAGCCAGATATTAACACTATAAACACTACTCTATGATTTTCAAGTAGTTTGGGATCCATACTCCAAAAAAAAAAAAAAACTGTGAAAGCAATGAAAATTATGAGCGCGTCTGATCGTCGCACTTGCGCTAGTTCGCTCTTGGTACTCTGTCATTTATTATTCATAAAACCTCTCACACTTTATATTTCTATTACTATATAACACTTATATATATCTAGTCTTTATCCATAAGTTTCCTTCAGTAGTATTAGTTTATTGCGACTGTAGGGATTCAATTTCTTTTGGTAAAATACGTAGCATTCACTTTCTCGTCCTGTATACTAGCATTGAGAGTGAATGTCACTTTCAGTTTCACTCTCATAACTCATAGTATTCAGACATGCTAGAGTGAAACTTTCACTTTCATTACTCCTAGGGTATATACTCGTATTCTTATAATACTACTCATTTACATTTCTATTTACGTTCTCTAGTTTATTTACGTTATTTACATTTCTATTTTATTTACACTGTGTTATGCACTGTCACTTGAAGTAACTTATAAAACTATTTTCCACTGTTCACGTATATTTACATTCATTACTTTCACTTGTTGTTTACACATTATTTACACATTATTTACAATTCCACTTGCACTGTTTTACTCAATAGAAAGATCGTAGTCACTCTTTTATCAATTGTCAGCCCTTTACCTCTTTCCACACGAGGTTTAGTAGGGGGTAAAGGTCACAGGGCCCTTTGCATGGGGGTGAAAAAGTCCCTGAAGTCAGCAAGAGGAAACAGACGTACCTCCACTTCGGAAGATGAGAGTAAACTGATAAGGGAGGGCCGGGTGGAGGCCTACTTAGGGGATATTCAGTACTACCAACGTTAGCTCTTGAAACAGCTATGTATAGCACTGAAATGATTGGCAGGAAATCTAGACAATACATTATAAATTAGGTAGTTCCAGGTGAATGTAAATATCACTTAGGCTTCTCCCCTCCTTCCTTATATGTATATTTATTACGAAAATAGATTATACGGCATATTTCAAGGGGAAAAAAAACAGCGAAAATTAGCGAACGAGTGCATGTGAGGTGTTGTCAGGTGATAATTAGCCAGTTCCAGGTGTATAGCACTCACTTACCTTATTTCTTTCTTGTATATATTATTTGGTATAAGAATAGGGCATAGGACTTATTTCAATGGATGAAATCTGTGAAAAATTCCGGGGAAGATTTACTTAGCGTAACACGGCCAGGCAGGCGAGAGGATAGGGTAATGGAGGGGAGTCAAGAACGGGGAGAAATGGCTAAATTGTCAACAATGGATGGGAGTACAGATGAGATTAGGAGTGCTGACTAGTGTTGGACATTGGCAGTACTGATAGATGATACAAGCCCCCACTTGGAAGCCTGAGTGAATTCAAAATAACACAGAATCACAAAAGCGACGCCCCGCAGTATGATCCCTTGCTCCCAAGCGTCACGAAAGTGATGCCCCGCAGTGAAGGGGTTAATCTAAGAAAAGTTTGTGCAAACTGGGAGTAAGCAAATTATGTAAGAATACAGAGAATTTAAACACAACCATGCATTTAATTGAGCCCAAGGAAAAGGACTGTAAATTTATTACAACAATATAAATTTACGTTACAAGGGAACTTAACCCCTAAACCGCGGGGTTGTTTTTGTTTGACTTGCGTGTCTCGCGGGCATATTCGTGCTCCAACAGACTCTCAAAAAATGTTTGCCGAAAATCAGTTATTAGTCCTAGAATATTAATATTACATATGCATATGGCACAGACCTTCAGCTTTCTCCTGGGATGTTTGTTGAGCCTTCGTCGAGTACCGTAGGACTTGTGGAGACCTCTGAAGTTTGGTAACGAAGTCTCCACTTTACACTTCCTGACAACCCGTAATATGATTACCACAGCCTGATATTATCACTAGAAACACTATTCTGTGATTCTCAAATAGTTTGAAATCCATACTCCAAAAAAAAAAAACACTGTGAAAGCAATGAAAATTACGAGCGTGTATGACCTTCCCTCTTGCGCTCATTTGCCACTGGTGTTCTGTCATTTATTATTTGTAAAAACACTCACGCTTTATATTTCTGTTACTATATAACACTTATGTATATATGCAGTCTTTATCCATAAGTTTCCTTCAGTAATAGTAGTTTATTGTCACTAGGCATTCAATTTCTCTTTCAGTAAAATTCTTAGCATTCACTTTCTCATCCTGTATACTAGCATTGAGAGTGAATCTGTCACTTTCACTTCCACTTTCATAACTCATAGTATTCATACATGCTAGAGTGAAACTTTCACTTTCATTACACGTAGTATATATACTCGTATTCTTATATTACTACTCCTTTACATTTCTATTTACATTCTCTATTTTATTTACATTATTTACATTTCTATTTTACTTACACTGTTATGCACTGTCACTTGCAGTAACTTATAAAACTATTTTCCACTGTTCACTTATATTTACATTCATTACTTTCACTTGCTGTTTACACATTATTTACATTTCCACTTGCACTGTTTTACTCACCAGAAAGATCGTAGTCACTGTCCATCATTTTCATTGATAAATTAGCCAGTTCACATACCACAGCAGTCACTTAGCCCTTTATCCCTTTCCACGTGAGATTTAGTAGGGGTTTCCGCACGAGGTTAAGTCACAGGGCCCTTTGCATGGGGCTAAAAAGCGGCAGAATTGGACAGGCATGAATCCGATGTGATTTCACCTTGAAAGACGACAGTAAACTGAATACAGTATGGTGGCCTAGAGGGAGTGCAATGCTGCCAGTGTTAGCGTGGTGATAGCTGCTATTATATACGCTATGAAATGATTGGCAGGAAATCTAGACAATACATAATAAATGAGGTAGTTCCAGGTGAATGTAAATATCACTTCGGCTTCTCCCTTCCTTTCTTATATATATTTTATTATGAGAATAGATTATACAGCATATTTCAAGGGGAAATAAACAGCGAAAATTAGCGAACGAGTGCACGTGAGGTGTTGTCAGGTGATAATTAGCCAATTCCGGGTGTATGGCACTCTCACTTACAGTACAATCCCAGCTATCCGGTATCCAGACAAACGGAATACTCAGAACAACGGGAAAATTCAAGGGCTGGTAAAAATGTCAGTAAGTTATAACTGTGCGCCAATTTGAATGGACCGCCAAACCGCCATTTGATCGTGTCACTCGAGGCTGGGTGAAGTCAGACAAAGCGAGGTGAAGACATTTCCGGCTAATGTAAATCCCTAGCAAATCCTCTTAACCACCCCTCCTCTCCCCCTCTTTCCCCTACTTGAATTCAGTCATCTTTCACACCCTCCAAAAATCACCAGTCTGCATTTTGCCACCAGACAGTAAACAAGCTCTCTTGCTATTGTGTTCCTCTGATAGACGGTAATTTGTACACTCCAAAATGCCTAAAGTGCAAACTAAACGTAAGCGTATTGTACTTACCTTGAAACAGAAGCTGGACATATGCAACAGACTTGAAAAAGGCAAACATTATAAAACACTAATGGCTGAATATAAATGTTAATAAGAATGAAAGTTTACTTTGTTGGAAGAAAAATAAATAAATAATATGCTTGCATTTCATACGTACATCATTTATTTTATTTTCTGCAAAACAGCTGAGTGGCGGGTGAGGGGTGGAGTGATGGAGGTCAGGTGGGGAAGAAGAAGAACAGTCGGAAACGTAAACAAACTCACGTGGGGGCACAGGTGTCGTGATAATTCTACAGTGCAGTCTTAACATCATCAGTTCACTAATAAATGTTCAAGCTTTTATTTCTTTATTTTATTTTTCATTTTTTATGAGTACAGTACATATAATGAATACAGTAATTCAGTAAACAATGGACTGGTGCAATTTGCAGTAGACATTGCACGCATGTCCGTTATGACCATGGTGTGTGTTTACAAGGCAGTTTTTCAGGCGGAATCTCTCAGTGTAACCCCTAATGTGACTGGTGAGTACCTGAACTGTATTTACTGCTGTGATAGCCTTTGTATAGATTTGACTTGAAAATCAGAAATACGGGAAAAATCTGTAACCGGGAAGGTAAATTCCCCAAGCCACCCGGTTAACTGGGAATGTACTGTATTTCTTTTTTGTATATATTATTTGGTATAAGAATAGGGCATTGGGCCTATTTCAATGGATGAAATCAGTGGAAAATTCCTGGGAAGATTTACTTAGCGTAGCTCAGCCAGGCAGGCGAGAGGAGGAGGTAATGGAGGGGAGGTAGGGAGGGGAGTCAAGAATGGGGAGAAATGGCTAAATTGTCAACAATGGATGGCAGTACAGATGAGATTAGGAGTGCTGACTAGTGTTGGACATTAGCAGTACTGACAGATGATACAAACCACCACTTGAAAGCCCGGGCGAATTCAATATAACACAGAATCACAAAAGTGACGCCCCGTGGTATGATCCCTTGCTCCCAAGCATCACGAAAGTGACGCCCCGCGGTTAGGGGGTTAAGCAAGTACAGTAAAACCTTGTTTTAATGGCATTCATTCTATCAGCAACCCCAAACTAACAGCACCAATCTCCTGAGGAATACTTATGCAAAAAAATTGTTAAAAATCCCCCCAAAATGGATAAAAATTAGAAAGAAATTCAAATGGGACGAGCGCCGCATGCATCTCGATCGTCTCTGCGGTTTCCCGCCAACTGGGTATGTTTATGCTCACCCAGTCTTCCTCCCACCTAGCCTGACCCCAAAGTGAAAAAATTAGCATGTAAGGTTAGATTTAAAATCTAGTGTTATAGACTTCATAACTTGGTGAACTTATTTACGTAGTGCCATCTATTCTACTCCAACCTGCCAGCTAACTTTCCTGGATTACTGTACAGTAGAGTTGCGATTTAAGACCAAACGTAACAATGATCTTACAATAACACGAGCATTAAATTTCTCCCATAATTATATAATAGCACAGTAATACCACTCAATTGCACGAGACAAACTGTGGGAAATGGGTGTTTTGATACTGAATTTCCAGGTACAACTCGCGTGTTATGCTTTCGTCGGTCACTGATTGGTTTCCTCAACCCGACCCGACCCACGTGACCCCCATACCACCAGCCACAGCCTGCTGCCTACCTCAGTGTTGTGTGAACGGTTGCTGTGATAAGTTTATTTGGTTATTTCCTTGCTCCTCGTTTCCTCTCAGAACTGAGCACGTGGTTCCAAACAAACTTTAGTCATGCCTAAGGATCCTGAAAGTGCTATGAACACAAGTAAAGCATTTATTCTAAATGAAAATGTAAAATTGTTGAACGAAGTGGCATGTAGGGTTGCAGCTTAAATGCAAATGATGAGACAGAAAAAACGAGTCAAGATGTTTACGATGTGGATAGTATTCTTTGTTGGAAAAAAAGTTAACGATGGAGCAGTAAAATTCATGTATTCGCCTTTAGTGCAACGAGTGTGAAAAAAAGAAGAAAAGAAAGCTTTGTGCTCGATCTTTTTGTTATAAACTGACGATCTTTGGTCAAGTAAATTTGGATCTTATGATACGTGAAGACACTACGTATTGACATAAACAGGCGAGATAATTATGTGAGTTCAGTTCTTGTGAATTATACTGTCATACAAATTATACTGTTTGGCTGACTTGTTTATTTTTCATGATTTCTTCATTCATTTGTATCTGAGAAGTGAGATACGCAATCACTCCATGTTGATGACTTCTTTATAGTTTTTTTTTCCTTTATTGTTGATGACTAACGGCTTTCAGAAAGTTCCACATTGCATTTTTTTTATTAGTACCGAAAGCGCTTCGTGATGAAATATGCATGATGCTGGCCAGCCACTATTCACGTGTTGTTTTGGTCAAGTTTATGCTTGATTTCTAATGAGGACTGTCAAGAGCTTAGTGGCAGTCCTTGGTGATTAAAATTTTTATGTAGAGTATTAGGGGGCAAAACTAATAGGTTAGGTTAGGTTAGAATGCAGTAGCTATGCATTGATGTGTCCAGTCAGTGAGGTCGTATGTAAACACATTGTCTTCGGTGTCTTAAAGCAGACCTATTTCTAATAATCTATCTTTAAATATACAGTATTTTAAACAAAAAGTATGTGGCTCCTAGAACCTAACCTCCTATTTTACATGTAAATATGTCACGTTTTAGCGCGAAACAGATTTTGCACGTGGTTCTGCATAACCTATCTTGTGTTGTATAAAGACTCTACTGTACTTACCTGGATTACTGTACTGTACTTACCTGGATTACTGCACAGTACTTTCCTACAGCACCACACCTACCTTCTTTCTTTTGTTCTAAATATAACATATTTTTTTTATTTTGTATGTTTGCACGTTTATATACTTAAAAATGTATTAAAATGTGTTAGTGTGAGTTCCGGGGGTATCGATAAGTGTAAGCCCCAATCTAACGGAATTTCGTTTTTTTTTGGCATGCTCAGGGCCCCCTAGGGTGCCGTTAAATCGAGGTTTTACTGTAAATCCACTCATTCACGCACTCAAATAACTAGCTAATAATCTTAACCCTAGAAAACACGGAAAGGAAATACTGGTCATTGGAGCAATTGGAGTGATGGCTGAGAATAGACTGGGTGGTTTTCCTATTCAAGGCGCTGCAGTTCGCACTGCTAACGTCCACTGTTGCTGATCACCAACTCGGTGGGGAGATGCAGGGGTCATAGAACTGCTAGAGACTGTAGCTGCTAAGACGGGGTCTTGCTTCTCTGCACTGTTCTTCAGATCCTCCTCCCATTGCAGCACAACACCAACTAATTGACTAATGTTCTCACGCCGGCCACACAAAGCAAAAATACTTTATCACCGGAAGTAGGCATGGCCTAGCTTAACGGCTACAAAGGCAAGGCAGAGGAACAAAAACTGCACAAAAAATATTCCTCAGTGAAACATACTGTCTATACATAAAGACAGTCACTCATGACAGATGATGAATGTTATGAAAAACTCTGTTTCGAATCTGAGTGCAAATGCTAGTGGTTAACTGACTGAGCGAAGTTCAATAGGGTTTCAGTATTGTTCAAGAGTTCCCATAATAATGTACAGTGTCATGAATTGCCATAGTAATACGATCTCGTGAATTCATGACATTATGCCTCATCAAAATGAAATTTTTCAGAAAAAAATTTAACAGTATATAATATATACATCCTAACTCAGTCACACAAGATTCACAGTGTAGTGTGTGTGCTATCCTGCTACAGGAGAAGAGACCTGTCGTCAGTGAGTGTAAAAACCTTGCATTTAAATTAATGAAAGCAAGCTTTCATGGATTTGGAGAAAGCATATGGCAGGGTGGATAGACAAGGATTGTGGAAAGTGTTAAGAATATATGGAGTAGATGGGAAGTTGTTGAATGCTGTGAAGAGTATGTACGATGGTGCGAAGGCTGCAGTGTGTGTGGATGGTGAACTAAGTGAACTTTCCTCCTTGAAAGTTGGGTTGAAACAGGGATATGTCATGTCTCCATGGTTGTTCAGTCTGTACATGGATGGGGTAATAAAAGAGGTACAAGGTAGGGTAGTGGATGTTGGAGTGGCCCTGGTGAGAGAGGATAGTGTTTAGAAACTCCCTGTACTGTTGTTTGCAGATGATACTGTGTTGTTGAGTGAAGACGAAGGGGAGCTGCAAGGCTTGGTGGATGAGTTTGGGAGAGTGTGTAAGAAACGGAATCTAAAGGTGAATGTAGGGAAGAGTAAAGTGATGGTCTTTGAGAGAGGTGAAGTCAGTGAATGTACAGCGAGGTTGGATGGTGAGGAATTGGAAAATATGAGTATGTTTAAGTACTTGGGTAGTGTGATGAGTAAGGATGGAGGTTTGGAGGGTGAAGTGCATGAAAGGGTACATCAGGGAAGAAAGGTTGCTGGTTCTTTGAAAGCAGTGATAAGAAACAGGAAAGTGAGCATGGAAGTGAAAAAGTTACTACAAGACAGTTTTGTGATACCAACTCTAACGTACGGAAGTGAAGCTTGGACGTTGTTGGAAGACACAAGTCAAGAGTGAGAGCAGTGGAAATGAGTTATTTAAGAGGAGCCTGTGGAGTCACATGGAGAGACAGGCTGACGAATGAGGATATAAAGGAGTGTTGTGATGTGGATGTGGATGTGATAGGAAGCGTTAGGAGGAACACACTGAGGTGGTTTGGCCATGTGGAGAGGATAGAGGGTGAAAGACTGACGAAGAGAGTGTATGTGAGTGAGGTGGAGGGAGGAAGAGGGAGGGGGAGGCCGAGGATGAGATGGAGGGATGGGGTGGAGAGGTATATGAGAGAGGGGTGTATAAGTTGGGAGCAGGGCAGTGAAATGGCTGGGGGCAGGGCGACTTGGAAGCGATTTGTTTGTGGCCACCCCAAACGGGATTGAGGCGTCTGGCAATAGATAGATAGAAGCTTGAGGGGGAAAAAACTCAATGATGACAGTGAAAAATCCTATAATCATGTCAAACTGAGCAAAAGTTCACAATATTTAACAACTAATGTGGCATGGTGTATGTGATACACGGTATAGGTGTGACAGTTGTAGCATAACTGTACTTACGTGTAAAATGATACAGTGTGAAAGCTCAGTTATCCAGTTTTGGATTATCCAGGTTTCAGTATATCTAGGCTGTTACAGAATGGTTCAGTTGTACAGTAAATACATAGAATTATCCATACAATAGCTCCGGTTTAAACAGGAAGCACCTGGTTGGTAGCAAGCGAGGCATGGGTAAACGAGCATGAGCCTGCCCCCTCTTTCCTCACCCACACCTCCTGCTCACATCTCAATCACAAGGGTGGTAGGATGGAGTTTGGTGAGGTGACTGATAACCTAACCTAGCCTAAACTTGCTTAACTATAATAATATAACCTAATAATTTAACCTAGCCTAGCCTAACCTGGGCTCCAGTTGGAAAATTGGGAAACAAAATCCAATTTTTAGTATGCTGAGTAAATTTCTTCCATTATGCCGGAAACAATCATAGATACGGCTTAACCTGCCGCATGCCGGCTATTTTTAGCCCTATAGGTCACCCCAGTGCCGACCTTTTTTCGACCTTTTTTTTTTTTTTTTTTGGCTAAAATTGTAGATTTTGATGTGGAAACAATGAATATCACTATTGAAATGCTCACCGAGGCTCGGAAACGGGTTTTATTGAGTCCTGCATACTCGTGTACAGGTATAGCCACTTTCTTATGGTCACCACGTTCGTGAGAGAAAGCCGTTTTCTGTGTGAGGTATACTCAAGTATTTATGCTGGAAAGGTATAGCAATGTTCAGTACACTTTTATTATTACTTCAGCATCTATCACAATTTGTGTGTCTTTCTCACTGTGAATGCATTATCTAACACTTACTTGAATATTGGCACAACCTGACTTCATTTCGTACTTCATACAAGAAGGTATTTACAACTTGATTTCACTATATAGTCCTTACACTTACAAGAAAATATTTACAACTTACACTTACATGAAAATATTTACAAAATGTCTTCACTATGTACAGCACTGATTGAGGCACACAGGCAGAGTGAGGCAGAGCGAGCGTGAGGGGGGGAGCGAGTGAGTGTATGGCCTTGACAGCCTGGGGATGGTAGAGGAACAGTTACCTTACATGCCTGCCAATTTTTACCCGCGAATCTTGAATAATGCAGCCACAGTGAAGTTTTTTATTTTAAACCGTTTTAAAACAGCATTGGCACTGGCCGCGGAATTATGTTAGACCATTTTAAAACGGCACTGGCTCGCGGCGAGTTAAAGAATGTGATGATGATAGAGGAGGAAATCTTTCAGCAAGAGAAGGTAATTTACCACCTTCAAAATAGAAAAATACAGAAAACAAACTAGATGAATACGAATTGAACTGATGAAATCTTTAGGCTGTATGCTTAGACAAAAGTTTATCGGTTTCACAATTTTAGGGGACAAAATGGAATAAAAATGTTTGCTAATCAGAAAAAAATTACTCTTAGCATTTAGTTCCACATTCTTCGTTCAATATCGCTCATCCCAACACATTTCGGACCGACTGAGCATATAATTTTTTCTTCTCCTTAGTGTACATTTACTGGTCATTCTTTTGTTATTTCTCCTGTGTATGTGTGAAAGAGAGCTTATTGATAGTAATATATTCTGTTAACCTCTTCATAGCTGCCAGCCTTGAACATCACTACTGTATTGGTGTCAGTGATGTTGAGTTAGGGCAAGGTATAAAAAAACTGTGAACAATTATGGGAAAGGAATGGAGGTCACTGGTATGTTTACAGGACCCTACTGTATCATCCAGAGCAGTCAGGCGTTCACTTCATTCCACAGATGTTTTTGCCGATGTTTACATGTGTATGTTACATGCGCCTTAATTTTGGGTAAGTTTCTTTCTGCAAGAGAAGATAATTTACCACCCTCAAAATAGTCAGAAGAATACTGAAGACAAACTAGAGGAATATGAACTGAATTGGTAAGGTCTTCATGCTGTATGCTTACACAAAAAATTATGGCTTTCACAATTTTAGGAGGTGAAATGGAACAAAAATGTTTGTTAATCAGAAAAAAATTACTCTTTCATCCCACATGTTCTCGTAGGTTAGCATTCAGTTCCACATTCTTCATTCGGCATCATTCTTCCCAATATATTTCGGACTGATTGAGCACAGTTATTTCTTCTATCTATCTACCTATCTATAGCCTGACGCCCTAATCCCGCAAAGGGTGGCCGCAGACAAAACGCCTCCAAGTCGCTTAGTCACCCACCATTTGACTACCCTCCCCCCAACTCCCCTCCCCTCCCTCATATACCTCTGAACTTCATCCCTCCACCTCATCCTTGGTCTACCCCTCCCTCTCCCTCCCTCCACCTCACCTACATACACCCTCTTAGTCAGTCTTTCATTCTCCATTTTCTTCACATGTCCAAACCACCTCAGTGTATTTCTCTTAATCTTCTCAACTACATCCACATCCACCCCACAATGTTCCTTCACGTCTTCATTCGTCAACCTGTCCCTCCACGTCACTCCACATAATCCTCTCAAGTAACTCATTTCCACTGCTCTCACTCTTGACTTGTTCCCCTCTTGCAGGGTCCACTCCTCACTTCCATACGTCAGGGTAGGGATCACAATACTGTCATGCAGTGACTTCTTAACTTCCATACTCACCTCCCTGTTTCTCATCACTGCTTTCAGTGTACCAACAACCTTCCTTCCCTGCTGTACCCTTTTACGCACTTCATCCCCCAAAGTTCCATCCTTACTCATCACACTACCCAAGTACTTGAATGCACTCACATTCTCCATATCCTCACCATCCATCCTCACCTCACACTCTGTGGCTTCATTCCTCTCAAACACCATAACTTTACTTTTGTTTACATTAACTTTCAGATTCCTCCTCCTACACGCTGTCCCAAATTCATTCACCAAACCTTGCAACGCCCATTCATCTTCACTCAACAATACTGTATCTTCAGCAAACAGCAACACTGGAATCTTCCAAATCACACCCTCATTCATTAGAGCCACCCCCACATCCACTGCCCTACCTTGCACCTCCTTTACAACCCCATCCATGTATATATTCAACAGCCCTGGAGACATCACACAACCCTGTTTCAGTCCCACATTGAGATCAAAGAACTCACTCAGCTCACCATCCACTCGCACCGTAGCCCTAGCTCCCTCGTACATACTCTTCACAGTACTCAACAATTTCCCCTCCACTCCATACAGTCTTACTACCTTCCACATACCTTGCCTATCTGTTCTGTCATAAGCTTTCTCCAAGTCCATGAAGGCAGCATACACTTTCCTTCCCTTCTCTAGATACTTCTCTACTAAACATCTTAGAACAAATGTCTGATCTACACACCCTTTTCCCTTCCTAAATCTCCCTTGTTCTTCTCCAACTAGCTCCTCTGTCATATGCCTAACCTTGTCAATGAGTATTCTACCATATATTTTACCAGTCACACTAAGAAGGCAAATACCCCTATGGTTGCCACATACTTCTCTCTCCCCTTTTCCTTTGTATAAAGGAACAATTATACCTGATTTCCAGTCCTCTGGAACTGTCACGGGGTTTTTATAATATCACGGTAATTTTGATATAAATGCTTAAATATTATTTAAATTGATAATAATATTCAATAATATTGAAGAGCAGAGACAATGATTGTCTTGCTACATCAAGCAACGATTACTTTACGCTGGCTTAGCACGATTCTCTGAGAACGAGAATTTATAAACTTCCTCAACAGTACACAGCAGAGACTAATTACTCACAATTGCTGAATTACTGTACTGTTAGCCTCTGGAGAAAGTTACATCACCCCTGACAATAAATAACTAATACTAATAATAATAACATCAGGTTCTTGCTGATGCATTAACTCCTGGCACAACGGATTTTAAGTTAATACAACAAGACTGGTCTAAGTACCAGTTATGAATAGTAAATGTTTATGCAAGCTAGGAGCTATATGGAAAATAAGCTTAATTTGGATTAAATGAAACAAGAGTTTACTTACATTAAGCTCAAGAAAGGAACTGTTAAATTTATTAATCACAAAAAATAAATTTAACGTTACAATTCAAATCAATTAAATGAGACGCACTCGCTCACTCACACAGAAGCTAAATACTTACGCCTAGGAAAAAACACCTTAACTAAACTCTTAAAACTACAAAATACACAAAAGAAATACCAGTCGATGAATGCTATGTATCACCACTAAGGTGGGAGTACTGGGATTACTGAACTAATGGAGCTTGGGGTGCTAGCTGACCTCTCCACTTCTGAGCACAGAACCTTTCTCCGTCACAGCAAACACAAGACTGATTTCAAATAATGTATAGGCAGGACGCACAAGCTACCAGAAGAAGGCGTGGCTAACGGTTTAGGCGAGCAGAGGCGAACGATAAAGAAACAATTGTATCGCTCAGTAGCGCACTTAGTGACGTGCATTAAATCGGTCACTTCTGAAAGTGACGAATGTTTTGAAAAGTATACTCCGAAATGGAGGGAGAAACGGTTAGCTGAGCGATACACAGTGAGTTTTCCACTAACAGTTCGTGGCTTCTCACAAAACGGAAATGTCGCGAATTGATTCGTGACATTACGCCCCTACAAAATTAAATTTTTTCCTTATGGGAAAAAGTTTGTGGATATATATATATATGTATACATCCTAAGTCATTCACACAAGATTCACACTGTGGTGTGTGTGCTATCCTGCTACAGGAGAAAGTCGCAGTCGTCAGTGAGCGGAAAAACCTCGTATTTACGTTAATAGAAGCAAGCTTGAGGGAAAAACTCCGTGACGACGGTGAAAATCCTGTACTCAGGTCAAACTGAGCGAAAATTCGCTACATTTACACTGACAACTAATTGTTGTGTAGCGTGGTGTATGTAATACACGGTGTAGGTGTGACAGTTGTAGTGTAACTGTACCTACGTGTAAAATGACATAGTAAATACTGTAATAATATGGCGACGACGAAGGCAGAGGAGAAGAGGCGGCAGCGTGCGGCAGACGATCAGCTGGCCCGCACAGCAAAACTGCTACACCCATTGCTGAACCTGCAAAACCAATTGAGGTGGAGCATCAAAAGTGTCAATGAGACAAAATTCTTATCATGTTACAATTACTCTCTCTGCCTAGCAATCAGTACATGCTACGAAAAGTACGCTCTGGCTGAAAAATACGAGTGACAGCCTAAGCTTCGTACATTCGAGGTCGCCATTAATTATAGCACACGATTATGTCAGCAAGTTGAGAATCCCTGTGCAACCTCGGGTCTTCCATAGCCTCGAACCGCACACGGGTCCTCAACCTGTGCCTTAACCTACAGTTCTTATATTAATATCGGAGAGCTGAGAAACCTTGTGCAAACTTGGGTCTTCCATAGCCTCAAGTCGCCTCTGCAGAGTTCTCACTTCCCCCTTATCCTACAATACAATACTTATATTAGTACCGGGAAGCTGAGAATCCTTGTGCAAACTTGGGCCTTCCATAGCCTCAAGTCGCCTCTGCGGAGTTCTCTCTCGAACTTCCCCCTTAACCTACAATACTTATATCAGTATCGGGAAGCTGAGAATCCTTGTGCAAACTTGGGTCTTCCATAGCCTCAAGTCGCCCCTCAACTTCCCCCTTAACCTACGGTACATATATTAGTACCGGGAAGCTGAGAATCCTTGTGCAAACTCGGGTCTTCCATAGCCTCGAGTCGCCTCTCAACTTTCCCCCTTAACTTACGGTACATAATATGTATGTACAGGCCCCGGACATAATGTGTCCTATGGGGCCAATGGGCGAGACGTCAGGTCTGCACCCACTTCACCACTACCCTGTCTCTCAACTGACTCAGAGATTACAGGTGTGGTTATGAATGGCACAGGAAGGACATGTCCCTGATTAGTGGTGATACTTTGGCACACACTGCAGGAACGGACAAAACTATCTATGTCCCGTCCCATCCCTGGCCAGAAAAAGTCAGCTCGGATACGGCCCTGGGTCTTCCTTTTGCCCAGGTGACCTCCTGAGGCTGGACAATGACCCCATTGTAACACTGCTGGGCGGTACTTGGCGGGAACGGCAAACTGCAGTCGAACCTCGCCCTCGGGTGTTCGTGACTCACGGTAGAGCCGTCCTTGTTTATGAAGGAACTTGGCTCGACCTCCCCGTGAATACTTTATCACTCGACCCTTTTGTTTGTTCCGCACGGCAGCAAGTGTCGGGTCAGAATGTTGTTCTTGTACAACAAGTTGACTACACATCAGATCTTGCGGCGATTCAATGATCACTGGGGTGACACAGTCTAGAGCCTCAGTCATGGCTCGTGTTACCGCAGCAGCCGAAGTCTGAGTAGCGTCATCAGAGCAACTATCCTTGACTCCATTAATATTGCCTACTATAAAGTCAAATAGAGGCTCTGGCATGACAACTGCAAGTGTCGTACCAGTATAAAATGGAGATGCCACCTGGATACATGCCTCAGGGAACAATCTCACTGATCCATCAATATGCTTTGCATGGATCTGTCGACCTGTATACTGCTCAGGCCGAACTAGACTCTGCTTGACAGAGCAACCTGAGGAACCATTATCTCTCAGGACCTTCACAGGAATGCCTCCCACAAACCCTGGCTGAACAAGGAAGGTACTGTCACCTGTGGGAGGGCCTGTGGAGGAAGCAGCTAGCCACTCATGAGGCTGCTGAATTGATGTGGCAAACATTGTGCCTTGAGGGTTATATTGGGAAGATGGAACATTGGCCATCTGTGGAGGGGGTTCACTGTCACTGTGGGACTAGTGAACTGTGGGGAAGTACCCACACTGGTAGGGACGTGACCACCAGGCTGCTGCTGAGGAATGAAGGCTGCATTCGCTTCCTGCCTCTTTTGAGTTGGTGGTGAAAAACTTTGTCCCGTCGGTCGGTTGCGTGGCTGATACTGCTGCTGGTTAGGGTACTTGTTGTACCTCTTCCACTCAGGTTTCTGAGTGTTTTGCCCCTGGTCCTTCCACTGCGGTTTTGGACCTTGACCATTACTCTGAGAACGGCCTTGGTGCTGGGATTCAGTCTGAGACGGCTTCCCAGACTTGGCAGTATCTTTTCTGCTCTAGGTGTTTTGCTTACGAGCTTGATACCCGTATGCAGTAAAGAATGCGTCAGCCTTCTCTGCCATTTGGCTGGCATCTTTCACCTGGCAGATCTTAAGCTGTGCTATGAGCTCAGCAGGCCACGACCTCTCTAGCTGTGTACGCAGCATAAGGTCAATTATCCCCTCACACGTGGAAGGAGTTTCATCTTTCTCCATCCACTCATTTAAGTAAGCTGTGAGACGATCAAGGAACTGAACAGCTGTCTCCTTGTCTTGGAGACGAGCTCGCATGAACTGAACTTTGGCGTCGTCTACTGTGAGACCATACGCCTTAATGAGTGCAGCTTTCATCATCTCATATGTGAGACTGTCTCCACGAATTCTGTGGAGAATATCGAGGGCGGGGCCCTCAAATAAACTAAGAAACTGAAGCCGCTTAGCTGCCTCATCCAGTTGATACATGTCTGCCATGTCCTCAAAACGAGCTATGTACGGCTCGATTCGCTCGCTTTCCTTGTATGAAGGAAGCTTGATGCGTGGGGTCGCCAGGACATGTGCAGGGAGAAGGCTCGTGGAGCTTGGACCAACTGCAGCAGACGTGTCTGAAGCCAAGGAATCTCGCTTGAGCTTCATCATTTCATATTCGTGTTTTTCACGTGCCTCACGTTCGGCACGTTCGTGCTCTCGTTCTCGCTCGCGTTGTTCGCGCTCGTATTCGCGCTGTTCTCGCTCGTATTCGCGCTCTTTCTCACGCTGCTCTTGTTCATATGCACGCTCTCTTTCACGTTGTTCGCGCTGTTCTCGCTCGTATTCGCGCTGAATCTTACGCTCTTCACGGGCATCATTCTCGCGCTGCTGCTCCTGATTATGCCGTGAGAGTATATACTCTTTAATTTCGGTTGGGTCCGAAAGACCCATTTCTTTGGCTTCCTGTAAAAATACAGTAGTAGCCATTTCGCTAATTTATTAAGCAAACCGAAACTGAGTACTGACTGCTTAGCGACGAATACTAATGACACAAGTAAAGAGTACAGACACAAGCTAGTGGTGACCAGTCTTATCTAGTTAACTGGCAAAGATAAATAAAAAATGTAAATGACTAAGAACTCTCAATAATTAAACACAATGGGTACGCCGACTTCCCAGGAGCGAATAAAATCGTCTGGCGTTACCAAAAATAAACTAGAGTTAAGTACTCTATTGATTAATAAAGCAAAAACTCACTTGCTAAATTAACGGTAAACACCAGTAAACTTGTGCCTATAAACTTTAATTATAAATACCTAAATATGAATGAGTGAGCACTATCTCGTGAATAGCTTTAGAGCTAGGAGTTAATATCCTGGCGAGGTCGCCAATTGTCACGGTTTTTTTTTTAAATATCACGGTAATTTTGATATAAATGCTTAAATATTATTTAAATTGATAATAATATTCAATAATATTGAAGAGTAGAGACAATGATTGTCTTGCTACATCAAGCAACGATTACTTTACGCTGGCTTAGCACGATTCTCTGAGAACGAGAATTTATAAACTTCCTCAACAGTACACAGCAGAGACTAATTACTCACAATTGCTGAATTACTGTACTGTTAGCCTCTGGAGAAAGTTACATCACCCCTGACAATAAATAACTAATACTAATAATAATAACATCAGGTTCTTGCTGATGCATTATCTCCTGGCACAACGGATTTTAAGTTAATACAACAAGACTGGTCTAAGTACCAGTTATGAATAGTAAATGTTTATGCAAGCTAGGAGCTATATGGAAAATAAGCTTAATTTGGATTAAATGAAACAAGAGTTTACTTACATTAAGCTCAAGAAAGGAACTGTTAAATTTATTAATCAAAAAAAATAAATTTAACGTTACAATTCAAATCAATTAAATGAGACGCACTCGCTCACTCACACAGACGCTAAATACTTATGCCTAGGAAAAAACACCTTAACTAAACTCTTAAAACTACAAAATACACAAAAGAAATACCAGTCGATGAATGCTATGTATCACCACTAAGGTGGGAGTACTGGGATTACTGAACTAATGGAGCTTGGGGTGCTAGCTGACCTCTCCACTTCTGAGCACAGAACCTTTCTCCGTCACAGCAAACACAAGACTGATTTCAAATAATGTATAGGCAGGACGCACAAGCTACCAGAAGAAGGCGTGGCTAACGGTTTAGGCGAGCAGAGGCGAACGATAAAGAAACAATTGTATCGCTCAGTAGCGCACTTAGTGACGTGCATTAAATCGGTCACTTCTGAAAGTGACGAATGTTTTGAAAGGTATACTCCGAAATGGAGGGAGAAACGGTTAGCTGAGCGATACACAGTGAGTTTTCCACTAACAGTTCGTGGCTTCTCACAAAACGGAAATGTCGCGAATTGATTCGTGACAGGAACCCTTCCCTCTTCCCAAGCCAATCTACACAACTTCCATATCCACTCCACAACAATCTCACTCCCATACCTAAGCATTTCACCACACACTCCATCAATTCCTGGGGCCTTTCTCAACCTAATCTTCTTCATTGCTTCCACTACTTCCGCCCTACTGATCTCTTCCTCCCTCCTCTCATCTCTTCTCCTAGCCATTCCCCAACCACTTATACTCACACTGCTCTCACTCTACATTCAACAAATCCTCAAAGTGCTCCTTCCATCTCCTCAATTTCTCTCTCTTCTCCACCAACAATCTATTATTCCTATCTTTCATTCCCCTGCTATTTCCCCTTTCACACTGCCTTACTTTCTTTACCTCCTTCCAAAATAATTTCTTACTCTCCCTTCATTTCACACTCAGATTCCTCCCAAACTCTTCATCCTCTTTCTTCTTACTCTCCTTCACCAGTCTCTTCACCTCCCATCTTTTGCTCACATATACCTCTCTCTTCTCTCTCTCATCTTCTCCTCAACCTCTACTCGCTAACCATTCAATATATGCCTTCTTCTTTTGTTCCACAGCTCGTTTCACCTCATCATTCCACCATGCTGTCCCTTGCACACCCTTGCATACCCTTGCATCTCCTCACGCCACAAACCGCCTCACACGCTGCGCCTATCTCTTCTGTGAATATCTTACATACGTCTTCCACTCCTTCCATCTGCTGCTCATACCTTCCCAATCTTTCTTCCACTATGCTATTATACTCTGTCATTTTCTCACTATCTTGCAATTTCTCCACTCTTCTCACAGGAGCTGCTTCCTAATGTTAATGTACACTTACTGCTTATTCTTTTGTTCATTCTTATGTGTATGTGTGAAAGAGAGAGGACTGATACAAACAATAATGTATTCCATTGTCGCTGTCATAGCTGCCGGCCTTGCACAACACTTTACTGTACTGATGTCAGTGACGTTGAGTTAGGGTGAGCTATAAAAAACTTCGAACAATTGTGGGAAGGGAATGAAGGTCACTGATGCGTTTACCCGACCCTTCTCTGCTATCCCAAGCAATCAGGCATTCACAGTTCACTTCATCCCAGATGTTTTCGCCAATGTCTACATGCTAATGTAGCATGCATCCTAATTTTAATTCTTTCACGAATCATAGCGAATCACGGGATGGGTTTGGGGGGGGGGGAAACAGGTGTGCCAGATGAGTCTTTTCACATATGTAAAAAAAAAGAAAAAAAAGAAAAAAAAAAAAAGAAATTGATTGTAGAACTTTGAAAAAATGATCCTGAGGCCGACCACGGGTGCAGGCAAATTTCTGAACTCACGACCATTGAGGGGGCTAAACATATATTTTAAGCAGTAAAAGCACCTTACCAAATTACTTCTTCTGATAGCCTGTTATATTTTTTTTATTATTTCTGGGTTGGTAAATAACCGATAATTGTTAAATATGTTTCCCCGTTGTTTTTAGTTGTTCTGGTATGACCACTCTTGTTTGCTTCATTAACGTAATAGTGGAAAGGACTCTTCTAACCTAAGTGATTAACTAAACCTGGCCTAACCTAGCTTAACTGTACCTAATAATTTAACCTAACCTAACCTCCAATTGGGAAATTGGGAAACGAAATCCACCTTTGAGCACGTTGTAGTTAACAGCTAAACCTCTAAAGTACTATGCTTATCGACCAAGCTTTTTGCGCAGTTTCCTTAAAGGAGGAGCAACACCGATCGTGCAACATCCACAAGAAACTGGCGGCAGCTGGCTCCACACCAGCTGTGACGTAGATGGCATCTAATCAATCAGAACTAAGTGTTGGACACATTGGAATGGGGACCCAGGCCCGTAACCAGGCACTGGGGGGTGTACCCCCCACCTCCCTCTCACCACATCCCTTCACCCCACTACCTTGTTACTACCCTACCTCCCACCGTTGTTACCACCCATAGAGGTAGGAATAGGGTAGAGTCGGCGTGAGAAGGCTCCAGTGAAGCCAGAGAACTGTCAAACGGCCATATTGGTCAAGTCAAGAGGTTACGGCAACACCTAGGCTACCTGACTTGAAGAAGATTGCTGTGCACTCCTACCTCTATGGCTGTGCCCATAGAGGTAAGAGTCCTAATCCTACCTCCGTGGGTGTGGCCATGAGATTATTAAGCCTTTAATACCTCCAGCTGTGTGTCCACCTGGTATTCCTCAGGGAGAATGCCAGAAACAAAGTAGACTTCATTCTACCTCTGGTTTTAGTTGTAGTTCAGCTGTGGGTGTGAGACGTTCTGTCCTAAGTTGTAACTCACCATCAAATAACCTAAGTCTCCAAAAATGCCCACCACCTGTGCCGCATTTGGGTGTAATGAAAGAGGAGATAAGAAATCTGACCCATCCATTACATTTCACTGGTGAGTATCTTTAGAGTGAATTATAGTTTGTAGGTTAGTATGCAAAAATAGATAAATAAATAAATAAAGATAAAACATATTTTTTTCTGTTTGCAACTAAGAAAACACTCCCGCCTGGTCAGCGGAACCAAGTCACACAGCTGTCAAAGAGGTCGCTGCCATGTTGGTCGAGTCAGGTCTGTCGGCCTCACTCTGACCTGCCCTTGGTTAATCCCATATGCTGCCTCTACCTACTCCTACCTCTATGTTACCACCACTACCACCACCACCACCCCTCCCATCCCCTCCTCACGCATTCCCCCCATGTCCCCCCCCCCCCAGTTATCTGGGGGGAGGGTATTTCCCCCTTATCCTCCCTCCATGTCCCTGTACTCCACTGGAGCTCTTCCTTTGTGTCTTGTGGTGGTCTCCTTCCATCCCTCCATCCCCATACACCCCATCCTGGCCTTACCACCTTCCACCACCTCCCCCCCACCGCTACCCCCACCTCCTAACACGCAGTACCTTTACCTCCCGGGCCTTGAATATTTTGCGTATTTTCGAAGCTTTATGGCGCGTGTTTTTGAATCATTACCTGTAATTTATTCATGTCTTTGCATACAGATATGCACACCACAATTACTTTAGCCGTCTTTATTTGAAACCCACTCGAAAAAGAAATTTTATTTTATGCCGACGCGTGCAAGCACTTTGGAGCCTTCAAAAACTAAACGAAACAAAAACTAGCTAGATTTGACAGCTCTGTGGGGAGGGGAGGGGGGAGGGGAGATTAGGGGAGGGGAGGGAAGGGAAGGGGAGGGACTGGACTTGAAGTATGGGGATGGGAGGATAATTTTTACTGTTTATCATATTTTTATTGGGGGGTTCATGACCATTTTCCCTAGCTAGATTTAACACCTCGGTGGGGAGGGAAGGGGGGAGGGGAAAGGGGAGGGGAGGTTAGACAAGGGGAGAGGGGAGGGGAGGGAAGGGATTGGAGGTATGGGGAGAGGAGAGGAGGGGAGGATAATTTTTACTATTTATCATATTTATCTGGGGGGTTTGTCACCATTTTATTTTTTTCTAAGCACATTAAATGGTTTATAACATCTGTACACACCAAAAAAAAATTGATTTTGGTGATTTTTGTACATATTTTTGCGAAGAAAACAGGTGCGAGTGGCGTATTTTCTTTTGGTGGGGCCGTGATGGGTAACTATTATAAACTTTGACGGACCATAGCTTGGTAACTGTTGGGTCTAGGAGGGTTTTTTTTTTTTTTTTCAGGTGTGTAATTTCAAGCTCTATAAATCGGGCATAAGACTTTTAACCTTTGACATAGTCGAAAAATAGGCCTGTTTTTGCATCCTGGGGAGCAGTCGAGGCTGGAGAATTGCTTACCCTAGGGGTTAAGGAGAGTGACGATAATCATAAGGAAATTTTTCAGCAAGAAAAAGTATTTTACCAAAGTTGTCAGAAGAATACAAAAACAAGCTGGAGGATTATGAACTGAACTGGTAAGGTCTTTCTGCTGCTTAAAGTGTACATTTACCGGTAAATAAATCAGTCTAACAGTACCTGTGTTTTGTTTCCGCCGGATTAATCGTGATTTCGGGCTATTCTGGCACCCCTTCACACCATATAGTCTGGATAATGGGGCTAACTCTGTAATACAAATTAATAGCAAATAGAGAAGCTGAGGGCAGAGGAGAAGAGGCAGCAGTGTGTGGCAGAGACAATCAGCTGATCTGCACGGCAAAACTGCTGCACCTAACGCAGTACCTGCAGAGCAAAACTGCTTCACCTTCCAACTGTTCCTGTGAAATCAATCAGGGTGGAGCATCAATAGTGTCAATGTGACAAACAATTTGTATTAAACTGCAATTACCCCTCTGCTTAGCAGTCAGTGCATACGTAATGAAAAGCACATCTTAGCTGAAAAATTCAAGTGACTGCCAAAGCTTCATACATTCGAGGTCGCCATTAATTTCTCATTGGGTAGATAATTAACCAGGAAACGTGCTAGTCCTTGGATTGCCCAATTTGCTGAGGATGCATGGAGTTTACTGGTTAAACCTGTATCTCAGTTAACTGGAGAACAAGGTGTTCCCTGGTTAATGCATAGAAACTGTGTGGATATAAGGGGAGAGGTCCAGAGCCTTGCCTGGGGCTTTCAAGGAAGACAGCAGTCAATCAGGCACCAGCTTCTTTTCTTATGTGAGACTATGCTTCACTTCAGCTGATCCACCCCTTGCAGCATCGACCCCTGGTACGTAAGAAAGATCCCAAAGGGTGCCAATTAACTACAGGGCCCTTAGTGACCCACAGCCTGTCACAGGTCGAAAGTGAGAGTAGTGACTGTTAACTCAGGGCTCTGTGCATATGCTCCTAGTCTAAGTACTGTCTGGCTGTATTTGTTCCTATGCACTCGGACATCCTAAGAGCATACTTACCCTTATAATTCTACACTTACGACTAATATCGGTCAGCTGAAAACCTCTGTGCAAGCTCAGGCAACTCACATTTTAACCCCTTTGCGCACAGTGACTCAAAACAAGCCAAAATGGTGTTAGCCTGAAGAGGAACTGATGATGCATGTGTCAGTGTAGGTCTGAAGGGATGCTGATTAGGAAATTTTATGTATGTATCTATCTATTGCCAGACGCCTCAATCCCGTTTGGGGTGGCCACAGACAAATCACCTCCACGTCATCCTGTCCCCCGCCATTTCATTGCCCTGCACCCAACTCACACCCCCCTCTCTCATATACCTCTCCACCCCATCCCTCCATCTCATCCTGGGCCTCCCCCTCTCTCTTCCCCCCTCCACCTCACTCACATAAACTGTCTTCATCAGTCTTTCACCCTCCATGCTCTCCACATGGCCAATTCTGGACAAAAATATTCACCAAAAATTATTTTAACATGAAAAGTGTCAATATTTTATGTGTCATAGGGGAGGATGTCTATTACCAGGCTAACACTCTCAAATAGTCGGCATTCTTTCAGTTAGTTCGGGGGAGGGGGGGCGCACGCAATTTTTGGCGATTTACTCAAAAACTATTGATCATATCAGAATTCTGACAACACGTGAAAGCTCGTGAAATTCTACATCTAGTCATATACTTAGTGCTTGCATTATGTGGGCAAAATTTTGTGCTAGAGTGTATGCCAGTTATTTTCATTGTTGATCAACATTATTCTCACCTCATTTTGGTACTTTCACAGTATTTTTACTAGTCAGTTTTGTGTGTTTTTATTAGCTCACCGTATAGTATAATCATTAGGTAAGATGATGGTATACAATTTATACCATTGTAACCAATTTCTGGGACAAAGAAAATGCAGGGGAATGCATTCCTTTGTGTGTGAGTCCAACCTGCCCTCATGGCATTTTCTCGACCATGTCACACACACTTACAGAAAACTTACGGCATGTGAGGGAGTTAACACCCAGCATGGGTGTGAACACTCATGTGGATAGTGTGTATTCTCCAGGAATTCTCAGAAGGGCCCACAGTTCAAGATGCACCGCAAGGTAACTCGGACACAGCCTTGGATTGCCCTTGCGAGGGTTTCAAACTTCCTCCTTAAGCTCCGTACAGGATCTGGGCGTAATGTGTCCTGTGGGACCCACGGGTGAGACGTCAGGTCTTACTGGTATACTGTTAACTGGGAACCAAGGTAGTCCTTAGATTGCATAAATTGCTGAGGACGCCTGTGTTACGGGACCCAGTGTACAACAGTTGCCTATGTTAGTCGTCAGTTAGCAGGTGAGACATCAGGTCTATGCCTATATTGTCACTTCCCTTGATGTATCTGACAACAAGGTTAAATTACTGCAAATACAATGTCTATCGCGTCATTTTTGCGTTAACCATCTTGGTTGTGCTGAGACTGGTGAGTGGGATATGATCAGTTTCCAAAGAGAATGGTGCTTCATATAAATAATAGTATTTCTTAATGCTGTCAGCCACAGCCAAGAGTTCCTTACCAACAGTACTGTAATTCCTGTCAGTGGGTTTTAGCTTATGGCTGTGGTTTCCACTGTGAAAATTCTGTCTTCCAGTTCTTGCATTAGCACGGCACCTATTCCATCATGTGAAGCATCAGTGCGCAGTATGAAAGGCTTATTGGAATCAAGCAGCTTTAAGATAGGCTCTTTACACAGCATATTCTTGAGGATGGCAAAAAGTTTCACTTGCACTTCTCCCCATTCAGTGGTACTTGGAGCATGTTTCCAAAGCTTTTCATACAATGGCTGGGCAGTGAGAGCAAAGTTGGGGATAAAACTTCTATAAAACCCCACTAAACTGAGGAATGCCCTGACCTGTTTCTTGGTCATGGGGCTTCCCTAACTTTCCTGATATTATCGCCCTGACACCTGCAGCGATTATTGCTAACAATATGTCCGAGGAACTCCACCTCACTGTGTGCAGTTTTACACTTGCTAGGCTTCACAGGCATGTTGAAACTCTGGAGTCTACTGAATACAATTTTCAAGGGTCTGAGTTGCTCCTCCAATGTGGCAGAATGAACAAGGACATCGTCAATGATCATTTGTACTCCTGCGATATCATGGAGCACTTGTCTCATGGCTCGATTGAATACTGCTGGGGTGTTGGTGAGTCCAAATGGAAGGACGTTACATTGATAAACCCCCCAGGAAGAGCAAAGGCAGTGAACTGCCGACACTCGGGGTGAAGGGGAATCTAGAAGAATCCCTTCACTAAATCAAGCTTCATGAAATATCATGATCCTGCCAGCTTGGAGAAAATGGCAATAGGGTCACTCACTGGCTCAGCATCCCTTTTGGTAATTGCATTTAGCCTCCTATAGTCACCACAAATCCTGACTCTGCCGTCCTTTCAGGCTACTGCCATTGGACTACAGTAAGGAGATGAGGACTTTTCAAATAAGTCCTGCAGTCTCCATGTCAGCAGTTCCTTATCTGCTGCATCCAGTAGTCGCATGGGAATCGGATATGGCGTAACCTTTACGGGAGTATTGCTGGTCTACTCAATTTTGTGATGCTGAACCTTTGCGAGTCTAGGTGGGTCAGAGAAGACATCAGCATACCGACAAAGCAGTGACCTTATGGCATTCTGGTCACCTAATGCTAACTCAGTGTTAACCCCTCCATGGTTGCTGGCGTCAAATGACATTTAGCTGATAATGGTTGCCGGCGTTGTTTGAGCGCGGCCTATTAAAAAACAGCAAAAATTTTTGGGAAGTGAACAAAGATTCTGAATGTCTTCAAACTGACTTACCCTATACTCCCCTACACCCGACACGTCAGTGCACCGTGCACTTCCTTGATGAGTGGATGTCCGAGTTCTGCCTCTCTCCCTGCCCCTACCCCCACCCCGCACTGCCTTCTCTGTCCATGTAGGCCACTCACCAGCCCCGAGATCAGGTTGGAGCTGTTTCCCCATGGGAGCGGGAGAGTGATGAGGACCGAATTGGGTCTGACCTGGAGGTGGGGAAATGGGGAGTAGTGAGGAAAGTAGTGATGAGTGGTATCAATCTCCCACTACTGAGAAGGACGACAGTGACATCTCCCCGGAAAGTGATGAGAAGCCACCACCACCTTGCCGTACAGCTCCACCACCAACGAAGAGGAGATGGACGGTAGTGAAGCGGCTCTTCACTGAGGGAAAAGAGGGGGAAGAAGGGAAGCCTGGAGTGCAGATGCACTCAGCCCGCATCGCCTCGCCACATCATGCCATCGCATTCACAACCTCACCACCCCGCACAACCTCTTGCTCCACCTCACCACTTGCTACCACTTCACCATCCCCCACCACCGCCCGTGCTACTCCTCCACCCACCACCACCACCTCCAGGGCCACCTCACCACCCACCACATCTATATCTTACGAAGTAAGATATGGAAGTGCAAGATAGTGGTATGGTGTAAAGGAGTTTATGTTTTGTATGTTACTTTTGTACAAAGACTATGTTCCCCAGACAATGACTTATCTCTATTGACGTTTGACCTGCTAGGGGAGGGCAGAGATGGGTAAAAGTTCGCCCTCACTGACTCCTTTCATCGCATCATGCACTTGATGTGAGTAATTATTTTCTGCTGTGTATTTCTCAGATGCCTGCCCCCATCTATTTCCTTATATGCTTATTACAGTCTTTTTGCCCTAGATAGAGTGGTAATCATTGCAGGTTCTGTTTGTAATGTAAGTAAATAGGCTTACGGTATGGAAAATGCTGTGTTACAAGGCAACGGTGTGATATGCTGATTTTATCGTATATTGACTGTGTAAAGTTAGCCCCAACAAACATCTAGCTCAGTGGTACTCAAATGGCGGACCACAGCCCAGATCCGGACCGCAACGAGTTTTGGTACGGACCCCAGTGACTTTTATCACTGAATGTTCAGTATCGCCCTCAAAAGAAAGAAACACAATATTTAGCATATCTGGATGAGTTATGTCCACAATATGGCTCAAATAAATATAATTTCATCGGGTTGCCTGTTATTTTTGTCTAGGCTACTGTAGTAATATCAACCTCTCCACTTGATGGTTACAGTGCAGATGAGTGAGCTAACTGATCAACACAGAAGCTACTAATTTTCCAGCTACTCCAAGTGCTCACTTCAGTCAAAGTAACGTGAGTTTCATAATACTAAGTACCATATTATCACTGAGATCTCGTCAGCGTTAAATATTGGTAACGTGAGAACAGGATTCCTAGCCATAGGAATTCTGTATTTAGCAAGCTGCATGTACTCATGCCCACAGATTGTTGTCATTGGCTTTTTCAGTTGGTGAATTGATGGAAAGATACTGAAAAGTATTAAGACTGGTTACTGGTGGACGACGTGGTACTACAGTGGTGATGGTAGTGCTAAAGTGACTGTGCTTATGTGAGGATGGTAATTGTAATTTGGGCAACAAAAGAATGTCGTTTGGTCTCTTTTGAGAAGTTGGGAGTCTGGAGAATAGATTTTTCTGTCTTATTTAACCACTTTAACAACAGAAGAGAATATCTGCTTTCCGGCTTATTTCGCTTTTGCTCAGGGTATTAACTTTCCTCACAGTTTCGGTATATTTTAAAGAACTACTTACTCTGCATCCTAAAATAAATGCAAGTATTGTATTCCAGTATTATTATTAAATAAAAGATTTTACACCTGGACCTCCGCCATATCGGAAGATATATGACTGGACCTTCATAGACAGTAACTGAGGAACCCTGATCTAGCCCCTTCCACCCTACCCTGCCAGCCTTGCTACTGTAGTATCAGTGTATGTTCCTGTATTGCTATCCCCATATTTTTTTCTGTTTATGACTCTGAACTACTCACAATCATTGCAGAATCACGTGGAAAGCAATATAATTGTGCATAGGACGTGAGTACAATACACACACAGTTACCATACTGTGCGATACTCTGAGTTTATCATATTCTGACCGTGTAAAGTGTTGGGAAACATCCAGCTTTACCCTTTTTCCTTACTCAGGCTGAAAATATCATACTCTCCCACACTCACAACAGACAGACAGCAACATATATTGCAAAAATAACAAAGTAAAATGATGGAGAAAGGTGAACGTGTTATTAATGGAAAAATACATTTTCCCCATCTGTAAATGTATTTATTTCTGCTTTTCTCTGTATTCGTAGTAATTAGATATTCGTAGTTTTGGAATTTACATTACGATTCTATTTTTAGCCTTGCACGTGGTGTGGGAGTGGCAAACTGTGACTCCACTATCCTTGTCCTAATCGGATCTGACCAGGTGCTGATCCACCCGAGCCTCCACTTCCATCCCCCTCGGGAGAGCCTAGCCTTGGGGGACAGACAATTTTCTCATTTAGGACTGAAAATTCAGCCCTTTCACTCCCTTTTCCAAGCATGGGAACAACGATAACTTAAAAAATAACTCGACACTACTGTAAACATATTTTATGTCAAAAAGGTAAAAAAATATGCATAATTTTTTTTTTTACCCAATCCTAACATATTATGTACTGAAATCATTGAATATCATCTTATATATGCATAACATTTCAGCACCATTCACATTGTTTTGGGGGGTAAAAAAAAAAAAAAGATAATACGTGCAATGTTGCAGTGTGGCAACACCTTGCGGTGGTGGATATCGGTTGCCGATATTTCTGCAACTTTCGCGCCCCACTGCAAGCCACAGAATGGGTCTAGGAAGCTGGGATTTGCACTGTTTGGTGCGTCTGAACATCCTCTTCAATATGACATGAAAAATAATTTTTGAAATTTCAGAAAATGGCCCCGGGCATTGGCCAGGGGCGCATGTAAAATTCCAGACCCATGGCCACCGAGGGGTTAAGTAAGACGTCCCTGACGGTCTCTTCCTGACGGGACTGAACGGTTAAGAGCTCGTCATCATGGTCATCAACTGGAATCACTGCAGCCCCCCCGGTTTCTTCAGGGGGCTGGTCTCTATCATCAACTACTTGTAAGCCAGTCTCCTCGGGTAGTGACACATTTTAGGCCTTCAGCATATTAATGTGGAACCTTTTATGGAGATTCCCCATCAGAATTATGTAGTTGAGTCCTAAATTGCACTCTACTACATCATATGGACCCTTCCTCTGCACCAACAACTTGTTCTGGGCAGTAGGAAGTAACACTAAGCATTTATTGCCTGGACTGAACTTCCAAAGCTTTGCTTTGTTGTCACAATAAGCTTCTGAACTTTGTGCACCGTGATCAGTATTCTATAGCTAACTCACACATTGAGTGGAGGCGGTCAGCTAAATCAAGGACGTAAGTGTAGGTGGTCTTGACTTCAGGTTGGGTTCTTCATCGTCCCATAACTCATGGAGGACTTGGAATGGAATGGCCCACAGTCCAACCTTCCATACACCAGTTCAAAAGGTGAGAAAGTCAGGGAATGCTGTGGGGCTTTTCAATAAGCAAAATGAAGAGGGGAAATGAACCGTGGCCATTCTTTCGACTGTTCAGCAACCATGCACTTTAGCATCTTGAGAGCCCCATTGAACCTCTCACACAATCCATTACACATGGGATGGTAGGGCATAGTTCTCAAGCCTCAGATAGACAACATCGTGAATCCTTCATTCATCATTGGTGGGGTGAACTGCAAAATCCAGTCGCTTAAGACCTCCTTTGGGATACCTACATGGCAGAACACCTCAATCAGTGTCTCTGCAACAGTGACGGACTCTATATTAAGTGCCACGGCTTCAGGCCACCATGTGCTGAAATCAACAATAGTGAGGATATACAGGCATTCCCCGGTTTAACGATGTAATTGGTTTGGTTACCCCATCGTTAGGTGGGGTATCGTATATCTGGGTACTTTTAACATGTAAAGTAGCGTGGAGCATTTACCGGCCTTGGGTTTCCCCCCAAACCAAGCCCAAAACCCACCAAATGAGCCCAAAACAAGTTTAAAGCCAATTTGAATGGCCTAACAACTGTCAAGGAAGCTAACCTAAGCCTAATACCTGAAATTAACTCACTAAAACCAACAAGTATAATCTGAAAATCATCAAATATAAGTCTGGGGAAAAAAAATCAAACTTAGTATACTGTACCCCAAAATGACAATGTTCACCCCACCTATGGCTAAAACACATTAACCCACCCCGTCCCGTCGACGTATGGGTACGTTGCAACATTTTGCATTTGCCAGTCCCGACGACATACTGGTATGTCGTGCAATTGCAAGGTCCTAATTTGCACAATTTTCAATTTTCACGTGATTTTTCGTACGTATACACGGGACACCTTCCTCTATTCCTCTACAAGATGCCAAGCAGGGACAATGCCTTACACCGCATAACCATCCCCCTCCCCTCCTCACGCCATTGTCTCGGCAATTCACCTGTTACCAGTGACCTGGCCAGTAAAGACATTCAGGGCCAGAGTGATTCCCCAATCGATGCCAATGTGGAGGACAAAGTTTACATAGCATTAACCCCTTAAACGCGGATCGTCGCGTTTGCGACGCTCGGCAAAAAGGACATAGTGGCGGATCGTCGCGTTTGCGATTCTAGTAAATTTTGAATAACCGCGGGCAAGCAGGCTCCAGCTGGTATTGTCTATCAGTACCACCACCCTCTAGCTACAACTAACATACTTTACCTTTGTACTACTGACCTCAGTTGTTGCCAAGTATCGCGTTTTCCCCCCGTCCCCTTCCCCCCCCACGGCCCGGCCAGCCTGGCTGTGATACATGGCAGTGCTCTGAGCGCTCAGAACTGTAAATCTGCGCTCTCCTCTCACAAGCAGTTTATGCTACTAGGAAACGCTTGTTTCCCCAGCTGTAACACTAGCTTTTTTTCTCACGGTTTGCCCCTGTTTAGTCAGTTGACTGCAGGCTTTCAAAGTGACATAATGGTGAGTTCTAGCTCTTCCCAGTCAGTGTAAGCGGCCGACAGGAACGAGAATAAAGTGGCGGGCTTAAGGCAGAATAAAAAGCGCGCCGTGGTGATCTTTTGGGAAGTAATATGATTGAAAATAATGTAGTATACATGTTTTTAGCTGTGAAAATGGAAATGTTTGTTGAGTGACGGGAAGACCGCCGCCACAGTGCATGTCGGCCGTACGCTCCGTTGATTTTAGCCGTATTTTCAGTGCTTATTGTACAAATACGGATTCCTTACTACCTTTACGTTGTAGTATAAAGTTTACTGTGACAGAATGAGGCTGTGGTAGAGGGGAAACCGGGTTGCTGGAGGTGTGAAAGTTAAGATTTGGTTACCCAACTTTGCAAGTCTCCACAAGTCCTTGGGTAGTCCACGAAGGCTCAACACCTGTCTCTGGAGAAAGCTGAATGTAAGTACTATCTGCCATACCAAGTATAATGTTCTAGGGTTAATCTCTGATTTTTGGCGAATATTTTCCTACAGGTACACAGACCGCGATACAACCCCGCCACTCGGGGGGGAACGACTGAAAACAACCGCGTTTAAGGGGTTAAAGGAAGAAACAGTCAGAAATAATGATCAGGTAATGTGGCAAAAGAAGGTCAGGTATGGTGATGAGTTAGTGTGTGAAACAATGCTTATAATGCCTATATTACTGTTTGAAAACCAATATACTCTCGTACTACATATAAATTCGTACCAAGTAAATAAATAAATACCGTTTATGAGTGGTGTGAAATAGTTACCCTCCCATAGAACTCGTTTTCTTTGGTGCCAGCCTATTAGAAAACCCAGTCAAGTAAGGAGGTACTGGTGCCTGGATTGAGTATTTTAAACCTCTGGTGAGCGATTTCTCTATGAATTTTTGATGTTTCTCACCAAAAGCGGAGGTTCTAGCCAAAAAATTTTTTTTCGAAAATACCTCAGATTTGGGGGGTGTCAGAGGTGCGAAATAGCTCGGGACGTGATGGGTTAATCTAAGTCTAAAAACAGTTAGAAATCAACATAACACAATTTTAGTCTAGAATATCATCAGAATCGGAAAAAAAATCAAAACCCATCCTTAAACTGGGGTTTGGCCATCGTTAGGCTGAGTATGGTGGTATTTCTACCCCCATTGTTAAGCTGGGGTATTGCATCTAGGGGTATTGTATATCAAGGTATTACTGTACTTTGATCCATCACTAGCCCTAGGAGCGATTGGCCCAACAATGTGAATTGCCGCTCTCTCAAATGGTTCAGATATTATAGGCATTGCTTTCAGTGGCGCAGGATGGACACGGCCCCAGTCGGTGGTACATTGACACACATCGCAGGAATGCACAAGCCTATTTATTTCCTGTCCCATGCCAGAAAAAGTCAGCTTGGATGCAGAGTTTTTTTTTTTTTTGGCCCATGTGACCTCCCATCATTGAACAATGACCCAATTCGAACACTGCTCGGTGATACTTTGCGAGAATTAAAAACTGCAGTTGAACCTCACCCTGGGGTGTTTGTAACTCATGGTACAGCCGTCCTTGCATAAGAAGAACCTGGCTTGACCTCCCCGCGAATACTTAACCCTCTCAGTGTCAGTCACGTGATTCGCGTTTCATGTGGATTGTTCTAAAGATGTTCAGTCACTCGAATCGCGTTCCTAAGCACAAAAAAATTCGCCAAAAATTTAGTTTCCGGCGGATTTGCGTCAAATTTTGACGCATCGTAGCGAATGCAGCGCTTTCCAATGGTAAGGCATTGGCAACACTAAGCTGCCTCACGGGGCCCAGCACATAGTGATAAACCTCAGTCTCTTCCAAGCAGCCAGGCGGTGAGGTTGCGTCGAGTGTACTGTCCCTTTAAACTCCTACTAATTCTTCCCCTCCTGCCCGAGCCAAAGCCCCTATGGACTCAGTGTGATAATGCAATATTTGTGAGCATATTTGTATGTGATATTGTCGATGGAAGATAGATATATGTCATGAAAAGGAATTTTGTCTGTTATCAATCTTTAGGCTTAGAGGCGATATACGTGTTCACTGTTGCGGGGTTTCGCCTCTTGCCCTCCCCAAGGCCCTATGATGTGATTATAAATACATATATAATGAAGCCAATGCCTAAACTGTATTTTGTGTGAAAGATATTGTGGCTGGCTTGGTGAAATTATGGAACCATAGTGTGGAATGGGGCAGGCATCACGTACAGTTTTTATAGTCGGGAAGGAAGAATTAGCGGTGTTTTTTTATAGTCGGGAAGGAAGAACCGCAGACACACACACATGCACACGCACACACACTCACCCGCACCCACACCCACCCACACACGCACACGCTCACCCACACATGCACACGCTCACACACTACATAACTCATCTTCAAGTTTCTGCTAGCATCTCAACACCTCTGGAGGAAGTGAGTTATCCGTATTTTGTTGATCTGTATATTGACCTATTTCTATAGTTCAATATTTATTACACAAATAGGTAATGTTTTTTACATACACACATATGAGATGGAAGAAAGTTCAGCTTCAGTATCAGAACCTAGCAAAAAGACTAGTGGTCATGTCGAGTTTCTGACAGCACTATCAAAAACCTTATGATATTTTACGCATTTACTTTGAGTAAAAAAAGAAAATGATAAAACGTAACGAGCGAAAATATGTAGCCGTGGGTGAGGCATGGAAAGAATGTGTTTTATCTTGTGTGCGGGTGAGGAAGAGTATTCAATGTTTGTCGTCCAATTACTCCAAAATTGTTGGACATATCGATTTCCCGTAAGAACCACGATAAAGAGCAGTAAATTCTACGTATGTTCATTTGCAGAATATAAGCCTCTGGGAGCATTTTCTGTTGGAAAAGTTGGGGGAACAGACTGTTTCGGTAAAGTCAAAAGCACTCGGAGGAGTAATCTCATTTTGTCGGCCAATTGCTCAAAAACTATTGGACGTATCGATTTCCTATAAGAACCATGATAAAGAGTAGTAAATTCTACGTATGTACAAGACAAGAATGTAATATCTATGATAAGAATTCGTTGTTATGTAGGTGGGAATATTGCGTATGCTGTGTGCACATCACGAAAGTGACGTACAGACGTGAGTTCCCAGTCGTTTTTGGAGATTTACTCGAGAACTATGAGGCGTATTGAAACCAGTATTAGGTCATAAGAAAGCTGGTGAAATTCTGCATAATATTATGCAATAAAAACATAACCTGTGCGAGAAAAAATCAGTTTTAGAGCTCCTTGATTTTTTTCAAAAGTGGCTTTCAGTTTTTGGCTATTTTCTCGAAAACTACAAATCGTATCAACACCGGATTTATCTCTTTAGAAAGCTGATGAAATTCTCTATCAAAACTTCTAATAACATTTTCCTGTATGATGGAAAACATTCGAATGGTGATGTTGGGAAGTGAATGTGACGTAGCAAAATGTTTATTCACGGCTGCCTAATGTTGTTTTATTCGTGTTTTCCTTTTTTTTTGGTGGTGCTTATCAGCTAGAACAAACATCAACGAATAAGATGACATAGGTTTCATTGCAGTATATTGATGTTTGGGTGGCGAAAATAAGGAGAGAATACTTGTTATTTGCCGCGCGCAGGCAGCCAGGCCTGGCGGCTTTGCAGAAAAATTCGTGCGCCAGAAAACTTACTGAAACTTTCCGTGCGCAAGAGGGTTAATCACATTACCCTCCACTTCCTACACACTGTGGCAAGAGTCAGGTCAGACTGTTGTTCCTGGACAAAATCTTGACTACGAATCAGGTCTTGCGGCATTGTGGTGGCCAACCGGGTGACACGGTTCAGAACCTTAGCCATGGCTCATGTTACTGCAACAGCCAAAGTCTGAGTAGAAACGTCTATGGTGCAACTATTTTTGATGCCTGGTATATTACCTATAATAAGGTGAAACAAAGGTTCTGGCATGACAACTGCAACTGTCAAGCCAGTGTAAAAGGTAGATGCCACCTGGATATGTGCCTCAGGTAACAATCTCACTGAACCTGAGGAACCATTGTCTGTCAGAACACACTCAACCCTTATTTTGGCATGAGGTAATCATCCCTCTTCCCTCCACTAATACCGCCAACACACCACCTCGACCTTGAACATGCTCAGCTCAGCTGCCACACACCGGCTTCTTCACACTACACCACCACCTCCAAATCGCCAACAGAGAATAAGTACGCACTTTTTATATTGGGGGGAGGCGGTGGCTGAATCGGTAGAGGCGGCCTGCAGTCCTGATGGTCGAATCCCGGCTGGGGCAGGGAACAGTTTAAGGATTTGATTTTCATAAAAAGTAGACTTTCCTGCTCTACCAGATGACCCGCCGACATGTCGTAAAAATACCCCCACTAATACCAATACACCAGTCCTGTATGAGACAGCCCTAGCATGTATTCAATATGGATGGTGGGTGTTAGCACCGAAGTGGTGACATGTGGAGGTGTAGGAGGACTATTGGGCCTTGGGATAGGCTTCTGCCCCCGAGATATAGGCCCTGAAGCCTTTGCCCAGAGTCGGACCAAAAAAAAAAAAAAAAAAAAAAAAAAAAAATTGAGATTGATTTGTAATGAAGAAAAAAAAAATATTGGGGGGAAAATCAATTATCCTGAAAATAACCCGGTTCTGGGATGTGGATAGGTAAACCCATGCCCGGTGCCTAGGGGTTAATGCAGCATTTGTGTCCTGCCTGTGAAACACTGAAGCTGATGGTCTTGATTGATGGATATGTGGTTTGTCTTTGTTCTGCTACTGCTTGGGATACTGCTGCTGGTTGAGGTACTGCTTGTATGTCTTCCAATCGGGTTTATGCATATTCTACCCTTGGTCCTTTTTCTGTGGTTTGTTTGGACCGTTGCCATTATTCTGAGAACGGCTTTGATTCTGTGGTTTGCTCTGGTTTCCTAGACTTGGCAGCATCTTTCCTGTTCCAGGACTATTGCTTATGAGTTACCCATATGCAGTGAAGAATGCATCAGCCGTTTCCACCATTTGGCTGGCATCCATTACTTGACAATTCTTCATCTAAGGGATAAGCTCAGCTAGCCATGACTTTTCTAGCTGCCTATGCAGCTCGCGTGCGAGGAATTCTGTCTTTATCCACTCGTCTAAGAAGAAGTGAGACAGTCGAGGAACTGGATAGCAGTCTCCTTTTCTTGGAAACGCTCCCTCATGAACTGACTCCTGGCGTCATCAGCAATGAGACCGTATGCTTTGATGAGTGCAGCCTCCATCATCATAGGTGAGACTGTCTTCACTAATTCTGTGGAGAATATTGAGGGCAGAGCCCTCAAACAAGCTAAGTAATCGGAGTCGCATAGCTGCCTCGTCCAGCTTGTATAGCTGTGCCGTGTCCTTCAAATAAGCTGTGAACGGCCTAATTCGCTCTCCTTCCTTGTATGAAGGAAGCTTGAGGAGTGGGGTTACCAAAACAGGTGCTAGGAGAGCATTCGTGGAGCTTGAGTCTGCTGCATCAAATGTGCCTGAAGCCAAGGAGTCTCACTTGAGCTTCAGCACCTCAAGCTCGTGTTTCTCACGTGCCTCGCGCTGTTGTCGCTTGTGTTCACATTGAATTTTACGCTTTTCGTGGGCATCATTCTCACATTACTGTTCATGAGTGTACTGTAAGAGCACATAGTCTTTAATTTCCTGGGGATTGGTAAGCCCCATATCCTTGGCTTCCTGCATGTATGAACTAGTAGCCATGGTGCTAACTCAAGCAGGGACTGAGTGAAATAAAGACTGACGTACTGACTGCTGTTTCACAGTTGAATGCTGACAATTGAAAATTAAGAATATAGGCACAGGCTAGTGGTGACCAGTTTTATCTAGGTAAACTGATAAGGAATGAGAAAAAAAAATTACAATGGACTGTGAAAAGACTTTCATCTAAAATTAATCAAGCAGAATCAATAACCACCAGTAAGCTAGTGCCCATAACCTATAATGATTAAAACTAACAACTAGCTATGAGTGAGTGAGGTAATTATTTCGTTAATACAGTAATCCCGCATATTTCGCGGTAGTTACGTTCTTGTAACCCCCGCGAAAAGTCAATTCCGCGAATACTCTATTAACAATTGAAAACTTGCACTTGTGTCCACCATGCTGCCCATCACACAGTCCATGTCCATACTGATTGCGAGATAATTCGCCGTCAGACAATTCCCCGTCAAAACATGGACGATTCCCCTTCAGAACAATTCGAACCCTGGACGATTCCCCGCCATTCTATAAATATACTAATCAATACTTTGATATACTTATTATTAATTAATCAATACTTTAATAACTATATTTCAGGGGGATCCAGCAAAGTGTATGTTCAGTAGCGTAGGTTCTGGATATTATTTATTAGTTGCACCTTTAGTCAATAATTAACTTGTTTCTTCCTCGCTGTAGTCGCCTTTGAATTATATTCTAGCGTCGCCCATAGCTATCTTCATTAATGAAGGCGAATTGTTTTGTGTTTGTTGTGACTGCGAATTGTCCCGAAACCTCCATACTCATCCCGAAATACCTTCTTACAAGATTGAAAGCACATACTCCATTATGAAGGAAAAACGTAAACACCGTACTGTAATACACAATTATCTACACATTTATTAACAAAACAGTACAAAATAAAAAGATGCATTAACTGGTGATAGCAAACACTCGCACGGTCGTTTCTTAGCTTGTCCAGTAACACAATTTTCTCTGCTAAGGTCATAACTTGATCGTTTTGTCACTTTGGAGTTCTTACTAATTGTATTATTAGCCTTTGGTGAGGCTGGCTTACGTCCTGGGGCCATGTGGAAAGCAAGTGGGAGGCAAGAGGCTCATATCATAGTGTGGTTACAACCACAACAGCCACTTAAGGCAGTCAGGCGTGGACTGAAGAATGCGAGGCAGAGAGCAGTGTTGCCATATCCAAACAACGAAATTATGCTAGGGCAATGAAAAAATTATGCTAGATTGAGCATATTTGTTCCAAGTAAAAAATGAATTATGCTAACTTGAAGCTAAATGATAAAATTCTATACATATTCGTGCAACATATTAATTATATATTGTTTACTATGAAAATATTAAAATGAACCTACATACAGTAAGAGGATAAATATCGGTATCTACCCACACTGCTTTTTCCCACGAAACTTACGTTCTTCTGATGGATTTTGATGTGATTCGTTCGATTTTGAGCATCATTTCCGTCGGAAATAACCAGATTTTGAGATATGACCCCCCCCATCCCCCTGAAATAATGAGGGATCTTTGGGGAATCGGGGGTTATAAGGAGGGGGGGAAACACAGAAAATGGTCATTTCCGACTGAAATGAAGCTGAAAATCGAATGAATCATACCAAAATCCATCGGAAAAAACTAGGTTTCATGGGTAAAGTACAAAGCTCAAACTTATCCTAACCTAACCGAACCAAACCGAACCTAACCTAACCTAACCTAATCCAACCTAACCTAATCCAACCTAATCCAACCTAACCTAATCCAACCCAACCAAGCCCAAACTGAAAGTAACCAACTATTCAAACATCTTCTTACCTTATTCGTCTCTCTCTCTCTCTCTCTGATTTGTAGCTTTTATAAAATTATTCTAAAAATATTCCATTCAATTCTAAATTATGCTAGAATGATTCTAAAACTTCTAATATGCTAAAAAATATTCCAGACTCGAAAATTTGATCAAAATTATGCTAAAAGAATAAAATTATGCTAGATATGGTAACACTGGCAGAGGGGCCACGGGAAAGGGACAGAGGGTGGCGTGAGTTTACCGCGCTACAATTGGAAGCTGTGGGAATTTCAATTTTTTTTTTTTCTGTATATTCAAGGATATTTTTGTTGAACTTATTAATGCTAAGAAAATCCGCGAGAGGGCAAATCCGTAGACAAAAAATCCGCAAAAAATGCGGGATTACTGTAACTTCAACCCATTGAGATTCCGATGACTATTTCGATCGCCATTTCAAATCCAACCTCAGAGATTCCGATGACGCCTTTAATTGTCATTTTAAGAAACTTTTGTAAAATATTCACCATAAATCATGTTTACGCATCATAACAAAGAGGCTTCAGCATGCTGTCACGGAATGGTTGCTCAATGCATGGCGGTACTGCACAGCTGCTCTGATTCATGGCTTTGTTTCTTTTTAATTTTATTCTTGGTGAATTTTTTTCTACAGCAAGGTATAAAATTTTTGGCTTTTGCCTAACTTCAACTTGTCCTCTTGACTTTTTATTTTCTCTGTTTTCCTTTTATGAACATACTACAATAAAATACAACTATTCAGCTTCAAAATAACACCAGAACCAGCATCCTATCGTAAAAAGTGTATTTACACTGATCAAAGAAAAACCGTGAAGCGAGTATGCGGCCGAGACTAAAACAAAATTGTGCATCTCTTTCCTTTTGTTTTACTGCACAATGAAATGCAAAAATTACCATACTGTATATATTATTGTAAAGGTAATTTATTGTATTTTCGCATGGTTTTAACCAAATTTACATATCTTTACTCGTTATTTTTTGCCGAATATTTTTCTACAGCAAGGTCAAAAATTTTTGCTTTTTGCCTAACTTCAACTTGCCATTTTGACATTTTATTTTCTTTGTTCTCCTTTTTTGAACATACTGTGATAAAGTACAACTATTCAGCTTTAAACTGACACCAAAACCAACATTCTATCATGAAAAGTGTATTTACACAGAGCGATCAAAGTAAAATATCGGGCCGCGAAGATGTGGGTCAGCATGAGTGGGTGACTCTAGCACAGACATAATCTGCCTGTCCCAGAAACCTGATAGAGTTAATGCTAGGAGTTAATATCCTGGCATGAGATCGCCAGATGTCAAGGGGGCACGTGAAAATATGAATAAATTACAAATAAATTGTCAGTGTTCACTAAGGAATTGACTTAAGGAATCAAGTACTTAGTTTTTACTTTATGCCAGCATACTTTGCTGATACTTTAAAGATGAGAATTTCTTAAACTTTCTCAACAGTACACAGTGGAGACCAATCACTCACGAATGCTGAATCGATACTGTTGGCCTCTTGAGAAAGTGTCCTTACCCCTGACAATCGATAATACAAATAAAGACAGATTCTTGCTGGTGCTAACTCCTGGTTGGCACAATGGATTTATGAATTATTATGAAAGAACTGGCTTAACTACCAGTTGTGATTAATATAAGAAAAGTTTGTGCATATTTGGTGTAAGCAAATTATGTAAGAATATGGAGAAATCAAACATGATTATTACATTTAATCGAGTTCAAGGAAAAGAATTGTAAATTTATTACAACAAAATAAATTTACATTACAAGGGAACTTAAGCAAGGAAATTCACTCACTCACACACTGAAACAACTAGCAAATAATCTTAAGCCTAGAAAAGAGGGAAAGAAAATACTGGTCAGTGGAGAAAATGGAGTCATGGCTGTGAATAGACTGGGCAGCTCCGTTACTCAAGGCACTGCAGTTCGCACTGCTGACATCCACAGTTGCCGATCACCAACTCGGTAGGGAGAAAGGGGGTTGTAGAACTGCTAAAGACTGTAGCTGCTAAGACTGGGTCTTGCTTCTCTTCACTGTTCTTCAGATCCTCCTCCTGTGGCAGCACTACACCAGCTAACTGACTAATGTTCTCACACCAACCACACAAAGCAAAAATACATGATCACTGGAAGTAGGCATGGCCTAGCTTAACGGCTACAGAGGCAAGGCGGAGGAATGGTAATTGCACAAAAAATATTGCTCAGTGAAACATACTGTCTCTGTGTAAAGACAGTCACTCTGATACATGACAAATGTTATGAAAAACCCTGTTTCGAATCTGAGTGCAAATGCAAGTAGTTAACTGACTGAGCAAGTTCTGTGGGGTTTCAATATTGTTCAGTAGTTCTCATATTAATATGCAATTGCACAAATTGCCATAATAATATGATCTCGTGAATTCGTGACAATGATCTTCTATGCTGTACATTTAATCCTATCCACTCATACGCTGATGATTCCACCCTTCACCTTTCCATTCGGTTCCTGCAACATCCATCTCAGCAGTTACTTCAGCATACAAGGGATGAGGCAGTTGCACATCGAATGTCTAACTTGGCTCGTATCTCTGACTGGGGTAAAAGTAATATTGTTGTTTTAATGCAACAAAGACTCAGTTCTTACACCTATCAACCTGACAAAATCTTCCACAGGAGTACCCACTGATGTTTAATTAATATTATCCAACTTAATCCTGCATCATCCTTAAACATACTTGGGGTTTCATTCTCTTGGGATTTATCCTGGAAAGCTCATGTTACATCCCTTGTAAAATCTGCTTCCAAGAGATTAGGTGTGATAAGCCGACTTGTACCTTCTTTACCCTTGCAGAGTTGATGACTTTAATACATGGCTTTTATTCACACCTGCGTAAAGTACAACTCTCATGTGTGGGGAGGCTCCCCACATACAGCTCTTCTCAATAGGGAGGAGTCAAAGTTTTTTTGTCTCATTAACTCTCCTCCTCTTACTGCCTTCCTTCAACCTTTGTCTCTTCACCTCAGTGTTGCATCTTTATCTCTTTTCTACCACTACCTCAATGGTCACTGCTCCTCTGAACTCTTTGCTTGCATCCCTCCACCTCTACGACGGGCGCGTAGCACCCGTCTAGCAACAAACTCTCATCCCTTTTTTGTCCAACTTTCTAATGGAAAAGTTAAAGGGATTGTCCTGTTGTTACCTTGAATGTGTCAGTAGATTCCGTCCGAGTTCAATGAGATTTGGCACACATATAGAGGGCTAATAGAGGTAACAATCGGTACCTCACAACTGAAAATCGGTAATTAGTTTTGAAATAGTTACAAATTAGGGTAAACTAAATGCCGTTGCTAAAAACTGATGTAGTCCTATAAAATGCCTTGTATCATAAGTATACTTTTGGTGTTGACACAACTCACAGAAGGTGTGTCTTGAAACTTGTAGGTTTGTGACATCCTATCTAATTACGACACTAGATGATGAGGAAAGTAGGTAAAATTAGTTTCCTCTTAATCAGACGTTGAAGAAATGCTGTGCATGAATGAGGAGGAGTATAAAAATTTGATGAGTTGAATTTGTAGAAATTTTTATGCTCTTCATTCATTGATTTTCATTCATTGCCAGACGCCATGTATCCCAAACGGGGTGGCCAAGGGCTTAGAGTTAATTGTTTTACAGGGAGGGGCACTAATCCTCCACCAACCCCACTTGACACGTAGGGAGAACGTTATGCCAACAGCATCTGTTGTTCCCAGGCGGTCACCCATCCAAGTACTAACCAGACCCAACGTTGCTTAACTTCGCTGATCGGACAGGAAGCGGTGTGGTATTTATTTATTTATTTGGTAAGAATTTATATGTAGTACAAGAGAATATTGGTTTTCACATAGTAATATTGGCAATATAAGCATTGTTTCACTCACCAAACACATCAACATACCTGACCTTTTTTGACGACATTACCTGATCATCATTTCTGACTGTTTCTTCCTCTAATGCTTACATAAATACATTGTTATCGATTGGGGAATCACTCTGGTCCTGAATTTCGTACCGTGGCACGACATGTCTTTACTGGCCAGGTCACTGGTAACAGGTGAATTGCCGAGACAATGGCGTATGAGGGGGGGGAGGTCATGTGGGGTTAGGCATTGTCCCTGCCTGGCATTTTGTAGAGGAAGGTGTCCCGTGTATATGTACCAAAAATCACGTGCGAAAATTGAAAATTGTGCAAATTAGGGACCTTGCAATTGATGCGCCTTTATATTCGTCAACAGGACTGACAGTGACAAAACGTGTGGACGTATATATACGTCAACGGGATGCGGCAGGTTAAATACCAGGTGCCTATTGACATACTGTACTCAAGACCTGAATGTTCTTTTGTGCAATAACCATGTTGAAAAAACTGGTGTGTACTTACAATCTGTTATCAGTCAGAAAGGTGAAAGTAAGGTGACGGTGTCAGCATGGAAAATTTCCTTCCATGACATACAACAGAGATTGGAGTGGCAGTGTGCACATTGGATCATATTAACTGGATTGTAGTTTACTTGCATAGGCGATAGAAATTGTTTTTTGTACATTTCAAATTTTTGTAGGAGTTCAATAATTTTCCTTGAGTCAAGCATATTTGAATAACTACTGCTGCCATCTCTACTTTACAAGAGGGATGTGGCATTTATGAAGAGTATGCACTTGGTGGTTTTGTGTACTCTGGATTAACAGAGCAGCTGTGGCATCACCATGAACCCAAACCTCATATTACAATTGATATATAAAGGATCCTCGTACGGCCAATAGTAAATGATCTTATCAGTATCAAAGGTCACTAAATTACATTTCAAGAAAACAGCCCTCAAATTTTCTCAAACTTTGCAAACATGTCGTGCACGAATTGGGGGGGGGGGGGAGTAGAATAGAATGCTTGGAATACCTTATAGAACTTTTTATGCCCATTCAATTGGTATATCAGAACATTGTACGACCAATACTTACCGTGCTTATTGAGAAGTTACGGGACACATTGTTCCCATGTGTCCTGAAACGGCCCAACTCTGTTGCCTGCCTTGTCATCACCAAAGTGTCTCAGAATGCCCCAACACTGTAGTCTGTTTAATCTCCATGCTGTTTTTGAAAGGACCCAACACTCTAGTGGGCATCATCATCTCCAAGATGTCTCAGAAGGCTCAAAGAACATAGTCTGCCTCATCTCCATCCTGTACCGAGATGTTCCCAACACTGTACTTGGCCCCATTGTCTCCAATTTGGGTCAAAAGGCCCCGGCACTTACTCTGACACATGACAGGTTTCGTGGGGGTGAGCGATTTTATGTGGTCATTTTATAGCCCCCCCCCCCCCACTGTACTGCCCCACTCCAAGACATCCCGCAAAAGTTTGACATAAGGTAAAAATTGACTGATTTTTACTTGGTTTTCAGCAGTTATTTTTCATATGCATATGAGGGAATGTTGAAGGATTATTTTTATGGACAGAACTCAACTTCACCCAGACCTGCCATTTTTGGCTATTTTCAACAGGCCGATCCCCTTAGCCATTACTTCCAGTCCATCATTTATGCAACAGGTCAACTCTGGAAATTCCAGTCCATCATTTATGCAACAGGTCAACTCTAGAACTGTCTCCCTCTGTCTGTATTTTCTTCCTCCTATGATCTCTGGTCTTTCAAACGCAGCTTGTCCAGGCATCTCAAAATGAACAGATCTTGAATATGGCTTGCTTTTTTTTTTTTTTTTTTAAGGAATGGTTTGTGGGCTCGGCCTTTGGTTCCTTCTTCCTTGCAATGAAAAAAAAAAAAACTTTGTGTACAACATTAAAGAGAATATCTCAATTTGACAAGAAAAGGCACTACAAAACTGAGTAGATGATCAGTCAAGGGAGAGTGGAGAGCACTGAAGGTGCCAGTTTACTGGTTACCCATGACATCTCAGATTTAATGACATCACCCTGTAAAACAAATAACTCAGAGTCAAATGGCCACCCTGTACGGGATTATGGCGTCTTGCAATAGATAGATAGATAGATAAACTAGCAGACTGATGACATTTCAGTGAATGTCATTGAGTGGGGTGCTCACTCAAAAACATATTAGCCTGCTAGGTTAGGGTGAACACAACCCTGCAGTGGATTTATCCAGAAGTGACAAATTACCAGTTCACCAGAAAAATGATCAGATGGGCACATTTAATTGCAGAATGTATTTTTTTTCATGAATCCGGACGTATGGCAACCCTAGGAGGGATTACCAAACTAGGGTCGCGATATCCGTGGAGTCGTTCAGTCCTACGTGTGCAACCACGACCAAAACTTATGAAGTTTTACATGGAGAATTCAGTGGTTTATGTAGTTTTACATGTACATACCATCTTATATGAAGTTGTACATATACAGTAAATACAATACCCATAATAATAGTACAATGCAATGTAGTACTGTTACAGTACACTTACCATGCCAGGAAGTGCCAAGAAGTGATGCTGTAGTCACCTTAGGAAGAGGAGGGAGGCAGGGGGGAAATTCTGAAGTGGTTAGTTGCCGGCACCACACAGTACATGTGTACACCAGAGCACACCACACTGTACACACCAGAAATTTTTGTACTGTATCACTTGGGCACTATACTTAATTTAACACTTAACTTATTAATGAGAGCAATAGGGCTCATTTGGGACTTATCAGAGTCGAAAGCGATAGGCCTAAAATCAGCGCGATTTTCAAAGGCATACCAAAACTGCACCACGAGTAGGTGACTGAAATTTGTATGGGAAATAGGGGCAGGTGGCAACTCTTGATACTACCCATGCACTGCCCCATATATGCTCAGAATACGCGCGCGGGAACACCATGGAGCGTGCACGTAAATTTTCCTCCCATGATGCCGCCAACCCATGCACCAGGCACTAGGGGATCTGCACACACATACACACACACATGGCGAAGATTCGTGGGGCACTATGTTATTAAATATAATAATGAATAATGTGATGACGCAATGGGTCAAAGAAGAGACACGGTTTCGAGGTGAGGACACACCAGCAACGTTAGATTTACTGTTTACCAAAGAACCCGATGTAATAGAATCATTGAAATATCTCTGTCCTTTAGGAAAAAGTGATCATGTGGTCATTGAGTTCCAGATGTTAATAGAGAACGTCGAGCCAAGAGACGCTTCATAGACAGGGAAGATACAACTTTGGGAAAGCAAATTTTACAGGATTGAGAGACGTTTTTGGAAATCCAGATTGGAGAAAATTCAGAGAAACAAGAGAGATACAGAGGAAGTGGGGTATCTTTCTAGACCTCTATAGTTTGGGAGTGGAAAAATTTGTACCAAGAGTAAGAGGGAAAGAAAACAGGAAAAAGGAGTGGTTTAATAGAAGGTGTATAGCAAAAAAAGAGAGAGATAAGGCATGGAACAACTGGAGAAAGAGAGGTAACAAGAGAACAAAGGAAGAATATAAAAGAACAAGAAATGAATACACAAGAATACGTAGAGAAGAAGAAAGGAATTTTGAAAAAGGTATAATAGACAAATGCAAGGATGAACCCAAACTGTTTAATAGATTTGTTAATGGCAAACTGAAACAAAAGGAAGGAATCACCAAACTGAAAGTAGAAGGAGAGGTCTATAAGGATGCGGCAATGCAAGCAGAAATATATGAACAAACATTTCCAGTCAGTTTTCACTAAAGAAAAGGAGCTTGTGGAAGGGGAGGGAGTGATTCGAAATGTTCCGGTGATAAAAGATATAAAATTGGAGGTACAGGAAGTGTATAAATTACTGGAAACTCAAGATGTAAGGAAAGCCCCAGGACCTGATGGAATTTCTAATTGGGTACTGAAGGAATGCAGAGAACAACTAGTGGATAAAATTCACAGTTTAATCGTATGCTCACTGGAAGAGGGGAAAGTGCCACAAGAATGGAAGAGGTCAAATGTGGTACCAATTTACAAGGGAGGAAACAGGGAAGAACCCCTGAATTATAGACCAGTGTCTCTAACCAGCATGGTCGCAAAATTGTGTGAAAGAATCCTGAATGACAGATGGATAAAATATCTGGAAGAGATGAATATTTTGGCTGAATGTCAGTTTGGATTCAGAAGTGGAAGGTCATGTGTTTCTAACTTGTTGAGCTTTTACTCAAGAGCGATTGACGTGGTACAGGAGAGAGATGGTTGGGTGGATTGTGTGTACTTAGATTTAGAGAAGGTCTTTGACAAGGTACCTCATAAGAGACTAGGACTGAAGGGGAAACTTCTGGAATGGATGAGAGACTTTTTGAGAGACAGACAAATGAGGACAGTAATAAAGGATAGGATGTCTGGATGGAGGGAAGTAACAAGTGGAGTCCCTCAAGGCTCGGTGTTGGCGCCAGTAATGTTCCTGATTTACGTAAATGATATGGTAGATGGAGTGAATAGTTATGTAAGTCTGTGTGCTGATGATGTAAAGATCTTGAGGAAGGTAGAGGTTGAGGAGGATTGTAAAATACTGCAGGAGGATTTGGATAGGATACACGATTGGAGCCAGACGTGGGAAATGAAATTTAATGTAATGTAAAATATTGGAAATGGGTAAAAATACCAGGAGGCCATCACTGAATTATTCATTGGGTAATGAATTAATCACAAAAAGGAGAGAAGAGAAAGATTTGTGAGTGCTGGTCCAAGATAGTTTGTCACCAGAAAAGCACATTAACAAGATAGTTGGAGAGACTTATAAACTCTTGACTAACATAAGAGTAGCATTTCATTATATGGATGAGGAGATGATGAAAAAATTGATAGTGGCTATGATCCACCCCAGGTTAGAATATGCAGCAGTAGTGTGGTCCCCACACAAAAAGAAAGATATAAACAAGATTGAGAGAATACAAAGAACAGCAACCAAGAGGGTCCCCGGTCTGGCAGACCTGTCATACAGAGAGAGGCTGGAAAAGCTGGATTTGCCTTCCTTAGAGGAAAGGAGAAAGAGGGGAGACATGATTGCAGTGTTCAGGACCATGGTGGGAGTAGATAAAATTGACAAAGAAGATCTGTTTGTATGGGATAAGAAAGCAACAAGAGGACACGGAATGGAATTGAAAAAGTCAAGCTGCTTGAATGATATCAAGATATATAGCTTTCCTTATAGAAGTATAGACTTATGGAATAGCCTGGACAAAGAGATCGTCCAGTCTAAAAACTTAAACGAGTTTAAAGTTAAATTTGACTTACTGAGAAACAGCGACGGAAACCCACGAGCATAGTACAATCCGTGTATATCACAATTAGGTATATTAGGTAAATACTTAAATATTTGGAACGACTTAGACACAGAGGTGGTGCATGAGAAAAACATTCATGTGTGTAAAGGTAGACTTGATAAATGTGGATATGGAGACAGGACAACTCGAGCATTGCTCAATTCCTGTATACTACAAATAGCTAAATACAAATAGGTAAATACACACACACACACACACACACACACACATACCAAGCTTAAGGGACCTAAGCTACGAAGAAAGACTAAATAAACAGAATCTACCAACACTACAGGAGAGAAGGAAAAGAGGTGACATGATAATGCTATATAAGTGCATATCAGGAAAGGAGAAAATAGACATAAATGATTACTTAACATATGGAGAAGCATCAGCAAGAGGACACTGCAAAAAACTGCATAAGAAGAGAGGTGATAAAGACGTAAGGAAATTCAGTTTCCCAAACAGAGCAATTGATCAATGGAATGCACTACCGAATGAAATAGTGTGTGCCAAAACAATTCACAAATTTAAGGATATGTACGATAAATATGGTCTAAGACACGGGACAATACGAGCTTGACTCATTCCTGTAAAGATACAATTAGGTAAGAACAATTAGGTAAGAACACACACGAGAGAAAGGGGTCTGCACACACACACACACACACACACACACACACACACACACGTAGAGGGATTCAACCGAGTAGGATGTGCGACATCGGCGCTCCATACTGAACCAACACGGCCAGTGGCATTACCTAAATTAGTAAATTTGCATGAGTCAAGCTCTGTACTAGGTTAGACTAAATGATTTTTCATTATTAAAAGGAAAAAAAAAAAAAAAGTTTAAACAAGACTTGTTCAAACAGGAAAGAAAAACAAGACAAAAGAATATGCTGAGTCATCTGAGGTTTGTTTAGACTACAACAATACGAGGATTGTAAGTATATACTTTGCACTTTTAGTATTGCAAAATGGATACATACTTTAGTAAAGCAAATCTGGAAAAGAAAAGGGATAAAAGTAAAAAGCAAAATGATGATTTCTACCAAGAACTGGTTGAAGTGGAGACTCATAATAGACTGGTTGAACGTGTAAACAAACTAGAAATGGCTTTCAAAAATGAAATTGATGAAATAAAGAAGCAAATGCACTTGCAAAAGGAAGAAATAGAAGAACTAGGAAGGGAGGCCAATAAGAAAGACACAACCATCAGTGAACTAACAGTGGAATTGAGTACACTTAGGAAGAAAGTGAGTGAAATGGCAAGTACAGTAGTCAATCACGAGAGTGTTATGGAAGAGTTCAAAAATGACACAGAGACAATTAGGCAAGTAAGCAGTCTTATTGACCAGAGCAGTGATACTGAGGAGAAGATAACACAGGTGAATGAAGCTGTGCAAAGCTACAAAAATGATGTGGAAACCACGTATGCTGATATGGTGAAAGTAAAGAAAGACTTAGAAACAAGGGTGGAGGAAAAAAGCATTAAAAAGGAAGTGAAAAGAATAATCCAAAACAATCCAAAGTTAGTCAGAGATTCAGTAGATATAAACAAATCTATAGTAATCACTGGTATAGAAGAGGAAGATCAAAAAAACAAGATCACTAGAGACAAAAAGGAGATGGCAAATGTAATGAGCTCACTGAAGGAAGTATCAGAGGAAATCTGTAGTAAAGACATAGAGGAACACTAAAGGTTAGGGAAATATGAGAAAAGCAAGACAAGACCTCTAAAGGTGACTTTCCAGAGTGTAAACACTGTGGAAGAGATACTAAAAAATGCAAAGAATCTTATGGAAAAAGAGGAGTTCAAAAATGTATGGATAAAAAGATGCCTAACACAAGAGGAACTGGAATTACTGAAAGAGAAAAGGGAGGAAGCAAAAACAAAAAATGAGGGAAGATCGGAAGAGGAGAAGAAGAAGTTTTTTTTACAAAGTAATAGGATTGCAGGTACGAAAGTGGTACACAAACAGGATGGAATAAAAAGGAGGAAGGTAGTAGAACCATGTCATGACAAGTATATAAACAAGAAGATAAAGTTGATGTACTCAAATGTGGATGGAATGGTATCTAAATTACTAGAGATGAATGATTATGCAAGAGAAAATGACCACAAATAATATGCCTAACTGAAACAAAATTAACACCAAGGATATCCAATGACATACTAAACTTAGAGGAATACAATATATGGAGAAGAGACAGAAATTTAAAAAAAGGAGGAGGAATTATAATATTAACTAAGAAAAATCTAAAAGTCAATGAAATAAAACTAGATATACCATCACAAGTAGAACTGATTGCAGTAGAGATCAACACATCTGAAGGTAAAGTAATTGTAGCCAATTTGTACATGCCACACATATCAAACACATGGGAAAGAGATGAATATGAGGACCTGGCAGAGAGTATAATTCAGAGTTTAAGATCATTACTACATAAAATGGAAGAGAAATCAGAAAGAATTATACTAACTGGGGATTTCAGTACAAATATAAATTGGAATACTCTAGATATAATTAGCCAAGAAAGCTGTTGGGACCAAAAGCTCCTGGATCTCGTACAAGAGTTCTTCCTAACCCAACATGTGAGGGAAACCACCAGAAAAAGAGGACTTGATGTACCTTCAGTGCTAGATCTAATATTTACTAGGCAAGAAAATGATATTGACAGTTTAATATATCACCTTTCACTCGGCAAAAGCGATCATGCAGTATTAAATTATAACTTCAGGATAGCATATGACATAGTAAACAGCAATGACAGTTACAAAAAGAGCCTAAACTATAAAAAGGGAGATTATCAAGACCTAAAGAAGTATTTCTTAGAAGTTGATTGGGAAAATGAGCTTAGAGGACAAGATTTAAATGCTGTATATAAAAAATTCTGTGAATTTTATAAAATAGGAGTCCAGAAGTACATCCCTCAGCAAAAAGAAGCAGATAAGAAAATACAGAAATGGTTCAATACAGAATGTAAAAAATCAAAAGAAAGAAGAGATTTGTTGTGGAATAGATACAGAAGACATAATAGTGAAAGGGCGTATAATAATTACAAACAGGCAAGAATCGATTATAAAAGAATAAGGAGGGAAGCCCAAAAACAGTTTGAGGAGGATATAATAAATAAAAGTAGTGATCAACCAAAGCTGTTTTACAGCTACATCAGAAGCAAAACCAAAGTAAAAGATATAATACAATCTATTACGGACGAGCGAATCACTTATACGCAAGAGAAAGATATTTGTGAAGCACTAAATAAGAATTTCCAATTAGTTTTTACAGAAGAAAAAATTTTGAGAGGGACTATATGGAACATGCATGTCCACACATACTACCAGATACACAAATATCAGAGAAAGTAATATGGCTGGAGTTAAGTAAATTAGACAGAGGAAAAGCAAGTGATCCTGATGAAATTTCATGTTGGGTACTACGAGAATGTGCAAAGGAGTTAAGTAAACCATTATTTTTAATTTTCAAGAAATCCTTGAGTCAAGGTAAACTACCTGATATTTGGAAGAAAGCAAATATGGTCCCCTTATTCAAGAAAGGAAATAGACAAAATGCACTCAACTACCAACAAAGTATTACTGACCAGTGTTGTAAGCAAGGTATTAGAAAAGCTTATAAGAAAAGCTTGGGTAAATCATCTAGAAGAACAAAGTATGATAACAGAAAGGGTATTTGAAAAGCCTATAAGAAAAGCTTGGGTAAATCATCTAGAAGAACACAGTATGATAACAGAAAGACAGTGTGGTTTCAGAAAAGGAAAATCATGTGTTACTAATCTGTTGAGCTACTATGACAGAGTAACAAATACAATACAGGAAAGAGAAGGATGGGTGGACAGTATCTGTTTAGATTTCAAGAAAGCTTTTGACACAGTACCACACCAAAGACTTTTATGGAAACTGTACCATCAAGGAGGAATTCGAGGCAAACTGTTTTGTTGGATGCAAGATTGTCTTATAAAAAGAGAAATGAGAACAGTACTAAGAGGAAACTACTCATCATGGAAAGAAGTGACTAATGGAGTACCACAGGGTTCAGTGCTGGCACCAATCATGTTTTTAGTGTATATAAATGATATAAACAGTAACACTAGAAATGAAAGCTATCTGAATATGTTTGCAGATGATGCAAAAATACAAAGGAGAATTACTAACACAGACTCTTGTAAAGAGCTACAAGAAGAATTAAATAAACTTCATGAATGGAGTAATACATGGCAAATGGAATTCAATGTGGACAAGTGTCATGTAATCAAGTTTGGTAAAAGTGGAAAAAGACCTGATTGGGATTATAAGTTAGGAAATAAAACCCTATACACACCAGAAAGAGAGAAAGACCTAGGTGTGATTATCAATAACAGACTATCTCCGGCTGACCACATCAACGAGAAGGTACGGAACATGTATACACTGCTTGCAAATATGAGAGTAGTATTCACATACTTAAATGAAGACATGCTAAGAAGGATAATAACATCATTCATTAGACCAACCCTGGAATATGCATCAGTAGTCTGGAGTCCTCATCTCAAAAAACACATAGACAAGATTGAAAAAGTTCAAAGGGCCGCTACAAGATGGATACCAAGCTTAATGGACCTAAGCTACGAAGAAAGACTAAATAAACTGAATCTACCAACACTACAGGAGAGAAGGAAAAGAGGTGACATGATAATGCTATATAAGTGCTTATCAGGGAAGGAGAAAATAGACATAAATGATTACTTAACATATGGAGAAGCATCGGCAAGAGGACACTGGAAAAAACTGCATAAGAAGAGAGGGGATAAAGACGTAAGGAAATTCAGTCTCCCAAACAGAGCAATTGATCAATGAAATGCACTACCGAATGAAATAGTGTGTGCCAAAACAATTCACAAATTTAAGGATATGTACGATAAATATGGTTTAAGAGATAGGACAGTCCGAGCTTGACTCATTCCTGTAAAGATACAATTAGGTAAGAACACACACACGAGAGAAAGGGGATCTGCACACACACACACACACACACACACACACACACACACACACACACACACACACACACACACACACACACACACACACACACACACACACACACACACACACATATACACACACACACACACACACACACACACACACACACACGCATACAAGAGAGAGAGAGAGAGAGAGAGAGAGTTACATGTAAATTGTATAATGATGTATGCTTTGTTGGCAGTGCGTAAAGTAATTTATCATAGTTTGAGAGAGAGAGAGAGAGAAAGAGAGAGAGTTATGAGTAAAATGTTTAATAATGTATGCTTTGTCAGCAATGTGTAATGTAATTTATTGTAGAGAGAGAGAGAGAGGGGGGGGGGGTGTTGATGACTTCTAGGCTGGAATCTTGGGGGTTTTGAGGAGCCTGCACCACGTATTGCAGAGAATAGTAACTGGCACTTTCTTTGAAGCCTCTGCCCAGTTCAGTATGGTGTCCTTGATATTATACTTCTTGAAATTGTCCAGTGTCCTCTTCCCCCTGGTGTCCAGATACCCCTCTTCCTCCATCCATTCCTCAGTCACCACTAAGCACTGGTCCAGGTAAATATTTCAGTAATGCCTCTTGGCACTTTCAATCACCCCTTGGTCCTTTGGCTGAAGTAAGGCAGTCGTGTTGGGAGGTAAAAATATTGCCTTTATTTTTCCATCCTTGGAACACAATTTCGCAGTGGAAGGGTGGGCTGGGGTGTTGTCAAGGAGGAGCACAGCCTTTACATACTCCTACTGATGCCATGCCAAGCCTGGTACTGCCGATCGGAGGGATCAGAACTGTGATGGAACCAGTTGTTGATAATATCCTATGTAAACCAGGCAGAAGGATTGCTGTGGTATTCCGTAGGAAGCTTGTCCATAATATCTTTGAGAGCCCTTGGCTTCCTACTCTTACCCACAACAACTGGTTTCGTGCAGTAGGACCCGATGGCATTAGTGCACTCCAACACCAATATGCGATCCTTTGCACTCTTCCTCCCTGGAGTGCTGCTTATAGTCTTGGAGGCCAGTGTATTTTGGGGGAGTGACTTCCAAAAAAGACCAGTTTCGTCAGTGTTGTATATTTGGAAGTCGTGGAGCCCCTCAATTCTCCTTCAGCTCACGAGACTGGTCTGTGAAGGGGTCCACTGTGTTGGTGCTTAGAAGCTTGCCCTCGATAGCCTTATTCACAATGCTGTGACGCCACCTAAAGCGCCACAGCCAGCCATCACTGCACTTGAAATTCTCGTGGTCTAAGTGATGAGCAAGACTCTGCGCTGCATGTTGAATATCAACACCTTGAACAGGAACACCCTCTGCTCTCTCCTGTGTGTACCACTTATACACTTTCTCGTTGAGATTTTCCATGGGAAATCATCGCTTGTGGTAGAGTTCCTTTCCCTTCTTGCCAGCCTCCACTGCTTTCATGGCCTTCTTCACCTTCTTCACCTAGATGAGGTCATGGACTGTTGTCTTCTTCATGTCGTATTTATTCATGAGTTGACTTCGTGTTGCCCCCTCCTCATACTCTTGAATAATTTTATATTTCTCGGTCAGTGAGAGAGTCCTCCTCTTCCCCTTGCTTGAGGATGAAGGGCTAGGTGATTTTGAAGCCATTCTTGCCATTGGTAGGTACAGTAGTGCAGGTAGGTCACATGTGGTATGAGAGGTAACGCAATTGAGAGAGGTAAAGGTGAGAGAGAACCACATGGAGCGAGTACTACGCACAGACTGAGAGAGAGCCAGCGTGGAAAGGGGTGAGGTGCGCGGGCTAGCTAGCCTATATGACTTATAGCACGGGCTGGTGGATGCTTCCACAACGGTGAGTCACGGGAGCCAGCTGATATGCGAATTTCCGCTGCATACACCAAACAAAGGTCGCTATATCCGGTGGAAGTTTGCTCTGGAAATGGTGGGTCACTGTATCCAAAGGTCACAGTAAAAGGGTTTGTCATATGAAGTGTTTATTGCACATTCTTAACAGGAAGCACACATTCTGATATATAGATTTAGAGCAATTGATATCAGGTATAATGAAGTTCCATTCCTTTAAAGTATTTGTTCACTACCTGATGTACATAATGAAGTGTGATGTCTTTCAGGTGAATGGTAAAAGAGCAGGTGGACAGTGGATGGCTAATGTACAGGGATGCCAGTAGTCAGTGCAGTGGAATAGCTGATGTGGACTCTGCTGACCCCAGCTGTATGGTAATGCTTGTGGCAGGACTCAAATCCTCACAGTGTGCCTCCTGGATCCATGTGCATAAAGTGCTGTACAGGGTTATCAGGTTCACAGAGTTTCTGGCCTAATGGCAGCTCTTGTTCCAGATCACAGCTGAAGTCAGATCCATGAAGCAGACTTATCAACACTGTGGTCATCATGGAGCTGCTTTAGTACTAAATGTGAAGGATGCACAGTTATGAGATCATATTTTGTGTTGACTTGGCAGATCCTATAGGAGGTACCTTGACCAGCAATTTGTGGGTTATTCTGTGTAGTGTCCATCAGTGTAAGAAATATAAATATATGATTTGTGGTGAGAGTTCATCCTGAATTATTTCGTTGTTGTAATATCATTTTTGCCTGTTGTACTAATGGTGTTTTATGTAGATACATGAAAATAGTTGTTAAAATTGATAGACAATTAGAAACAGAGTGGTAAATTTAGTGTGGCTGTTGGTGATTTAAGAATCAAAGATATTAAACTGTCTGTTAATTGACAGTTGTGATTCAGTGGTAGTGATCTGTGTTTTGGCTGATACTGATTATTAGTTGTGATTATGTGCTGAGTTATGGCCTTGTTTTAGCAGTTATGTTTATGTAGTATGGGTAACATTTTTCACATGACTGATGTTGGTCAGTGGTTATTGTATATTGATGGCAGGTAGTTTAGTTAACAGTGAGGTGAAGCAGAGTGGCGAGCAGACAAAGTCTGGTGTGCAGTAAGAAAAGTGGGATAGTTTATAAAATGTACATGGTTAAGAACCAGATGTGAATTTAGAGGCAAATGAAAAAGTAATGGAGGTTTTGAAGGAAGAACCAAATGTGGAGGTAGAGGGTGAAGTGAGTGAAGATGTGGTGGAAGTGGATAAAAAAGAAGAAGCAGATGTGAAGTTAGAGTGTGAGGTGGGTGAGGAATTATACATTAACGAGAAAGGGATTGTCCAAGACAAATTCACGCTCTCAGCTGAAGTTGAAAATTTCAAGTGTTTTGAGTGTGGGAAACTGTTTGTATATAAAAGCCAACTTTTGCGGCATGCAGTAATGCATTCAGGAGTGAAGGAGTTCAAGTGTAATGTATGCGGTAAATTGTTTGGGAGAAAAGGTCACCTCACCCAGCACCTATTAATTCATTCTGGAGTGAGAAATTTCAAGTGTGATGAATGCGGTAAACTGTTTATTCACAAAAGCAATCTTAACAACCACCAACAGATTCATTCAGGAGTGATATTCAAGTGTGATCAATGTGGTAAAGTATTTAGTCATAAGAATCATCTCACCCAACACCTGCGCATTCATTCAGGAGAGAAGTTCAGGTGTAGTCAATGTGGTAAGCTGTTTTGTCAAAAAAGTCATCTTATGCAGCACCTTCTTATTCATTCTGATGAGAAAAAGTTCAAGTGTGATGAATGTGGTAAGATGTTTACCCTTAAAGGCCATCTCACCCGGCACCTACTTATTCATTCAGGAGAGAAGAAATTCAAGTGTGATAATTGTGGTAAACTCTTCAGCGGGAAGGGCAATCTCTCCCTGCACCTACTTATTCATTCAGGAGAGAAGAAGTTCAAGTGTGATGAATGTGGTAAACTGTTTAGTCAAAGAAGCCATCTAACCCAGCATCTACTTATTCATTCAGGGGAGAAAAAGTTTCAGTGTGATGAATGTGGTGAGCTGTTTAGTCGTAAAAGCACCCTCAGCACTCACCAACTTGTTCATTCAAGAGAGAAAAGGTTCAAATGTCATGAATGTGGCAAGTTGTTTAGTCATAAAAGCAGCCTCAGTCGACACCAACTTACTCATTCTGGGGAGAATTCCAAGTGTGATTAATATATTAATCTTTTTAATCAAAGAAGACAAAAGCAAAGTATGTTGCCATTCAACAAGGAGCCAAGGAGCTTTTGTGTTTCTATATGAGGCGCTGAGTGGAATAACCTCTTGTCCACCACAGTGACCATTTTGGAGTAAAGTACACCAACGTATTCCCCAAACCCTCTTCTACTATTACAGTAACGAATCATGTGAAAAAATGCCCCAAACAAGGGTGAAAAAAACCATTTTATAGAGGGTACTGTCTGACCTTGCTGGACACGGTGTTTATACTCTGCCAGGTGGACATTAGGTCCATTTTTGCCTGAATAATCCAGTCAGAAAATTGTTGTGGCTTAGCATTGTCTTCCCCAAGTCCTGAACCTTGGAAACCAACGTCAGGCTCAGTTATTCCACTGGTGTTAAGGTCGATTTTTCTTATGTATTCACTTTCAGACACGCATCTATTGTTAGCCTCATGTGGGTGAAGTCCCAGAATGCTAGTAATAACCACTCGAGCACCACAGGCCACCACGGACAGATTTTCTTAGCTATATTTTATTTTTTTGTGCTGGTTTTGTGCTATATTAATGGATATTGTGAAAGTGTATACATACATCGTAAGGTTGGCTTGCAATAACATACATTTTTGGGAAAATGCAGTTCATTGTTATCAGGAAAGAGGAGAAAGATGCTGTTAATATATTGTTCTTTCAAAATGCCATTGATTTACATACTCTAACATGCAAGCAGATGTTTTCAGCTACATTTGAAAAAAAAAAAATCAGAATATCTTTATCGGTTGAAAAGATATGGCATTTTGAAAGTAAACAAACTTTAACAGCATTTCTCTCCATTTTCTATATATGGCACATGAGAGGTTACTCCATTCAGCGCCTCATATGGTATAGTAGTGTGTCCTGCTGTTGTAATATTACTTTATGTGGGTTTAGTAATTACTTTATTCCAGCCAATCCATCTATCCATTATAGCCAGATGCCATAATCCTGTAAGGGGTGGCTGTTTGTCTTTAAGTTAGTTGTTTTACGGGGAGGGGCACTAACCTTCCGCCAACCCATTTGTTGACAAGTAACATGTATGGTTTGGTTGTATGGTTACAGCTCAGCATTTTAAATGGTTTCCTGGCATACAGGAAACCATTTGGCTTGTCACTCAATGTAAAGCCACCTGAAAAGGAAAAAGATAAAAAGTTGCAGGAAAGATAAGAGAAACAGGACTACAGGACAGAAAAAGAATGATAAAAGTGAAGGAGAAGTAGGCAGCACTACATCAGCTGAGTGGTTGATGGTCACCACCACCTACTACCATTCCAGTTAATGCCTTGTAATATTTAGCTTGGGAGAGACTCCCATTACCTTTAGGGTTAATGAGGCTCTTGGTGAATTTCTTCAGTTTGACAGCTATTTCTTTATATTCAAGCTACTTGCAGATAATACTAGAAAAAAAAAAAGTTATTGTAAACATCTATCTATTGTAAGATGCCTCAATCCCGTATGGGGTGGCCACAAACAAATCACCTCCACGTTGCCTGGTTCCCCACCATTTCACTGCCCTGCTGCCAACTCACACCCCCCTCTCTCATATACCTCTCCATTCCATCCCTCCATCTCATCCTCAGCCTCCTTCTCCCTCTCCCCTCCTCCACCTCACTCACATACACTCTCCTTGTCAGTTTCTCACCCTCCATTCTTTCCACATGGCCAAACCACCTCAGTGTGTTCCTCCTAACACTTCCTATCACATCTGCATCCACACCACAATGCTCCATTATATCCTCATTTGTCAGCCTGTCTCTCCATGTGACTTCACAGGCTCCTCTTAAATAACTCATATCCACTGCTCCCACTCTTGACTTGTGTCCTTCCAACAACGTCCAGGCTTCACTTCCATACATTAGAGTTGGTATCACAATACTGTCATGTAACTTTTTCACTTCCATGCTCACTTCCCTGTTTCTTATCACTGCTTTCAAGGATCCAGCAACCTTTCTTCCTTGTTGTACCCTTTCAAGCACTTCACCCTCCAAACTTCCATCCTTACTCACCACACTCCCCAAGTACTTAAATGTACTCACATTTTCCAATTCCTCACCATCCAACCTCACTGTACATTCACTGACTTCACCTCTCTCAAAGAGCATCACTTTACTCTTCCCTACATTCACCTTTAGATTCCATTTCTTATACACTCCCCCAAACTCATCCGCCAAGCCTTGCAGTTCCCCTTCGTCTTCACTTAACAACACAGTATCATCTGCAAACAACAGAACAGTGAGTTTCCAAACACAACCCTCTCTCACTAGGGCCACTCCAACATCCACTGCCGTACCTTGTATCTCTTTTATTACCCGATCCATGTACAAATTGAACAACCATGGAGACATGGCACATCCCTGTTTCAACCCAACATTGTAAACATGTACGGATAAAAAACTACAGAAACAAGATGTAAAAAGCACAGAAGCAAGACAGTATTTGGGATGGGAGGAGTCAGAATTCTGTGCCCCTTATTTCATTCTGCACTGTTGTTGTTGTGTCACCTCAGTCAGATTGAGCAGGTCCGTCATCTGCAAGCAGTTGCCATTGCAAGGGTGAGTGGTATAATGAACTGATATTCTCATGGAGTAGATCATGCCTTGTCACTATAAGGCACAGGGTTTAGTGTGGAGGTTTGGCGCCTGGGTGGATGCCACGTTTGTCTACACCCAATTAATTGGGCCGCCATATTAGGCTCCACATCATCCCATTATTTGCTATATGGCTACCACCCATCATTGTAAATGTTTTCCTGAGTTATAGGAGTTACAGGCTTGTCACTCAATGTAGAGCAGCCTGATGTGTAATATAGTCAGGCCATGCTGTATGTTCATTCACTGTGTGGTAAATTGCTAGAATGATGAACTAAATGTAATACCCAGTTTTGCTATAACAGTGGCAAAATGATCACAAATTCACTAATATAATGTCTCCCAGCCATCTGTTGAGCCAGTATGGCTTCCCAGTGTTTACATTTGTTGTGATTTGCTGCCTTTCATTTGAGTTTGTGCATGAAAGGCCATTATAAGTGTCAAGTGTGCAATAAATAATGCAGTGTGTGATCTGAGTGAAGTGATAACTTTTGTGTGCAAAATCCTAGAACTTGTGACCTGATTATGTCTGGCAAGGCTGCTACCCCTAGTGGAAAGCATGGCGCCATTGAGGGTGGTGAGGGTAAGACTATTTCTTTTTAAGATTTTGGATATATGGTCATAAGCCCCCCTTCCTATCTTCACTGAACCCATTTTATATTTACCTTGCCATATGATAATCTGCTGTGTGATTTTCACTTTACATAACCTCATCTTGCCAGGCATGACTGTAAATGGTGAGAACGGATGGGAGAAACAGAAAGACGAGGACACACACACAAAAAGAATGATAGACTTTAAGAGGAAGTAGTGTGCAGCACTATATCAAGTGTTTGGATGATGGGTGCTCCACCTATCACCACATTTCCAGTTTAGCAGGTATGTAGTACTGATTATAGAATGCTGGATATCTTCTCCGTCCAAAATATGCTCTCTTGTGTCTGCACTTTTCACATTTCTTGTTTCTTTACTTTTTTCATCCCTACATGTTGACTGTTATTTTAGAATGGAGTTATAAAAGAGATACATGGTAGGGCAGTGGGCTTTGGAATGGCCATAATTAGAGAGGGCTATGTTTGGAAGTTTCCTGCTCTGTTGTTTACAGATGATACTGTAAGGTAAAGTGAAGATGAAGGGGAGCTACAAGGTTGGGTGAATGAGTTTGGGAGTATATTTAGAAATGGAATCAAAAGGTGAATGTTGGGAAGTGTAAAGCTGTGGGAGTGTATTTAGAAATGGAATCAAAAGGTGAATGTTGGGAAGAGTAAAGCTGTGGGAGTGTATTTAGAAATGGAATCAAAAGGTGAATGTTGGGAAGAGTAAAGCTGTGGGAGTGTATTTAGAAATGGAATCAAAAGGTGAATGTTGGGAAGAGAAAAGCTGTGTTCTTTGAGAGACATGAAGTCACTGAATGCACAGTGAGGTTGGATAGTGAGGAGACTGAGAATGTGATTGCAATTAAGTACTTGGGTAGTGTGATGTGTAAGGATGGAAGTTTGGAGGATGAAATGCTTGAAGGGGTACAGCAGGGAAGAAGAGTTGCTGGTTCATTGAAAGTAGTGATAAGAAACGGGAAGCGAGCATGGAAGTGAAAAGTCACTGCATGATAGCATTCTGATCCTCATTCTAATGTATGTTAGCAAAGCATGGACCTTGTTGGAAGGACACAAGTCAAGAAAGAGAGCAGTGGAAATGAGTTATTTGAGGGAAGCCTGTGGAGTTCCATGGAGAGACAGACTGACAAATGAGGAAATGAAAGAGTATTATGTTCTGAATGTGGATGTGATAGATAGCACTAGGGGAAATCCACTGAGGTGGTTTGGCCATGTCGAAAGAATGAAGTGAGAGACTAACTGGGAGTGTTTGTGAGTGAAGTGAAGTGGAGGGAGGGGGAGACCGAAGATGAGATGGAGGGATGGAGTAGAGAGGTATGTGAGAGGGATAAGTTGGAAGTTGGGAGGAGGGCAGCAAAATGGCAGGGGCCAGGACGACATGGAGTTGATTTGTTTATGGCTATCCCTTATGGGAATAAGGCATCTGACTGTATGTAGATGGGCAGATAAAAATGTAGCTGATTTTGGTGCAAGGGAGACAGTAGTATCTCACAGGAAAAATTATAAGTTTCCCAGTAACCCCTGAAAGATCCAAACCCTCTGCTTATTGTGCTCTTTATTTCCTGTCTCAGAAACGTCCGCCTTAACGACACAGACACATACAGTAAATCCTCGCCTTATCGTACCCCAATGTAACAGATTTCAGATTTATCAAACACCTCTGATTCCACCAAACTTTTTTTGTTCTACCTAATTTCGATAAGTGAGGCTAATCACGTTGCCCATCTGAACCGCCAGCAACGTGTGGGGTGGCTCACAACACAGTTGCCAAGGTAAAGGGATATAAGTAGAAGCGAAAGGAGGTGACTAGCTACAAAGAAGACAAACTGGTGGCGTCAGCCTAGCTCCATTTATGTGCATTTTTATGTAAGAAGTTTATGGATTCCCCAGAAGCTACAGGCACTAAGAAAATTTCTTTATTTATTAAATAAAGAAAGAGTGACATGTGCAGATAGATCTAAGCAGAACTGAAAGGAGGCGACTAGCTGTGTAAATTACCTAACAAAGGAGACACCCTAGCACTGTTAACTTGGCTGTGCATCTTTGTGTATGTTTATGTAAGTGCATTATTATTTTTCCATTGGAGCTACAGGGGCTAAGAATACTTTTTTATTACAACTGAGAGTGCAATGCATAAATGGATATGAGTAGAACTGAAAGCAGCTTAGTTAAACAAGTTGCATGACACAAAGGAGACAGCCTGGCACTGTTAACCAGGCGCTGTGCATATGTTTATGTTTACATTAATATATTATTATTTTAATGGTAGGTGCTGGCGACCATCATCCACTCACTTGGTGTGGTGCTGCCTGCTTCTTCCTTGGCCTTTGTCATTCTTTTTCTGTGCCTTCCCTCCTCTCTTCCTGTTTCTCCCATTTTTTCTGTCACTTCTTATTGCTTTTCTTTCCTTTACAGGTGGCTTTACATTGAGTGACAAGCCAAATGGTTTCCTGTAAGCCAAGAAACCATTTACAACGCTGGGTGGTAACCATATAACCAAACCATACGTGCTCCCTACTTGTCAACAAGTGGGTTGGTGGAGGGTTAGTGCCCCTTCCCGTAAAACAAATAACTCAAAATCAAACGGCCACCCCTTATGGGATACGGCATCTTGCAATAGACAGATAGATAGATAGATTATTGATAGATTATTATTTTCTACAGGAGCTAGAGGCACTAAGAGTGTTGCTTTGCCAGTAGGATTAGGTTGGTAGTATATATCTCGAGATAAGAAACATTCTAGAAATTAAGTGTTATGCCATAGGATTAGGTTAATGTATGTATCTGGAGATGTGAGCATCATTCTGGAGATTTTGAGGTGTTTGTTTTACTTACTTTCTATCTTACCTAGGAATTAGTTCTTGTCATTACTGTTATCATGTGTTGTTATTTTAAGTGCATTATTGCATGGGAAAATTAGAGTCCTCTACTAGGCTTTAAAATATTTCGGGCTGCACTAGTAAGGGGAGCAGATGGGGGGGATATTTAAAGTACTATCCAGCACAGCATATACGCCTAGTTCAGTCTCATTCAGTAATGGACAGAGTGAGTTAGTGCATAGCAGTGTCTGTCAGTGAATAGTTAGACATTCAGTGAAGAGTAAGACATTCAGTGAACAGTCAGTGAGACATTCAGGGAACAGTTAGTGAAAAGTGAGACATTCAGGGAACAGTTAGTGAAAAGTGAGACATTCAGGGAACAGTCAGTAAAGAGTGAGACATTCAGGGAACAGTCAGTGAAGAGTGAGACATTCAGTGAATAGTCAGTGGGTCAGTGGCAGGCAGGCTGACAAAAAGTCAGTGACACAATTAATGAGTCAGACAGTGAGAGCTAATCAGTGAAGGACAGGGTAGTTGGTCAGAGAGTCTGTGAAAGTCAGGCAGTTGGTGAACTTATGGTGAACCAGTTGTAGTGCGTGAGGTAGCATAAGAAAGCAGTGTTTTGGAAATGTACTCCTGCTGTGTCAAGAAGGAATAAAACCTGGAAGTGCTCAGTGGCCTTTGATTAACAACTTGGCCTGTCCATGCATCATTTTCGATGTATCAACACACTCTGTGGTTGAAGTAATTGATGTCAGGAGTGGGATAAGTCTTGAGAGATGGAGATTTGTGGATAGGCTGCCAAAAGGGTGGACGTATCTCAGATATTCCAGCAGCACTGAGAACACAGCAAGAAGAAAAAAATCATGAAGAACTAGAGAAATTTTTTGAAGAACAGAGGGAATATTATGAAGAAAAATGAATATCAAGAAGTACAGAAAGGAAACAAAAATATCTACATCAACAAAAAAAAAATATCAAGAAGAAAAGAAATATCAAGACAAACAGGAAGAAGCCCAGGCAAGACTAGGGATCTGCTGAATGGGCACAGACATGCTTTGCTGGCCATGGGAGGAGCTGCAGGATAGGACCAGGAAATTGAAGTAACAAGAGGTTGCATACAACGAGGTAGAGTGAATAAAGAGCCAGATAAAAAGAAAGTGAGTGCAGAGGTTTCCTGTGCGGTGGAGAATGAAGTGAGAAGTGAAATACAGGAAGTGAATAACAGGATCAAATTCCTTGAACAGTGTGTTATGTCCCCACCCCACACTGCCACAGGCTCCAATAGCAGTACTGTACTTCAAAACAGGGAGGACGTTGCCCAGTGATTTGTCCTTCCTATGGTCAGCCTTTAGGCGTACAGTACACAGGATCAGCTTAGGCGTTGTAAACACTTAACTTCTTAAGTTCACTGTTTATATTTTCCAAATAATTACACTTAATGCTTTCCAACTTCACTTCACTATTCTCACAAGCAATTATGTAATTTAACAATCACATAAACAAAACGTCATAAAGAAAAAGAGCAAAAAAAATTAATGTACAACTTATGAATTAACTAGGCTCACTAACAGCAGGCAAATTGGCAACTCTGACTCTTACCGGTACCGGAACTACCGTAAGCAAAAATCTGAGAAACTTCTCGAGCACCTATTTGGCAAATCCCGCTTCTTAACACTAGTGAATAACAGGATCAAATTCCTTGAACAATGTTTGGTTGAGGGTCAGCACCCAATGACAGGTGCACAGAGGTTGGTGGTGAGATTGAAGGAGTAGCGTGCCCAGTGGTCATCAACACAGGATCAGAAAAGTCTTTGATGCAGCTGGATGTGGTGGGTCATCAGCAGTTTCCAGAGACTTTGCAGCAGCTGTATGCAGTTGCAGGATGCTGTTCTGTGCCTGGGGGAACAGTGGGTATTGGGATGTGGCAGGGAGGAAAGGAGACGATCCTGGCCATGTGCATTGCCAACATCAGGAACCCTTGCATCCTGAGTCTGGACTGCCTGGTGTCCCAATGAATACTGTTTGACTTCCATTTGATGTTAATGCGATTAGGAGGAAGGAGTGTTCTGCTGATGGCTGTGGAGCATGGAAGTCTACTGGTGATGACCAAATGGACTGCAGTTATCACCTCCTGAGTCAGAGATGCTACTGCCCTGCAAGATCTACGACTTGCTGCACACTGCCCTGGGATTGGCAGAGCACAGGATCCATGGTATGATAGAACAGGGAGTGATGGTGTGCAAGGGGTGGATGTACTAATGCAGGTGCAGTCCCATAACTCACTATGGGTGGGGGAAAAGGATGTGGCATCGGATGTTGGCACAGTATATGCTAAACACTTTCAGAGACCTTATGGAAGGCAGAGTTATGGTTGCCGTTAATGTTGGGCCCGACCACCCTTTGCAACTCCCGTATCTTTCTGCCACGCAGAAATAAAATGATTTAAGCTTTCTCTCTTACGCAAACCAATTATTTCACTCTACTGGGTAGTTTATTGGGGTGCTATACAACAATATAAAGTGTGGTGTATTGTACAGTAATGTACAGTAAACCCTCATTATACGATGGGGTTCTGTTCCTGAAAACCCCATCGTAAAGCAATCCATCATATAGCAATCCCATCATAACATGGAGTCAATGGGGATACGTTCCCAAACGTGCCTAAACTCTCACGTACACAAACCTTAGCACTCACATACATGAAATATCCTTATTAAAGTAACACATTAATAGTGAATAAAGACAAAAAAACATGAAAACTACAGTATACAGTAGATCATACCTTTACTGAAGCAAGCAACGGTTGTTTATGTGGTTCCTAGACAATTCGCCATGAAGTCAACAATTCGTCGTCATAATATGGACGTTCCCCGTAAGGAATATTCCCCGTCATTCTACAAACATACTTATTACTGATTAACTGATACTTTAATAACTGATTCTCAGGGGGATCTATCAAAGTCTATTTTCATTCAATAGCATTGGCTTTGGATATCATTTGTAAGTTGCACTTTTAGACAATATTTAACTTGTTTCTACCTTGCTGTAGTTGACTTTGAATTATGTTCTAGCATCACCCACAGCGGTTTTCATTAATTTCCATAGGTACTACAACATCCTGGGTATATTTTAAAATTACTTTGAAGAGGTACAAGTACAGTACTAAAAAACTAGTGTACTTCCTAAATAAACTGATATGAAAATAAACGACGGGGAATCATCCTGACAACGAAAAGTCCTGATGGCGAATTGTCTTGTTATTGTTGTGATGGCGAATTGACTTGATGGCGAAATATCCCGAAACATTTATATAGACGTAACATGAAGATTATTTGTTTAATTCCAAAGTATGTCGATCGTTCACTTAAGGTAATTAGGCATTTATATAAATGCCAATGTCTCGTATGTAGCCTTATGCTAAGATGAAGGATCGATCATAAATCAGCTGATTTACGTTTCAATATATTATTATTTTTCATTTAATGCCCATGATTTGATGCCATATTTTACATTTACTATATAAACAATAAACCACCATCACTTTTATAACTTACATAATTAAAAACTAGTGTCCTTGCTAAATAAACTGATACGTAAATAAATGATGGGGAATCGTCCTGACGGTGAATTGTCCCGACTCGGCCTCACAGTCACAGGGACTCACAGCCCTCACTCATCAATGTCAGAACTGCCTGGCTGGGCAGGGCTGGCTGGCTGGGCAGGGCTAGCTAATGAGGCTGGACCGGTGGACAAGTGTGCGTGGTCTAATGCCGACAGTGTGAGGACGTTTTTGTTGCGTTTGCACATTCGCTGTTCACTGAGCCGTGGATGATCCATCGTTGTTGCTAATCGTTCCCATTGTATAGTGGGCATAGGGTACTAAAATTTTGACATTGTATAAGCGAAATATTGTACAAATAGGCATCATATAATGAGGGTTTACTGTAAATTGGTGCTTACAGTAGCAGTATACATTAGTGTTCTACTGTAATATACTGTGTACCGTAGTGTTGGTCGTATTTTAACCCTTGTCTGTCAGGGGTGTTTGTAAAAAAAAAAAAATTGCTGTGGCGCCTGACTTTAGCTGAAGTGCTGTGTGAAGTTACTCAGAGATGTTTTACTACTACCGCTCATAGCAAAGTTACTGTTCATCATAGAGAGCTCAATTTGGTCTCGTTTTGAAGCTTAGTAATTTTACTTTATCATACTGTGTTCAAAAGAGAAATATATGCAAAAATAAAATGAAAAAAAAAAAAAGGTGGAATTTAGCTGACATGTAAAAATCTTACTTTAAAAAAATCCGAAAAAAAAAAACTGTTCAAGACAGAATAATATTTTTTCCTCCAAAATGTAACTGAATAAATTAACTTTCCAGTGATGTATGATTTATTGCACTTGGAGCAATAACACTGAAACTGAACAGGAATTTTTTTTTTACATTAGTTTTTGGCACACCCATAGTTCTACTTAGCGCGTGATGTTTATCTTCTAATGCGTTTAGCGGAGTTATTATTCATCATAGAATGTAAAAGCTTATAGAGGTTGGGGGAGTGGACTTTCTGACCACTACTTGGTGGTGGCCAGAATCAAGGTCCAATTAGGATGGAGAAACAGAAGAAAGGAAGGACGGGAAGAAGGAGTATTTATAAGGAGAGTGGAAAGGTTACAAGAGGATGAGAAAAAAGCAGAGTATAAGAGGGAAGTGGAGGAACGATTGGACAATTATGAATTGGAGCAGATGGGGGACGTGGAAGGTGTGTGCAGGATATTTACAGAAGAAATATGTGCAGCATGTGATGTGGTGTGTGGGATGAAGAGAAGATGGAGGGGTGTGCAAGGAACAGCGTGGTGGAATGATGAGGTGAGACGGGTTGTGGCACAAAAGAAGAAAGCATACAATGAATGGGGGAGAAATAGGGGCGTGGAAGAAGTTGAGAGGCGGAAGAGAGTGTTATATGTAGAAAGAAAGAGAGAGGTGAAAAGATTAGTAAGAGAGAGTAAGAACAGAGCGGATGAGGAATTTGGAAGGAACTTGAATGTAAAGTGGAGGCACTGTAAGAAAATGTTCTGGAATGAGGTGAAAAGAGTAAGACAGGGTGGAAGTGATGTTAGCAGGGGAGTGAAAGATAAAAATGGTGGATTACTAGATAAAAATGGTGGAAAGATTAAATGGTGGAAGGGAGAAAAAGTGGGCAGATGGAGAGAACATTTTAAGGAATTGTTGAACAAAGAGGATGGAAGTAATGCAAGTATAAGCGGCTGGGGAATGGCTGGGAGGAGGAGGGAGGTGAGAAGACAGGAAGAAATCAGTAGGATAGAAGTTGTGGAAGCAATGAAGAAAGTTAAATTGCGGAAAGCCCCAGGAATTGATGGAGTGTGTGGTGAAATGCTGAAGTATGGGGGAGAGATAGTAGTAGAATGGATGTGGAAAATGTGCAGATTGGCCTGGGAGGAAGGTAGAGTCCCGGAGGATTGGAAGTCAGATATAATTATTCCCTTGTACAAAGGAAAAGGGGAAAAAGAAGTATGTGGTAATCATAGGGGCATCTGTCTTCTTAGTATAATAGGAAAAGTGAATGGTGGGATACTTATTGACAGAGTTAGAGAAAGAACAGAGGAAGTAGTTGGAGAAGAACAGGGTGGCTCTAGGAAGGGAAGAGGTTGTGTAGATAAGATATTCATTCTTAGATCTTTAGTGGAAAAGTTTCTAGAGAAGGGAAAGAAGTTGTATGCAGCTTTCATGGATATGGAGAAAGCATATGACAGGGTGGATAGACAAGGATTGTGGAAAGTATTAAGAATATATGGAGTAGATGGGAAGTTGTTGAATGTTGTGAAGAGTATGTATGATGGTGCGAAGGCTGCAGTGCGTGTGGATGGTGAACTGAGTGAATTCTTCTCTTTGAAGGTTGGGTTGAAACAGGGATGTGTCATGTCTCCATGGTTGTTCAATCTGCACATGGATGGGGTAATAAAAGAGGTACAAGGTAGGGTAGTGGATGTTGGAGTGGCCCTGGTGAGAGAGAGTAGTGTTTGGAAACTCCCTGTACTGTTGTTTGCAGATGATACTGTGTTGTTGAGTGAAGACGAAGGAGAGCTGCAAGGCTTGGTGGATGAGTTTGGGAGAGTGTGTAAGAAACGGAATCTAAAGGTGAATGTAGGGAAGAGTAAAGTGATGGTCTTTGAGAGAGGTGAAGTCAGTGAATGTACAGAGAGGTTGGATGGTGAGGAATTGGAAAATGTGAGTACGTTTAAGTACTTGGGTAGTGTGATGAGTAAGGATGGAGGTTTGGAGGGTGAAGTGCTTGAAAGGGTACAGCGGGGAAGAAAGGTTGCTGGTTCCTTGAAAGCAGTGATAAAAAGCAGGGAAGTGAGCATGGACGTGAAAAAGTTACTACATGACAGTATTGTGATACCAACTCTAATGTATGGAAGTGAAGCTTGGACGTTGCTGGAAGGACACAAGTCAAGAGTGAGAGCAGTGGAAATGAGTTATTTAAGAGGAGCCTGTGGAGTCACATGGAGAGACAGGCTGACAAATGAGGATATAAAGGAGCATTGTGGTGTGGATGTGGGTGTGATAGGAAACGTTAGGAGGAATGCACTGAGGTGGTTTGGCCATGTGGAGAGGATGGAGAGTGAAAGACTGACGAAGAGAGTTTATGTGAGTGAGGTGGAGGGGGGAAGAGGGAGGGGGAGGCCGAGGATGAGATGGAGGGATGGTGTGGAGAGGTATATGAGAGAGGGGGGTGTGAGTTGGGAGTGGGGCAGTGATATTGTGGGGGACAGGGCGACGTGGAGGCGATTTATTTGTGGCCACCCTGAACGGAATTGAGGCGTCTGGCAATAGATAGATAGATAGATAGATAGAATGTCAAATTGGTCTAATTTTGAAGCTTTGTAATAATTGTACTTTATCATGGTATGTTGGGAAAAAAACAACAAAATAAAATGTAACTAGCCAGTGCGAGTTACAGTTAACTGACATGCAAACTTGTACACCACCTTACAAAAAAAATTATCCCTCACCAAAAAAACTTCATAATAGTATAATATTTTTTCCAGTGATGTAAAATTTATAGTATTTTGATTAATAATAATGCTGTAAAAATACCAGAACAGAGAACATAAGTTTTTCTGTTTTGGTCGGCTCACCTGAACTTTGTGCATAGCAATGTTTTACCTGAAATGTGTATAGGAAGCTTATTTATCATCGTAATAGCCTCAAATAGGGCTCATTTTGAAGCTGCATAGTTATTCTTTATCTTCCTTATGTAAAACATGAAAAATAAGGGGTCACACTCACCAATAAATCTTGATCCTCAAGGGGTTTTACCTCCTCCCGCCATCAGTTGAGGATCTTGCATAGTATAGGCGCGTTTTCGTGAGGCTTTTAGACAGGTATCGACCGGTGTAGACTGGTCTTATTGCTGTTCTGGCAAGACAATTAGATCGGTACAGACTGGTCCAAGTAGTCCTGCCCCACAAGCTAGCCTAGGTGAGACTGGTCTGCACACAAACGTATGTGCGTCAGCAACAGCCAAGAAGGAGGCGAGGAGCATCCATGGCAGAGTGTAAACATCGATGGTCAACAATGGCGGACTTGGGAATAAGGTTTGTTTTAAACTACTGTACATTTTTAACGCTAGCAGAAGCCCATGATTATCCAAGAAGGAAACCAAATAAATCTCACCATGAAGTAGAGTCTTTGTATTACTGTAGGTCGCACAAAATAAGATTATTAAAGCATTAATGACCGAGATAAAAATCAAGGAGAAGCATGAAATTTGTATAATCAATGCTACTCCCTGACATTTGTTTACATTCTTCTAGGCCACACCCAGTCGCTCTTGCAGCCAATAGCAGGCTCGGACAGGATGGGACTGACATTAGCCCATTCTCGCGATCACTTATGAGTCCAGACCGGTCTAAACTGGTCCAAAGTGGCCCGCAAAAATGCGGCATATGAATGAAGGTCATGCGGGAAGAGGATACAGTGTTTACTATTGCTGGGAGCCACGTCCACAGGCTGTGCTTGCAGGTGATGTCCTCCAGTACTTCCTTATGGTGTCACACCATTGGAAGCAATTACTCCAGGAGCAGAGAGGCACTTTGCACACGGAACACTGATAGCTGGTCTCACGATTAGTGCCACTCCTGTAACACACTTGGCGTCGTTTAAGTTTTGTATGGCTTCTGAATTTCTTGCTGGTATGTACAGCACGTCCTGCAGTAAGCCTCTGATGAGGATCAGTTATCCTGAGCCTTTTGTGGATGGTGTGCATGCAGGTTGAGGCTGTGGGTCATCCTCCTCCTTAGAAGATACAGCAGCAGGGGTAGCAGCAGCAGTCATAGCAGGAGTGGCAGCAGAAATAGCAGCAACAGGGGCATCAGTAGAGGCATGAGGGCGATAGTCAAACCTTTCCTCGAGAAGCAGAGATGCAGCTTAAGCCTGCATCATCCTTGAATATTCTTGGGGTTTCATTTTCTCCTGATTTATCTTGGAAAGATCATATTACATCTTTTGTAAAATCAGCTTCCAAGAGATTAGATGTGCTAAGCCGACTCCATTTCTTCTTTATCCCTGTACAGTTGTTGACTTTTTTCACAGGTTTTATTTGCCCCTGTGTAGAGTACAACTCTCATGTGTGGGGAGGCTCCCCACATACAGCTCTTCTCAGTAAGGTGGAGTCAAAGGCTTTTTTTCTCTAACTCTCCTCCTCCTACTGGCTCCCTTCAACCTCTGTCTCTTCGCCACACTGTTGCATCTTTATCTCTTTTCTATCACTATTTCCATGGTCACTGCTCCTCTGAACTGTCTGCTTGCATTCCTCCACCTCTACGACAGGCGGGTAGCACCCGTCTAGCAACAAACTCTCATCCCTTTTCTGTCCAACTCTCTAATGCAAGTGTTCACCGTTACTCCCAGTCCTTCATTTATGCAACAGGTCAGCTCTGGAACTGTCTCCCTCTGCCTGTATTTCCTAGTCCTGTGATCCCCAGTCTTTCAAACGCAGTGTGTCCAGGCATCTCGAAATGAACAGAACTTGAATTTGGCACACTTTTGTATTGTTTTTGTTTTTTTTTCTTGGAGGGAATTGTTTGTGGGCTCCTAGCCTTTGGTTCCTTCTTACTGGCATAAGAAAAAAAAATCTTGATCGGCACTCATCAGGATTGAAGTGGATGAGGGCATTGTACGCTACTTCATGAAACTGCAGGAGTGTTGGCTTCTGCCCATCTGGACAATACTTACTGTCGAGGACGTGGGCATTCTGCAACATCATCCAAACGATGTACAGTATCACCTTCACGCACATCATGGTCTTGCACGTGAAGCTCTAATAGTTAATCATTTAATCAAAATTTTCAATTCCACGCATATATTTTACATAATGCACTTATGTATTGCAATTGGCTGCTCTAAGGTGGTGAGCTGCCATCCTTCCTGATCCTCTTGTGATGAACGTACTCCTCCACCTCTACCCAATAAGGTTGGTGATGAGCAATATCAACCTTGTGTCCTGCCAGCAAATGACGAAGGTATTGTTCTTCCTGTGGTAATGTGTTTCAAGGCACCTTCTTCTTCGTCAAGGCCTTCAGCACCATTGGAGCCCCTCAAGGTAGTTGTAGAGTGCTGCTGGAATGAGTACCATTGTTGTACAGTTCCTCTGTGAGTTCCTCTGAATTGTAATAATTGTCCATGAATACACGATATCCCTTGTTAAGCGGACAATGACACATTGTAAACACAATATTATGAAGCCCCGTAGAGACACCACTGTATAATATAAAATCAAGCATGTAACCTGTATCGGCCTCACAGAGGATGTAGAACTTGATACTATACTTGTCTGGCTTGTCTGGGTTGTAAACCTTCATCGTCAGTCGTCCTTTGAATGCCAGGATGCCCTCATCCAAAGACAGATTCTTGAGGGGCAAAGACAAGGTCCTGCATTTATCCTGGAGACATTCCATTATTGTTCATATCAGCAGCAGCTTGTCTGTGTAGCTCTTTGGGAGTGCCCTTCGGTTGAAGAAGCGGATATACTTGGATAAACGCTTGAACTTACGGACCATTATCATCTGGGCATAACACGGTGGTGCATACTCTTTCTTGATGGCCCAGTACATTTATTCAACAGGAAGCTTGCAGATGCCCATGAATATCCTCAAGCCCAGTACTTAGCGATGTCACCTATGTAGCAGCCAATCCAGCTGTACGCAGACTTCAGCTGGAGCTCGTCGTGGCAGTAGGCAGCTCAGTCAATTGTCTCCTCCATAGTGTACACGAGGAGCTCATGCATAATAAATAATTTTATTAATCCTAAAGGAGTGGCTGGAATGGGGACAGTCATTCTAGGCGTAGCAGTGAATGGGTGAACTGTGGTGGGTCCGGGTTGATGCTCCATCCCTCCTCCTCCTCCTCCTCAGGTGCCACCCTCATCTGCTGTGTCCTCCCCCATGTCACCGTTCTCATGTGATAAAAACTTATTACTCCCTCACACCACACTCGACATAAGTCTTTGCCTCTGTCTTCACATCTGGGAACCTTGACCACCACATGCTCTCCCACACCGACCACAACTAATAGAGGGCATGGAAATTTCGCTACTGTCAGTGTCATCATCATTATCAGCACTCACAGCTTCACTTATGTCAGTTTCAGTGGGATGGAACTCATCCTTACTCTCATCCACACTTACATCACTTATAGGCATACCAGACATAAGATTGGGCATTTTATCCAGTTCTCTAGGTGTGAAGCTTTTCTCTTCCCAGCACAAAAGGCTTTGTATATACTTATCAAGGGCACTAACATGAGAGGTACCAGACCTTCTAGCCTCACCACTAACATTAGCAGGACCCTTGCCCTTGAATGACAATGATCTCTTGGCCATGGCGTTTTCTATCTTTCACACACACTTCACACTCAACTAGCAAAAATTAAAACAAACAAATTCAACATATTAGAGAGATGCGGCAATTTATGCGAGAGATCACGGGGAGCGTATCTCACCTGTCAGCAAGCAACCATAAGACTAACGCTGGTAGCCTACCACACAGCATCTTTGGCCAATTAAGCTCCGCCCACTGGCTGGGCAGCATCCTGCATCATTGCTCTCCACTATTCGCCCATCACCCAACACAAGACCGCTCTCAATATATATATATATATATATATATATGTATGTATGTATATATCTATCTGTCTATCTATTGCCAGACGCCTCAATCCCGTTTGGGGTGGCCACAAACAAATCGCCTCCAAGTCGCCCTGTCCCCCGCCATTTCACTCCCCTCCTCCCAACTCACACCCCCATCTCTCATATACCTCTCCACCCCATCCCTCCATCTCATCCTCGGCCTCCCCCTCCCTCTTCCCCCCTCCACCTCACTCACATACACTCTCTTCGTCAGTCTTTCACCCACCATCCTCTCCACATGGCCAAACCACCTCAGTGTGTTCCTCATAACGCTTCCTATCACATCCACATCCATACCACAACGCTCCTTTATATCCTCATTCGTCAGCCTGTCTCTCCACGTGACTCCACAGGCTCCTCTTAAATAACTCATTTCCACTGCTCTCACACTTGACTTGTGTATATATATATATATATATATATATATATATATATATATTGCCAGACGCCTCAATCCCGTTTGGGGTGGCCACAAACAAATCGCCTCCAAGTTGCCCTGTCCCCCGCCATTTCACTGCCCTGCTCCCAACTCACACCCCCCTCTCTCATATACCTCTCCACCCCACCCCTCCATCTCATCCTTGGCCTCCCCCTCTCTCTTCCCCCCTCCACCTCACTCACATACACTCTCTTCGTCAGTCTTTCACCCTCCATCCTATCCACATGGCCAAACCACCTCAGTGTGTTCCTCATAACGCTTCCTATCACATCCACATCAACACCACAACGCTCCTTTATATTCTCATTCGTCAGCCTGTCTCTCCATGTGACTCCACAGGCTCCTCTTAAATAACTCATTTCCACTGCTCTCACTCTTGACTTGTGTCCTTCCAACAACGTCCAAGCTTCACTTCCATACGTTAGAGTTGGTATCACAATACTGTCATGTAGTAACTTTTTCACTTCCATGCTCACTTCCCTGTTTCTTATCACTGCTTTCAAAGAACCAGCAACCTTTCTTCCCTGCTGTACCCTTCCAAGCACTTCACCCTCCAAACCTCCATCCTTACTCATCACACTACCCAAGTACTTAAATATACTCACATTTTCCAATTCCTCACCATCCAACCTCGCTGTACATTCACTGACTTCACCTCTCTCAAAGACCATCACTTTACTCTTCCCTACATTCACTTTTAGATTTCGTTTCTTACACACTCTCCCAACTCATCCACCAAGCCTTGCAGCTCCCCTTCGTCTTCACTCAACAACACAGTATCATCTACAAACAACAGTACAGGGAGTTTCCAAACACTATCCTCTCTCACCAGGGACACCAACATCCACTACCCTACCTTGTACCTCTTTTATTACCCCATCCATGGACAGATTGAACAACCATGGAGACATGACACATCCCTGTTTCAACCCAACTTTCAAAGAGAAAAATTCACTTAGTTCACCATCCACACGCACTGCAGCCTTCGCACCATCGTACATACTCTTCACAGCATTCAACAACTTCCCATCTACTTCATATATCCTTAACACTTTCCACAATCCTTGTCTATCCACCCTGTCATATGCTTTCTCCAAATCCATGAAAGCCGCATACAACTTCTTTCCCTTCTCTAGAAACTTTTCCACTAAAGAACTAAGAATGAATATCTGATCTATATATATATATATATGTAGCAGCCATGGGTTAGAGCGCTCTGCTCTGACCGAAGGGTCGGAAGATCGAATCCACCCAAGGGTCATTGGTAGTCATCAGGAAGGGCATCCTGTCATAAAATGCTACACGCTCCAGTCCAAAAATCCTCTACCCAGAGGCAACGCCTTAGCCCTTCGGGGATACCTGGCGTAAAACCAAAATATACATTTGTATATATATATATATATATATATATATATATGTAAGCCAAAACTGTATTGCATGTCTATTCTGTGTCCTTGTGAAAACAAAGGATCATGTCTAAATTGGCAATCTGTGATGAAGAGCAGATTATCTCCATTGAAAGTAAACCTACTGTGACGAATGAGAGGTGTGTTCTCCCCTCACAGCCTCAAGTTCTACCCACACAAAGTATAATAAAAACAGAAACAGTATTATAGTGTAATATGCTTGTTATTACAGTACATGTACAATGATAGAAAGTTACATGCATCTATGTACAAGTGCTTATGTGACAAAGCTTCTGCACATACAGATGATTGCAGACTGTACTATGCTTACTAAGTACTGATACAAAGTGTTTTCATGTCATGCAGTGTTCACTATCAATTAAGCACTAATACAAAGGGTATTTCATGCTGTTATATGGTGTACCCAGGCAAATGATTGAGTACTGACCACGGACAGGGTGGCGAAACAGCCACCCCAAGGGGGACCATGGACAGGGTGACGAAATACCCACCCCAAGGAGAGACCACAGGGAGGCGCATAGAGTGCGTAGAGGGCCCAGGCCAGACGGGCCTATGTCCCCCACCACCTTGTGCCCCTCTTCCCCTCAACAGAGGTCCTCGGGAGGTACACCGACCCACTGCACTATTCTTGAGCCAGACCAGCACTTGCCAGGATTGGGGTGGGACTTATACCTCCACAGTCCCAGGTAGAACTGCGACGACAGCCACCATCTGCGTCAGGGAGAAGTCAGCCACCGTACGCTTCTCTTCTACCACTCCCTGCAGGACTGCGGTGATGGCCACCGTCCGCACTGGGGAAAGGTCGGCCACCGTACACCCTTCACATGCAGCCACCACTGGGAGTAGAACCACGGCGATGGCCACCGTCCATGCTGGGGAAGGATTGGCCACCATCTGTGTCTCGTCTGCAATCCCAGAGAGGGCCAAAACTGCGGCAACGGCCACTGTCCACATCAGGGAAGGATCGGCCGCTGTCCGTCCTTCATCTGCCACCTCCACAGGGAGCAGGACCATGGCGATGGCCACCGTCCATGCTGGGGAGGGATCAGCCACCGTATGTCCCTCATCTACTACCCATGATACCCCTTACGGAGGATGTCCCTTGCTTGCCTAACCCATCCAGAGGTTGAGTGGGACATCCTTCTCGCTCTCCCCACAGAGCCAGCCCCCTCCAGCGGAGTTGCAGCTGGAGGAGATTTGGAGCGGCCCCGTAGTAAGTGTGGGGATCCGCTCCCTACAGCCAGTGCCCCTACGTCGCCCCTTGCTGTCGGACTCGCGAAGGAAGGAATGCTGCAGGCAGCCTTTGATTGCGGCTCGACCCGAGTTAGACCACAGCCCTCAGTCACCCAGGGGCACTCCCAGGACTCCAGGGCATGACCTCCCCAACCCTACCAACAAGCAGTTCTCTTCCAGGAGTGGGTGCGCAGCGAAGCGCGCCTGCTTGTTCTGTTCGGCCCCGGCCCCGAGGGCCGACCTACTCACTGAGGTACCACCAGGGAAAGGCCTTCCTCTACACTGCCCAGCAGCCCACCTCGGACGACCCGGCCCCTAGCAGTGGTCCCGTGCCTCCTGAGGGAAAGCACACCTGACGGGACCCCTCCCACACCTTTTTTTTTTTTTTTTTTAAATGCGAGAAGGAACCAAAGGCCATGAGCCCGCAGTAACAGTTCCCTCCAAGAGAAAAACAAAATACAATAGAGAGCCAAATTCAAGATCCAATCATTTTGAGATGCCTGGACACACTGTGTTTGAAAGACTGGAGGTCATAGGCAGCAGGAAATAGAGACAGTGGGAGACAGTTCCAGAGCTGACCTGTTGCATAAATGAAAGACTGGGAGTAACGGTTAACTCTTGCATCAGAGAGTTGGACAGAAAAGGGATGAGAGTTTGCTGCCAGACGGGTGCTACGCGCCCGTCGTAGAGGTGGAGGAATGCAAGCAGACAGTTCAGAGGAGCAGTGACCATTAAAGTAGCGATAGAAAAGAGATAAAGATGCAACAGTGCGGCGAAGAGACTGAGGTTGAAGGGAGTCAGTAAGAGGAGGAGAGTTAATGAGACGAAAAGCCTTTGACCCCACCCTATTGAGAAGAGCTGTATGTGGGGAGCCTCCTCACACATGAGAGTTGTACTCCACACAGGGGCGGATAAAACCCCTGTATAGAGTCAACAATTGTGCAGGGGTAAAGAAAGAGCGGAGTCGGCTTAGCACACCCAATCTCTTGGAAACAGATTTTACAAGAGATGTAATATGATCTTTCCAAGATAAGTCCCGAGTAAATGAAACCCCAAGCATGTTCAAGGATGATGCAGGATTAAGCTGAATATTATTAAACATTAGTGGGTATACCTGTGGAAGATTTTGTCAGGTTGATAGGTGTAAGAACTGAGTCTTAGATGCATTAAAAACAACCATATTACTGTATTTTTACCCCAGTCAGAGATACGAGCCAAGTCAGACATTAGGTGTGCCATAGCCTCATCCCTTGTTTGTTGAAGTAACTGTTGAGATGGGCGTTGCGGGAACCGAATGGAAAGGTGAAGGGTGGAGTCATCAGCGTATGAGTGGATATGGTTAGATGTACAGCTTAGATCATTGATGAATAAAAGGAAGAGAGTTGGTGATAGGACAGAGCCCTGAGGAACACCACTGTTGATAGATCTAGGAGAAGAACGATGGCCGTCTACAACAGTGGCTATAGAACGACCAGAAAGGAAGCTAACGATGAAGGCACAGATAGAAGGATAGAAACCGTAGGAGGGCAGTTTGGAAATCAAAGATATATGCCAGACTCGATCGAAAGCCTTTGAGATGTCAAGTGCAATGGCAAAGCTTTCGCCAAAGTCCCGAAAGGAGGATGACCAGGAGTCTGAAAGGTAGGTGAGAAGATCGCCAGTGGAGCGTCCCTGACGGAACCCATACTGACGATCGGAAAGAAGGTTGTGATAGGAAAGATGCCTTAAAATTTTTCTATTGAGAATTGACTCGAAAACTTTTGAAATACAGGACGTTAAAGCAATTGGACGATAGTTGGAGGGTTGGGAGTGGTCACCCTTCTTTAGGACTGGCTGAATGGGAGCAAACTTCCAGCAAGAAGGAAAGGTACAAGTTGACAGACAAAGGCTAAAGAGTTTGCCTAGGCAGGGTGTAAGCACAGAAGCACAGTTCTTGAGAACAACAGGAGGGACCCCATCAGGCACATATGCCTTGTTAGTACTGAGGCCAGTGATGGCAGAAAATACATCAACTGAAGAAATTTTAATGTCAGCCATGAGGAAGTCAGAGGGGGGACGTGATGGAGGAACAGCACCGGAATCGTCTAAGGTGGAATTGGAGGAGAAAGTCTGTGCGAAGAGATCTGCTTTATCAGTAGAAGAAATAGCTACAGAACCATCAGAGTAGAAAAGAGGAGGGAAGGATGAAGAGGTAAAGTTGCTAGAAAGATTTTTGGCAAGGTGCCAGAAGGAGCGGGAAGAATTCGAGTTGGAGAGTTGAGAGCATTTAGTATGGATGAAATTATTTTTAGTAGAGTGAAGAACAGACTTAGCATGATTCCGGGCAGAAACGTAAAGATGATGTGATTCAGGGGTGGGTTGGCTCCGGTACCTTTTGTAGGCCCTCTCCTTGTTGCGGACAGCATTAGAACAAGCGTGATTAAACCAAGGCTTTCTTGCGTTAGTCAAAGGATATGAGAAAGGAATGTATGCTTCCATGCCTGAGAGAATAATCTCCGTTATGCGCAAGGCACACTCAGATGGCTCCTGGCCATGGAAGCAATAATCATTCCAGGGAAAATCCAAGAAGTACTGCCTGAGGGCCTCCCAGTCCGCAGCTCCAAAATGCCACAGATGACATTTCCCTGGAGGGTCCACAGGCCGTACCGGAGTGATAGGACAGGTTAAGGTAATAAGGTTGTGATCGAAGGAGCCCAGCGGAGAGAAAAGATTAACAGAGTAAGCAGAAGGATTAGTTGTGAGGAAGAGGTCAAGTATGTTGGAGCTCTCTCCAGGGCGGTCAGGGATACGGGTAGGGTGCTGTACAAGCTGCTCTAGGTCATTAAGGATAGAAAAGATGTAGGCTTGTTCACCAGGTGGATCCGTGAAAGGAGAGGAAAGCCAAAGATGGTGGTGAACATTGAAATCTCCTAGAATGGAGATTTCAGAGAAAGGAGAAATGGATAGAATGTGTTCCATCGTAGAAGTAAGATAGTCGAAGAATTTTTGATAGTCAGTAGAATTAGGGGATAAATAAACAGCACATATATATTTAGTCAGAGAATGACAGGAAATCCGAAGCCAGAGTGTAGAGAATTCAGAAGAATCGAGTTCAGGAACACGAGAGCAAGATAAGTTGTTGCGTATATATACACAACAGCCACCTTTGGCTTTGAAATGAGTACAGAGAAAGTAGGAGGATACAGAAAAGGGTTTGCTGTCAGTTTCCTCAGACAACTGAGTCTCCGTTAGAAAAAGAAGGTGAGGTTTAGAGGAGGAGAGGTGGTGCTCAACAGAGCGAAAGTTAGAGGAAAGGCCGCGAATGTTGCAGAAACGAAGAAGAAGAGAGTCAGACAGTGGTTCCAGGCACCTTGAGTCATCATCGGGAGAGGGGCGGATGGTGGGGGCATTTATGGTCCCCCCCCCTGGGGACTCCGAGGCTTGATGAAGAAACGCCATTGTTGTTGAATTTTGAATAGGAAGTGTAGTGTGTACTGTGCATGTAGTTTGGTGTAGATAGTTAGAGAAATTTGTACTGGAGAGCATGCTGGCCTACTCTCTGTGTAACTGAGACACTGAAAAAGTTCAGCAAAGGGGGATGGTCAGGAACTAGTCCTGAGGGCTGATGAAACGGGAGCTCCAGCACTCCCTGTCATCAGCTTTCCATCCACGTCGGGAGTACTGCCCTGCTCGACTGGTGCTACGGTCTGTAATAGCCCAGTCACCAGCAGCCCAACCTGAGTCCTCCTGTCTTGTACTGTGCATTTAATCTGTACAGCAATATATGTGTAAGGTTGGTTGACCCGAGTTTTTATGCCCTGTTCCTCCAGTTGCATGCTCTAGACGAGGTCTTGAAAGGGAACCCGAGATCAGTCGCTTGTGTCCAGAGAACAAGAAGTTCGGCTCTGAACAAGTAGCATAACAGATACAAAGGGGTTTTCATGCTGTCATACAGTGTTCACTAGCAATGAGGAAGTTTCAGGTGTCGTCTCCTCACGGCCAAATTCGGTTCTAGACCTGGGGACGGATTCTGAAAGCTAAAAAATCCTTGCAAATCCACCATCTTTGGGCATAAGAGCAACTTTTCACTTAAATGCATAGTCTGGAGCCCTAGAAAACAAGCGCAAATCCTGTGCTGCATTGTTAATTCTCCTCTTAGAGTTACGCCATGTGAGGGGCAGTCTTAAGTACATCGTAAGCCTTATAACTCTCGTATTTTTAGAAAAGTTGTAGCTCAAACATCCCCCAAATCCTTAGAATTAAATCTCACATCAATTAATCCTTAAGTGCATACAGCTGTTGCGATTCTGCAAAAATAATAAGTACAAGTGGCAGTGGACCGTTGTAGACAATGCCAATATACTATATTGGAGCAAGTAGTACTTCGATATATGTGGTAAAAGTAGCATTGTTGGCCAAGATAGCCCTTACTGCATACAGATTACAGCCTAATGATATAATACTCACAAAAGTTCGATTAAACAAGCCAGTGTAAATAAGAAACTCATCTAAAATATGGTGATAGCCTGCATGACACAATGTCGAAAAAATTATGAATCAGTGCACTTATTTCTTTCTCTGAGAAGTTCACTGCCCTTCTATACATAGGCCAATATTTTGGTGGTCCTCCACTGCTTCAATACCGTCGTGGAAATTATGACTGGCAGCATGGAAACATCGTCTGGTACCACTATGACGTCATATTCTGGTGGACTGTGATTGATTACTCAGGTTTCAATAGAGAAACCTTCCACTCCTTGATTGGCCGACAAACTGTAGTCTGGCGCAGACTACAGTTTGCTGGTGTTGGTCTTAATATTTGTCATGCGGAGGTAATTTATACATCAAAATGATGTTTTTTGCTGGTTGGGTTTTATTTCGATGACTTAAATATGATACATGAGATCCACATACCTGGAATTAGAGGGTAAATATTATACATTGTAAGACAGCTTGAAAAACCCTTTGTACACTCATATCCTGATATCCTGCAGTGTTGTGTACCAGTGGGAGTGTTCGGTCATTGAGTATGTTGGATACTGAAGCAATTTTCCTCATAGCATACTGAAGAAAAGTAAGAGATGCATTCCAGACCCAAACCCAAACTCTCATACACCTCAGTCAATCAATAGAGACTGACACAGAATCACCATAGGTAATGTTATTATCCTCATAGACAATCTATCTATCTATTGCCAGACGCCTCAATCCCTTTCAGGGTGGCCACAAACAAATCGCCTCCACGTCACCTTGTCCCCCGCCATTTCACTGCCCCGTTCCCAACTCACACCCCCCTCTCTCATATACCTCTCCACCTGATCCCTCCATCTCATCCTCGGCCTCCCCTTCCCTCTTCCCCCCTCCACCTCTCTCACATACATTCTCTTCGTCAGTCTTTCACCCTCCATCCTCACCACATGGCCAAACCACCTCAGTGTATTCCTCCTAACGCTTCCTATCACATATACATCCACACCACAACGCTCCCTTATATTCTCATTTGTCAGCCTGTCTCTCATGTGACTCCACAGGCTCCTCTTAAATAACTCATTTCCATTGCTCTCACTCTTGACTTGTGTCCCTCCAGCAACGTCCAAACTTCACTTCCATACCATAGAGTTGGTATCACAATACTGTCATGCAGTAACTTTTTCACCTCCATGCTCACTTCCCTGCTTCTTATTACTGCTTTCAAGGAACCAGCAACCTTTCTTCCCCGCAGTACCCTTTCAAGCCCTTCACCCTTCAAACCTCCATCCTTACTCATCACACTACCCAAGTACTTAAACGTACTCACATTTTCCAATTCCTCACCATCCATCCTCACAGTACATTCACTGACTTCACCTCTCTCAAAGACCATCACTTTACTCTTCCCTACATTTACCTTTAGATTCCGTTTCTTACACACACTCCCAAACTCATCCACCAAGCCTTGCAGCTCTCCTTCGTCTTCGCTCAACAACACAGTATCATCTGCAAACAACAGTACAGGGAGTTTCCAAACACTACCCTCTCTCACCAGGGCCACTCCAACATCCACTACCCTACCTTGTACCTCTTTTATTACCCCATCCATGTACAGATTGAACAACCATGGAGACATGACACATCCCTGTTTCAACCCAACCTTCAAAGAGAAGAATTCACTCAGTTCACCATCCACACGCACTACAGCCTTAGCACCATCATACATACTCTTCACAGCATTCAACAACTTCCCATCCACTTCATATATTCTTAATACTTTCCACAATCCTTGTCTATCCACCCTGTCATATGCTTTCTCCAAATCCATGAAAGCTGCATACAACTTCTTTCCCTTCTCTAGAAACTTTTCCACTAAAGATCTAAGAATGAATATCTGATCTACACAACCTCTTCCCTTCCTAAAGCCTCCCTGTTCTTCTCCAACTAATTTCTCTGTTCTTTCTCTAACTCTGTCAATAAGTATCCTACCATACACTTTTCCTATTATACTAAGACAGATGCCCCTATGATTACCATACACTTCTTTTTCCCCTTTTCCATTGTACAAGGGAATAATTATACCTGACTTCCAATCCTCCGGGACTCTACCTTCCTCCCAGGCCAATCTGCACATTTTCCACATCCATTCTACTACTATCTCTCCCCCATACTTCAGCATTTCACCACACACTCCATCAATTCCTGGGGCTTTCCCCAATTTAACTTTCTTCATTGCTTCCACAACTATCCTACTGATTTCTTCCTGTCTTCTCACCTCCCTCCTCCTCCCAGCCATTCCCCAGCCACTTATACTCGCATTACTTCCATCCCCTATGTTCAACAATTCCTTCAAGTGTTCTCTCCACCTGCTCACTTTTTCTCCCTTCTCCACTAGTAATCTGCCATTTTTATCTTTCACTCCCCTGCTAACTTCACTTCCACCCTGTCTTACTCTTTTCATCTCATTCCAGAACATTTTCTTACAGTCCCTCCACTTTACACTCAAGTTCCTTCCAAATTCCTCATCTGCTCTCTTCTTACTCTCTCTTCTAATCTTTTCACCTCTCCCTTTCTTTCTACATACAACTCTCTCCTCCACCTCTCAACTTCTTCCATGCCCCAATTTCTCATCCATTCATTGTATGCTTTCTTCTTTTGTGCCACAGCCTGTCTCACCTCTTCATTCCACGACGCTGTTCCTTGCACACCCCTCCGTCTTCTCATCCTCCCACATGCCACATCACATGCTGCACATATTTCTTCTGTAAATATCCTGCACACATCTTTCACGTCCCCCATCTGCTTCAATTCATAAACAATACTATTGCTAAAAAAACAAAACAAAAAAAAAACATCAAACATCACATGCAGGAGGTAGTGGGATGTGCAGTGTTCAACACCGTTTCAGGGCAAATAAACAGCCAGGTAGGCTACTGGCAGTGCACCAAGTGGGGGTGGGGGAGGATGGGGGAATTGGGAGGGAGGCAAGCAAGGATGGGGGAGGAAAACAAGTGGGGGTGGGGGAGGGTCGGTGGACTGAGAAGGAGGCAAGAAAGTCAAACAGCCCTACTACCCCATCCCTTGTCTTACTCTCTCTCACTCTCACTCACTCCCCACTCACTTAGTCACCATTATCAGTCACACGCTGAGTCAGCTGGGTTTGTTTAGACTAAAGCAACACGGGGAAAGTGTACATACTCTGTAAGTACATACTCTGTTCATTTAGTATTACAAAATGGATACATACTTCAGTAAAACAAATTTGGAGAAGAAAAGGGATAAAAGTAAAAAGCAAAATGATGATTTCTACCTAGAACTGGTTGAAGTGGAGACTCACAATAGACTGGTTGAACATGTACACAAACTAGAAATGGCTTTCAAAAATGAAATTGATGAAATAAAGAAGCAAATGCACTTGCAAAAGGAAGAGATAGAAAAACTAGGAAGGGAGGCCAATAAGAAAGACACAACCATCAGTGAACTAACAGTGGAATTGAGTACGCTTAGGAAGAAAGTGAGTGAAATGGCAAGTACAGTAGTCAATCACGAGAGTGTTATGGAAGAGTTCAAAAATGACACAGAGACAATTCGGCAAGCAAGCAGTCTTATGGACCAGAGCAGTGATATTGAGGAGAAGATAACACAGGTGAATGAAGCTGTGCAAAGCTACAAAAATGATGTAGATACCACGTATGCTGAAATGGTGAAAGTAAAGAAAGACTTAGAAACAAGGGTGGAGGAAAAAAGCATTAACCCCTTAACTGCGGGGCGTCACTTTCGTGACGCTTGGGAGCAAGGGATCATACCGCGGGGCGTCGCTTTTGTGATTCTGTGTTATTTTGAATTCACCCGGGCTTCCAAGTGGGGGCTTGTATCATCTATCGGTACTGCCAATGTCCAACACTAGTCAGCACTCCTAATCTCATCTGTACTCCCATCCATTGTTGACAATTTAGCCATTTCTCCCCGTTCTTGACTCCCCTCCCTACCCCCCCTCCATTACCCTATCCTCTCGCCTGCCCGGCCGTGCTACGCTAAGTAAATCTTCCCTGGAATTTTTCACTGATTTCATCCATTGAAATAAGCCCTATGTCCTATTCTTATACCAAATAATATATACAAGAAAGAAATAAGGTAAGTGAGAGTGCCATACACCTGGAATTGGCTAATTATCACCTGACAACACCTCACGTGCACTCGTTCGCTAATTTTCGCTGTTTTTTTCCCCTTGAAATATGCCCTATAATCTATTTTCGTAATAAATATACATGTAAGGAGGGAAGGGAGAACCCTAAGTGATATTTACATTCACCTGGAACTACCTAATTTATAATGTATTGTCTAGATTTCCTGCCAATCATATCAGTGCTAGACAAAGCTGTTTCAAGATATAACATTGGTAGCTCTGAATATATATATCTCCTAAGTAGGACTCTAATCTATTTTCGTAAAAAATATACATGTAAGGAGGGAAGGGAGCAACCTAAGTGATATTTACATTCACCTGGAACTACCAAATTTATAATGTATTGTCTAGATTTCCTGCCAATCATATCAGTGCTAGACTTAGCTGTTTCAAGAAGTAATATTGGTAACTCTGAATAACCCCTAGCAGGCCTCTACGCTGGTGGTCCTCCGTTATCACTCAGTTCTCTCTCAACTTCTGAAGCGAGAGTACGTATGTTTCTTCTTGCTGACTTCAAGGCCTTTTTTCACCCCCATGCAAATGGCCCTGTGACCTTTACCCCCTACTAAACCTCGTGTGGAAAGAGGTAAAGGGCTGACAATTGATAAAAGAGTGACTACGATCTTTCTATTGAGTAAAACAGTGCAAGTGGAATTGTAAATAATGTGTAAATAATGTGTAAACAGCAAGTGAAAGTAATGAATGTAAATATACGTGAACAATGGAAAATAGTTTTATAAGTTATTTCAAGTGACAGTGCACAACACAGTGTAAATAAAATAGAAATGTAAATAACGTAAATAAAATAGAGAACGTAAATAGAAATGTAAATGAGTAGTATTATAAGAATACGAGTATATACCCTAGGAGTAATGAAAGTGAAAGTTTCACTCTAGCATGTCTGAATGCTATGAGTTATGAGAGTGAAGATGAAAGTGACATTCACTCTCAATGCCAGTATACAGGACGAGAAAGTGAATGCTACGTATTTTACTGAAAGAAATTGAATCCCTACAGTGACAATAAACTAATACTACTGAAGGAAACTTATGGATAAAGACTATAGATATATATAAGTGTTATATAGTAATAGAAATATAAAGTGTGAGGGGTTTTATGAATAATAAATGACAGACTACCAAGAGCGAACTAGTGCCAGTGCGACGATCAGACGCGCTCGTAATTTCCATTGCTTTCACAGTGTTTTTTTTTTTTAGTATGGATCCCTAGCTACTTGAAAATTGTAGAATAGTGTTTATAGTGTTTGTATCTGGCTGTGGTAATCATATTACGGGTTGTCGGGAAGTGTAAAGTGGAGGCTTCGTTACCCTACTTCAGAGGTCTCCACAAGTCCTACGGTAACCGACGAAGGCTCAACAATCATTCCAGGAGAAAGCTGAAGGTATGTGCCATAAGCATATATAATTTTATTATTCTAGGACTAATAACTGATTTTTGGCAAATATTTTTTGAGAGTCTGTCGGAGCCCAAATAACCCCGCGGCACACGCAAGTTATTGGTAAACAAGCCCGCGGTGTAGGGGTTAAAAAGGAAGTGAAAAGAATAATCCAAAACAATCCAAAGTTAGTCAGAGATTCAGTAGAGATAAACAAATCAATAGTAATCACTGGTATAGAAGAGGAAGAAGTAAAAAACAAGATCACAATAGACAAAAAGGAGATGGCAAATGTAATGAGCTTACTGAAAGAAGTATCAGAGGAAATCTGTAGTAAAGACATAGAGGAACACAAAAGGTTAGGGAAATACAAGAAAAGCAAGACAAGACCTCTAAAGGTGACTTTCCAGAGAGTAAACACTGTGGAAGAGATACTAAAAAATGCAAAGAACCTTATGGAAAAAGAGGAGTTCAAAAATGTATGGATAAAAAGATGCCTAACACAAGAGGAACTCGAATTACTGAAAGAGAAAAGGAAGGAAGCAAAAACAAAAAATGAGGGAAGATCAGAAGAGGAGAAGAAGAATTTTTTTTTTACAAAGTAATAGGATTGCAGGTACGAATTTGGTACACAAACAGGATGGAAGAAAAAGGAGGAAGGTAGTAGAACCATGTCATGACAAGTATATAAACAAGATGATAAAGTTGATGTACTCAAATGTGGATGGAATGGTATCTAAATTACTAGGGATGAATGATTATGTCAGAGAAAGTGAACCACAAATAATATGCCTTACTGAAACAAAATTAACACCAAGGATATCCAGTGACATACTAAACTTAGAGGAATACAATATATGGAGAAGAGACAGAAATTAAAAAAAAGGAGGAGGAATTATAATAACTAAGAAAAATCTAAAAGTCAAGGAAATAAAACTAGATATACCATCACAAGTAGAACTGATTGCAGTAGAGATCGACACGTCTGAAGGTAAAGTAATTGTAGCCAATTTGTACATGCCACCCAGACCAAACACATGGGAAAGAGACGAATATGAGGACCTGGCAGAGAGTACAATTCAGAGTATAAGATCATTGCTACATAAAATGGAAGAGAAATCGGAAAGAATTATACTAACTGGGGACTTCAATACAAATATAAATTGGAATACTCGAGATATAAATAGCCAAGAAAGCTGTTGGGACCAAAAGCTCCTGGATCTCGTACAAGAGTTTTTCTTAATGCAACATGTGAGGGAAACCACCAGAAAAAGAGGACTTGATGTACCTTCAGTGCTAGATCTAATACTAGGCAAGAAAATGATATTGACAGTTTAATATATCACCCTCCACTCGGCAAAAGCGATCATGCAGTACTAAATTATAACTTCAGGATAGCATATGACATAGTAAACAGCAATGACAGTTACAAAAAGAGCCTAAACTATAAAAAGGGAAATTATCAAGACCTAAAGAAGTATTTCTTAGAAGTTGATTGGGAAAATGAGCTTAGAGGACAAGATTTAAATGCTGTATATAAAAAATTTTGTGAATTTTATGAAATAGGAGTCCAGAAGTACATCCCACCGCACAAAGAAGCAGATAAGAAAATACAGAAATGGTTCAATACAGAATGTAAAAAATCAAAAGAAAGAAGAGATTTGTTGTGGAATAGATACAGAAGACACAATAGTGAAAAGGCGTATAATAATTACAAACAGGCAAGAAACAACTATACAAGAATAAGGTGGGAAGCCCAAAAACAGTTTGAGGAGGATATAATAAATAAAAGTAGTGATCAACCAAAGCTGTTTTACAGCTACATCAGAAGCAAAACCAAAGTAAAAGATATAATACAATCCATTACGGACGAGGGAATCACTTATACACAAGAGAAAGATATTTGTGAAGCACTAAATAAGAATTTCCAATTAGTTTTTACAGAAGAAAAAAATTTTGAGAGGGACTGTGTGGAACACGCATGTCCACACATACTACCAGATATACAAATAGCAGAAAAAGTAATACGGGAGGAGTTAAGTAGATTAGACAGAGGAAAAGCAAGTGGTCCTGATGAAATTTCATGTTGGGTATTACGAGAATGTGCAAAGGAGTTAAGTAAACCATTATTTTTAATTTTCAAGAAATCCTTGAGTCAAGGTAAACTACCTGATATTTGGAAAAAAGCATATATTGTCCCCTTATTCAAGGAAGGAAATAGACAAAATCCACTCAACTACCGACCAGTATCACTGACCAGTGTTGTAAGCAAGGTATTAGTAAAACTTATAAGAAAAGCTTGGGTAAATCATCTAGAAGAACACAGTATGATAACAAAAAGACAGTTTGGTTTCAGAAAAGGAAAATCATGTGTTACTAATCTGTTGAGCTACTATGACAGAGTAACAAACACAATACAGGAAAGGGAAGGATGGGTGGACAGTATCTATTTAGATTTCAAGAAAGCTTTTGACACAGTACCACACCAAAGACTTTTATGGAAACTGTACCATCAAGGGGGAATTCAAGGCAAACTGTTTTGTTGGATGGAAGACTTTCTCATAAAAAGAGAAATGAGGACAGTACTAAGAGGAAACTACTCATCATGGAAAGAAGTGACTAGTGGAGTACCACATGGTTCAGTGCTGGCACCAATCATGTTTGTAGTGTATATAAATGATATAAACAGTAACACTGGAAATGAGAGCTATCTGAATATGTTTGCAGATGATGCAAAAATACAAAGAAGAATTGCTAACACAGACTCTTGTAAAGAGCTACAAGAAGAATTAAATAAACTTCATGAATGGAGTTATACATGGCAAATGGAATTCAGTGTGGACAAGTGTCATGTAATCAAGTTTGGTAAAAGTGGAAAAAGACCTGATTGGGATTATAAGTTAGGAAATAAAACCCTATACACATCAGAAAGAGAGAAAGACCTAGGTGTGATTATCAATAACAGACTATCTCCGGCTGATCCCATCAGCGAGAAGGTACGGAACATGTATACACTGCTTGCAAATATGAGAATAGCATTCACATACATAAATGAAGACATGCTAAGAAGGATAATAACATCATTCATTAGACCAACCCTGGAATATGCATCAGTAGTCTGGAGTCCTTATCTCAAAAAGCATATAGACAAGATCGAAAAAGTTCAAAGGGCCGCTAGAAGACGGATACCAAGCTTAAGGGACCTAAGCTGCGTAGAAAGACTAAATGAACTGAATCTACCAACACTACAGGAGAGAAGGAAAAGAGGTGACATGATAATGCTATATATGTGCATATCAGGAAAGGAGAAAATAGACATAAATGATTACTTAACATATGGAGAAGCATCAGCAAGAGGACACTGCAAAAAACTGCATAAGAAGAGAGGTGATAAAGACGTAAGGAAATTCAGATTCCCAAACAGAGCAATTGATCAATGGAATGCACTACCGAATGAAATAGTGTGTGCCAAAACAATTCACAAATTTAAGGATATGTACGATAAATATGGTTTAAAACACGGAACAGTACGAGCTTGACTCATTCCTGTAAAGATACAATTAGGTAAGAACAATTAGGGAAGAACACACACATAAGGCACGAAGGAGACCAGATGCACGCCGACATCGCTCCATACACGGCCATCCTGGCCAGAGGCATTACCTAAATTTGTATCTTTATATGAGTCAAGCTCTGTACCAGGTTAGACCAAATGGTGTTCTAATATAGAAAAAAAAGAGAGATGTTTTAAAGCAGGACTTTTTCAAACAGAAAAGAAAACAAATTAGAGTAAGAATGCACACAGTCAGCTGATCGTTGTTTAGTCTACAATCTGCCTTAGGGAATGTAAGTACCATATGTGTTTTTAGTACTGCAACATGAACACATACTTTAGTAAAGCAAATTTGGAAAAGAAAAGGGATAAAGGTAGACAGCAGGATGATGATTTCTACCAAGAACTGGTTGAAATGGAGACTCATAACAAACTGGTTGAGTGAGTACACAGGCTTGAGACTACTTTTCAAAATGAAATTGATGAAATTAACCCGTCACGTCCCGAGGTTTTCCGCACCTATGACATCCCCCAGTCCCGAGCCTTTTTGGAAAAAAATTTCTTTTGCTAAAACTTCCGCTTAGGTCGAGAAACGAAGGAAAATCACAAAAAACTGGTTCCCGCGGTCTATAAGTGGTTCGTACAGGTGCGGTTCCCCCCGGCAGGTATGGTGTTCTCTAATGGGCTGGATATGCGTTTACGTTTTCTGTGGTAAGGAATAATGGGAGAAACAACACACAACACCTCTATATTTATTGAATTTGAACTAATAAACAATAATAGCAACAATATAATGGATTTCAGACACATATATATGAAAAATAAGCATTGTACCATCGCGCAAGCATAGCGAGTTTGGTCCGAGTCGTAACATGCTATATGCTAAGTGTCTGGTATGAGTCAACCTATCATTTTTTCTACTTGTATACTTCTGTTTCAATGACATTTTACCAATTACAACTGTTTGTAAGTGTTTTCAGATGTTTTCATTCATTATGATGACATGCAGCATAAGTATAGCGCACATCAGCTTAGTAAGCGCACTCGCTATATAGACTCGTATTTCAACATACCAAATTGTTTTATCACTTTCCAATTATTTTCCCCTTTACATAGAACCTTTCCTCCACCACTGTAAAGGTTTTCAATTATTTTCATTCATTACGAGGGCATTTAGCGATATGCTAGCGCATATTCACGTAGCAACCACGATCTCAAACACTCGTGTTTCATCATCTACTTTATTTATTCACTCCAATTATAATTTCCCACTTACATTACACACGTTTACACCCCTATAATGCACTGTACATACTTACTGGCATTATTTATTCAAGTGAGCGTGAGAATATCGCCTGAAAATACCCTCGCAATAAATGTTTCGACATACATAATACTCACACACTTATATACTAATTCACTCACACACTTATATACTAATTATTCACTTTATCACTTGCTGACTTTTATTTTGACTAATACGTGCCTTATTCATTCAACTGAGCGTCAGGAAATCGCATCTCTATACACACGCTATGAATATTTGACTTAGAATATATATCATCACTTACAATAATTTGAACTTATATTATACCCGTAAGAATTTCCAATAATAATTATTATATAATTACGGGCCGTATTTATTGCACTGAGCGACAGAATATCGCATCATAAAACCCTCGCTATGTAAGTTTCAACTTAGGGCAGATTTATATACTTACATACAATGTTTTCACTTGTGTTCTACCCGTATGCACTTTATACTAATATTTGGAGATCAACATGACTGATAATTTCACTGAGCCTCTGTCTGTCGCATTTACCTCATAATTTTTGCGTCCTTTCGCATTCACACCATACTAAAATTGCATCAACGTGTGATATTTACTAAAACATGGGTGAATACAGAGACCCACGTCACACTGCACGCACTCATAGCGGGTGTCCTTCCTCTGTGTCGTGAGTCTCACCTGGGAATTACTGCACACGTGACACCTGCGTTGGGGCCTAGGTCTGTTTGGCTGGGGAGGGATAGGAGTGGGGAAATGGCGGCCGGATATTCTCTGGGGAGTTTGGGCAACATGGGCAGTGCGGGTGCGATGTTGGGGCCTTTCAACAGCATACTTTGCAAATATTTCTCTTGTGAGCTCCCTCACAAACCCTTCAAATGTTTCCTGAACTCCTGTGGTCATGGCGTGAAGTTGGTGGCAATTCAGAGCAGTGATGTCTAGCAAGTGAAAGAACAATTTTTTATACCACTTCATCGTGGTCCTGGCACACTCTACCGTCGATATCATGGAGTCTGACTGGTCCACGAGGCGCATGTTTAAATTGTAATCCATAACACACTCAGGTTTCCAAACACGACGCCTGCTTTCGCTACAGTAATCTACTGAATCAGTACGGTGCATCAAGGGGCGGTGAACGGTCGACAAGAGGCTTACTTCTCTGTTGTGGTTCCACATTATTGCAAGGATGTTGTTGGCTTTGAAGAAGACAACCTCATTCCTTGCAAGTTTCCGCCCTACCTTGGCCATGTGATGCCGGTTCACCTTTACGGTTCCACAGACTCCCTTTTCATGTATGTGAAGATAACGAGCGAGAAGAGGGCTAGTGTACCAATTGTCGAGGTAGAGAACGTGACCACGATGAAGGTAGTCTTCTATCATCGTCTTTACCACTGCTCCCGACAGTCCAATACTTCGATCTTCTATTATGTCTGTCTGTGCACCGGTGTACAAGACTATGTCTTGCACGTATCCAGTCCTACAGTCGCACATAACAAAGATCTTGAACCCAAAACGGTGCCTTTTGCTGGGTATATACTGTCTGAATGAAATATTGCCTCTCCACAACACGAGAGTCTCGTCTATGACGAGGTCTCTATAGGGATAGAATGAGGAACGAAAGGTTTGCCTGAGGTGATCAAAGACCAACCTAATTCGCCTCATTTTATCAGTGTTGTTTGCATTTGCAGGGTCATGAGCATCATAAAAATGGAGGCGACTTAGAATTTGTTGAAACCGATTATGGCTCATCACTTGGGCAAATATGGGGGTAAACATAACAGGGTCCCTTGTCCAGTAAGCAGGAATTCTATTCTTTCTTATAATACCCATCAAAAGGACCAGGGCAAAAGATAAGAACATTTCTGGAAGGAAGACAGGGTAATCATAGATGATAGAATGCCTACTCCTTGTTCCCAATCTTTCACTCTCTAGGCGCTGGGCGCTTGCAGACAGGTTTGCTTCGTATACAGTCTGATCAACAAATGCCTCACTGAAAAACAGGTGGAAAAAATCCAACCTGGTGGAATTACGGTGAATTCCTGGAGCAATGCAGCCAGATCGCTCCTGCTCAGTGAAGGGGTGAATGAGGGGAGAAAAATCACTCCCATCTTCCCAATCCCATGACACAAATCCCTCGTCCCCATCAGCCCCATCACCGCCTTCGTCTGGGTGGGGAGGAGATCCTGGTTGGGGAGGTGGGGGAGAAGGAGTACGGAGGGCTTCCCCACTGTCACTCCTCTTCCCTCTGCCTTTACCCTTTCCCTTTCCCTTACCCTTATGGCCTTGAGGAACATTAGGGGGCTGTGCGGATGAAATAGGGGAATATTGGGGAGCAGAAGACGTGCTGGGGAGTGGTTCCTCCCCACCTTCCCCCTCCATGACAACACCACGTGCTTTCTCACGCACCCTAGCTCGACCACGTGTTAGGGGATATTGGGGAGCATAAGACGTGCTGGGAAGTGGTTCCTCCCCACCTTCCCCCTCCATTACAACACCACGTGCTCTCTCACGCACCCTAGCTCGACCACGTGTTAGGGGATATTGGGGAGCATAAGACGTGCTTTGGAGTGGTTCCTCCCCACCTTCCCCCTCCCTCACAACCCCACGTGATAAGGAACGCACCCGCACTGGCCCACGTGATCCACTACGCCGCCTCACACTACGTAGGGAGAGCAATGACTCACTCATGTCACTCTCACTTTCCCTAATCCTCCCTGGACTTTCCCTTTCACTCCCCACTCCCTCCAATTGACTTCCTAGCTTCCCAAACAAAATGCTAGGCCCATACCTGCTCATACGACGTGGTGTGCGCTCTCGGCCATGATGTGTTATTACCTCCCGTCCATACCACGTGGCAGCACGTCCCACGGCTCCGTCATCGTCCTCATCCTCGTCCTCGTCCTCGAATTCTGGTTCCAAATCGTGCTGGGGATAGGGATAGGATATTGCACGTGCCTTCTTTGCCTCCTGCCCCTCTCTAGCAGCACGGTAGTCACATACTGCCGCTTCCTGGGAGATGGAACTTCCTCGTCACTGCTAGTGGTTTCTTCCTCCTCTGGCTGCACATAATCCTTGTCCATATCCTCGTCGTCCAGTGGGGAATCACTGTCACCGGTAAAGGTGTCCAGGGCGACTTGAATTTCGCTGTCTGAGAGACCTCTCTTAGCCATGTCTGAGCAGGACCGTGGCTACCAGGTGAGTGGACGAGTGGTGGGCTAGCGCGGGTCGTGCGGGGTCGCCGAGTGTCCCCGCCTGGTGGCAGGTAGGGGAAGGTCATGCAAGGGTACGTACCGCAAATCAAGCGCGAATTTTGAAAATTGTCGAAATCATGCACATTGCAATTGCACAATGTACCGGTACGTCGCCAGGACTGGCAAATGCAAATCGTTGCAACGTACCCATACGTCGACGGGACGGGGTGGGTTAATCTTTTCACCTCTCTCTTCCTCTTTGCATAGAAGTATCTCTTCTGTCTTCCAACTTCCTTCACACCCCTATTTCTCATCCACTCACTATATGCTTTCTTCTTTTGTGTCACAGTCTCTCTCACCTCTTCATTCCACCATGCTGTTCCTTGCACTCTCTTTCATCTTCTCTTCACCCCACACACCACCTCACATGCTGCTAAGATTTCCTCTGTGAATATCTTGCACACACCTTCCACGTCCCCCATCTGCTCCAAATCATATTTACCCAATCGCTCCTCCACTTCTTTCTTATATTCTGAATTTTTTTCATCCCCTTGTAACCTTCCTACCCTCCTTGTAAGAAGTACTTCCTCCTGTCTCTCCCTTCGTCAATTCCTCCATTTCATTTCAACCTTGACTTACACCACCACCAAGTGGTGGTCAGAAAACCCACACCCTCGACCTCCATATGCACACTCCCAACCTCTATGTGCATCAATTACATGCCTTATCATTCTCTCATCCACACACACACAATCATTCTTTGCCTTCCGTTGATACAGTTCACCACCCACCCTTCTCATCACTGGCCACGTATACCTGTGGACCATATTGTGCCTGAAGAGGGAATTGGCTATTACCAACCCCCTTCCGGAACAAATGTCCACTGGCGCACTGTCATTCTCATCCACTTCTGCAGGCACACCCCACTCACAAACTGCTCCATCCACCTTCACATTCCCTACTTTTTCATTCATATCTCCAGTCAAAAACACTTTCTCATTCCTTTCAAAGTTTTCCATGCACGCTTCCATATTCGTCCAGATTTTTACTTTCAGTTATTCTTATTTTTTCACTCATCACCTTGAAATCGAAAACAATCAATAACGCCACCATACACACACACACACACACACACACACACACACACACACACACACACACACACACACACACACAAACGTACCCTATACATCCCAAACACACACACTACCATCCATTCGCCTTGAAGACTCCAGTACCCCTCCAGTAGCGAATTATTCCGGATATTACATATCCATATCCCCTTTCTAAAATTCCAGATGCAAAGCACATAGATATAAAAACGATACATATGGTAGAAGAAAAAATACTGGTAAAATATACAAAATAATTCACTTAGGACAACGTGTTAAGGAGCCATCTATATTACCAATCACCTTGCCAGAAAGGTAATCAAACAAATTGAAATTCGAAAAAAGTTTAATTAATTTGCAATACAGTACATAAAATTCCCTTGTTAAAAGATTTATAATAATTTGCTACTAAAATTCATTTATTTTTGGTGCGTGATGTTATTATTTTTATTATGGTTAGTAACGACAATAAATGGATTTGATATTTATTTTTATCCGCCTGTTTATGTCTCTTTAGCTTTCGTTTTACTTATGTCTGTTTATTTCTCTGTGTCAGTTTATCTATATCTGTCGGTCTGTCTATCTATTCATCTATCTATCTGTATATCGATGTATCTATCTTGTTGTGTATGTATATATCTTTTCATTTAGTATTCCTTTATCTATCTGTCAAATTATCTATCTCTCCATATATCTCAATTTATCTATCCATCTATCTATCTCTTCATCCATCCATCTTTATATCTATCTATCCATCTATCTATCTACGTTTATACTCTCAATTTTGTTTTTGTTTTTCAGTCAACCTCTACTTCTAAATATTTTTTTTTTTTATGCAAGGAAGAAGGAACCAAAGGCCAGGAGCCGGCAAACCATTCCATATAAAAGAAAAAAATGCAAATGAGCCAAATTCAAGATCCGTGTATCCATCCATCTATTTTTATATTTATCTATCCATCTATCTGTCTATATTTACCTATCCATCTCGGTGTATCTATCCATCAGTCCATCCATCCACCTACATATCTACAAGTATCTATCCATCTACTCATCCATCCATCTATCTATCCATCCACCTACATATCCATCTATCTATCGTAACAAACAAGGTGTGTGTGGAGTTAAGTGCTTGTCTCTGAATTCCACCAACACTTACTCTCCTCACAATTGACACACTTCATTATCGTCTATTTTGCAGTGTTACGACTTTCTTCATTCAATTCCTACTGTAAAATGGTAGTAGTAGTAGTAGTAGTAGTAGTAGTAACTTTAGCAATAGTAATGGTGGTAGTAGTAGTAGTAGTAGCAGTAGTAGTAGTAGTAGTAGCAGTAGTAGTAGTAGTAGTAGTTTCACGTTCGGAACAGCTCTAGGTCCTGTGTTCCCGCTGACGCCATTTTTGTTCCAGCTGCCGCCATTTCTTTCCCTCTGGAGCCTAGGAGCGTCAATACCGTGGTCCTGAACCGTCTCATGGTGGAGGCAGGTCTAGTTCCGGTGGCTGGGTTGGGAATGGGGATGCCGTCTGTTGGGTCTTGCTGGCTGGCGAGTCCAATACAGAATTCGTCACTGTGGAAGATGTAGTTGTGATCAAGGTAAATAGAACCTTGGTTGTGATGATGATGATGATGATGATAAGGAGGAGGAGAAGAAGGAGGAGGATGTTATGATATTGATGATGGTTGTGATGATGATGATAATAGTTGCCATGATGATAATGGGTGTGATAATGATGGCGATGATGATGAGGAGGAGGAAGAGGGTAAAAACAAAGACTGATGATGATTGCTCTCCACCTCCACAGTCATCATCTATCTATTCTTTTCACTTAACTTGGAGAGAGAGCTGCAAAGGGGGAGGGGGATGTAACGGGAGAGAAAGGACATGGAGGAATGATGTTTTGTTTTCCTCCCATCCCTCCCTCTCTCTCACCTTGCAACACACACACACACACACACACACACACACACACACACACACACACACACACACACGTCCATAACACCCCTCAATAGCACACACACACACACACACACACGTCCATAACACCCCTCAATAGCACACACACACACACACACACACACACACACACACACACACACACACGTCCATAACACCCCTCAATAGCACACACACACACACACACACACACTTCTCATCTCATACGTTAATAGGGTCCAAGTGGGGCACAAACTGCTGCATCTTCTTAATATACACAATTTTCAATATAAGGGGGTAATTTTTCGGTGTGTATAAAGAGGTGTCTTCACCCACATTGAGCTCTGTTGTAAAGCATATTAAAAATGTCTTTTTTCCTAGAGCCTTGTTAAGGTTTATTGGTAGACCAAACACTTCATTAAAATAAATGAGAGGATTTTTTTTTTTTTTTTAAATTCCTGATGCTTTTATTGACACCGAATAAATAACAATAATTCTCTATAGCAGTACAGGTATATGGGAGTCCCAGATGTGTCGTGAATGGCTGGCTATTATGACGTCACTAGCTCCGCCCCCTAACCACACTTGTGGTGGCTGGGCCAGCTGCCCAGCCGCCACAAGCGTGCTGGTGGGTGTGGGAAGTCAGTGTGGACCCTGACACCGAGGTGGGTGAACGCTATGGCTCCTTTTGCTTTACTCTGCATTTTGCTGGCTGTTCTTCCTGCTTTGAGTTCAGGTACGGTAGTTTATTAAGTTTTTTGAGATTCTTGATGTTCAGTGCCTTTTGAACTTTCGTTACAGCTCCTCACTAGCGATTTATTCTGTCCACACATCGATATCCTCTCGTGTCTTCTAGATGCAAAGGACCTAATGTCGATATGGAATTTTAAACTGAGATTTCGTTACACATTTTCTTCAGCGGTTTATTCAGATCATTGCACATTGATATGCTCCTGCATTAGTGCAACCTGTTTCAGTATTAAACAATATAAGTAACGCTTAAAAGTGCAGAGATGTTCTGTGCAATAATAATAATAATAATAATAATAATAATAATAATTCATTCATTCATCATCCCTGAGTGGCATTACGTGAGAAATAAACCCCAACCATCCCTAGGATATAAACCTTCACCTGCTCAATCCGATTGGAACGCCGTAATTACTCGCTAAACCACCAGGCGCCAAAATTCGGTTATATGGTTACCACCAAGCATAGAAAATGGTTTCCTGGTGTACAGGAAATCATTTGGCTTGTCACTCAGTGTAGAGTCACCCACAGGCAGAAGGAAGAGGAAAAAATGAAGGAAAGACAGAAGGAGTGTAAAGTCACCCATAGGCAAGAGGACAAGGAAAGAATGAAGGAAAGAAAGACAGAAGAAGATGGAAGGAAAGGATGGAGGAGAGGAAAGGGCAGATACCCGAGAGCAGAACTACATCGAGTGAGTGGATGGTGAGCGCCCCCACTTACCATATAATAATAATAACAATAATAATATGGTAATATTAATAATAATAATAATAATAATACATCGCTAAAGAAGAGCCGTTACGAAGCCAGCTAGGCCACAATATAATAATATACGTTACGTATAATGTTTTTTGTTTTCGTGCACACACACACACACACACACACACACACACACACACACACACACACACACACACACACACACATTAATTTCCTTTTTTTTGTCAGTGTCATTTTTCTTATATTTGAGTCTTTTGCTGTATTCTTTCACTTTACTGTCATTATATTATTATTATTATTATTATTATTATTATTATTATTATCACTATTATTATCCTCACCATTATTCCATATGGTGGGGATATAGGAATCGCCCCTGTCCGTCCGTCTTTCCGTCCGGGCCTGTATCTCGTAAACTACCAGGTGGATTGGCTTCCTATCACACACAAAGATAGAGTATGTGTCGTAGTTGATGCCCGTATAGGTAAAATTGCCATATTGTCTGTACTTCACGAGCTACGACCATGTAAGGAGAAATCTGTCTTGTTACCTCCGCCAAGGAGGTTAGGTTTTACCCCGCGTTGGTTGGTTGGTTTGTCTGTCTGTCTGTCTGTTAGCAGGATTACTCAAAAAGTTATGAGCGGATTTTGATTAAATTTTGTGTAAAGATGGGCCATGGGCTAAGGAAAAATGATTATATTTTGAGGTGGACCCGGATCCGGAGTATCCCGCACATAATGATTTTCAGTGATATTTTATGGAAAGATGGGCCATGGACCAAAAATGAACTGATTAAATATGGGGTCGGATCCGGATCCTATATCCACTAATACAAATCCGGATCCTTTTTAATGGAAGGGGTACTGGAGGAAGTATGCGCTCTCTGAGCACTTTCTAGTGTTATATTTTGGAAACTTCTTGCTGGATTCTCTTCATATCCTACAGGAAAATAGAGTGCAATCCCTGGTTTATGTCCTTATATATGAAATTGCCACACTAAGTATTTTACGAACTATATCGATACAAGGAAACTAATCTGTAAATAGCTGTATCTTGAAAACTACTTGCTAGATCATCCTAACGCCGTAAGGAACAAGAAGGGGTGCCAAGGCACAGCAAACCCGTGCCCAGCAGTCATTTTTGTGTGCTGACTTATAAACAGGCTGTCTAGTCGAAGTTGTCACATAAAATATGGTGTAAATCGGATGACAATTGACGATTTTTAGCCCATTTGAAATTTACTGCTAACTGGGAGGAGGACCCCGTGATGTAATGACGCTTGTTATCGGATGCTGATGTGAAGGTACACCTTTAGGTTTTGGTTTCATGTCAGTGTGACTAATTTCAAAGGAGTTATAGCGAACGAAAAGATTATATATATATATATATATATATATATATATATATATATATATATATATATATATATATATATATATATATTTGGAGAGGCCTGGGTCTTGGGCCGATTTGGCCCCAAATTTAATCAGGTGTTCAGGAGGTCGTAGCTCATCACCCCTGTAATTTTAGTAAAAATCGCACCACTAGTTTTCATGTAAAGTTGCTAACAGACAGACAGACAAACAAACAAACAGAGAGAGAAACAGACTGAAAACAATAGCCTGTCAATCTTCTCCGGGGCGGGGACGCGTAAAGATAGTGTATGAGTCCTAGTTCATGCCCATATATATATATATATATATATATATATATATATATATATATATATATATATATATGAAATTGTTATAACCCTTAGTGCATATCTATGTATTCTTTACCTCATGATAAGGATATGTCTTTGGTAATGGCTTGTTATTATTGCTGTCATCATCATTATTATTATTACTAATGTTGTTATCAGTATTATTATCACTGACTACTACTGTTATTATTACTATTATCATTATTATTATTATTATCATACTATTATTATCATCGCTGCTGGAATTATTGTCACTACTACTATTATTATCACTACTGTTATCATTATCATTACTACCACTATCATTATCACTACTGTTATCACTACTGCTATTATCAACACTACTACTATTATTATTATTATCACTACTACTGTTATCATTATCACTACAACTATCATTATCACTACTACTATCATCACTACTGCTATGATTATTACGATTACCTCTACTATTATCACTATTACTATTGTTATCACTATTACTCATAATATTATCACTACTATTATTATTATTATTATTATCATCACTACTACAATTATCATCACCACTATTATTATTTTCACTTCCTAACCCACAACAGGTCAGCGCATCACCCCTTGTGTGTCCAATCCCTGCTGCGACATTGGTCCAGACGGCAAGTGTCATTGTAACATAACACACGCGTACTGTACCTGGGGGAAAAGGTCGTCCGGGGAGCCCACCACGACCACAACGACAACGAAGACGACCAGCACGACTCGAGGTGACCCCAGCATCGGCAGTGTGAGTAGTGGTAAAGGTCGTCGTGAAGCCCCCAGTGGTCGTCGCGCAGTATGGCAGTCGTAAACAAGAACTCGGCTCCATTATCCTCAACAAGAACGACAAGAACACCAACAAAAACAACAATAACAACAACAAGAATGACAAGTAAACAAGAACAAAGAACAAGAACAACAATACCACCACTACAACTACAAAATGAAAAAAAGTAAAAAAAACAAACAAACAACAACAAAAACAATAAGAAGAAACCATCAACGACAAAAACAATGACAAATATAGTCCTTTCACCTTACCTTGGCCCAGATTTTCGTCCTTTTGCAGCTTATTTCACGTAGCTCAGTGGCAGAATAAGACAATGCTACGGCTCAACATCCCTGCCATAGCACTTCTTCGTGACTAGCAGTTTGAAGGGGTTATTGAGGGCTCTATCTCTCCCCCCCCCCCTTGTTCCAGAATTCCCTCCTGTGCTTAATAAAATAGCTTGGATGTGATATGGATTACATGAAAAGGTGAAAAAAAAGAAAAAAAAGATAATGCTTTCTCTCTCTCTCTCTCTCTCTTGCCAGATATACTGTTCAGAGAGTGAAATGCCATATCTCATTATCCTGTGTTGTGTGGTGTGGGTATTACTGACTGGCGTGATATTATCCTGTGTGGTGTGGTGTGATTGCTACTGACTAGGGTGGTATTATCCTGTATTGTGGTGTGGTGTAGGTATTATCGACTGGTGTGTATTGTCCTGTGCTGTGGTGTGGTTTGGTTATCATCGACTGGTGTGGTATTATCCTGTGTGGTGGTGTGGTGTGGCTATTATTGTCTGGTGTGGTATTGTCCTGTGTGGTGGTGCTGTCTCGTGTGGGTATTATTGACTGGTATTATAGACAAAGAAATCTAGACAACAACAGCCCCCTTGCTCTTCCAGACTGTCTGGTAGAGAGTTTAAAAGGCTGGAGGCCTTAGAAAGAGGGAAAGCCTGACTGAGGGCGATAGTTCATCATCTGACATACGGTTAAGATGATGATGGGGATGATGATAATGGGAAGGAGGAGGAGGAGGAGAATGATGAAGGTGGTAGCGGTGGCTGTGGTGGTGATGATGGATTATGAGAAGAGGAGGAGGAGAAGAAAAAGAACGGTATTTGTGGATATTTCGTAAAACCTTTCCCTTGGCAGTTTAATATACTTTTTTTTTTTTTTTTTTTTTAAGAGACAATGAATGGAGGAAGGAAAATGGAAATAAGGAAACAAGTGCGTGTGCCTAAAGTCATCCTCCATTCATAATATATTTATAACAACTGGATATAAATAGATATGGATTATATGTTTGTGGGAAGCAACTCCCAGGAAGTGAATTCCAGAGAGTAGTAGTTCTGGGGATAAATAAATTTTGATAAGCAGAGGTTCTGCATTGCGGGGGAGAGAGTGTAAAGTCCCGTCCAGACGATCGAGCAATGCCCGCGGGCACAAGCGAGCAGTTTGCCTGTTGACGGGCTCACCGCTTGTGGCCGCGGGCAAATGCGTAAATTGCCCGTGGCAATTTACACATTTGCCCGCGGGCACAAGCGGTGAGCCCGTCAACAGGCAAACTGCTCGCTTGTGCCCGCGGGCATTGCTCGATCGTCTGGACGGGCCTTAAGGGTGCGTACACACGGTCAGACAGTGCCCGACGGGCAAACAGTGTTACCAGACACCGATGGGTAGAGGGAATGAGTGCTGATGACGTCAGAAGCGAGAACACCACGGGCAGTGGGTCTGGCAACAAACAGTGCTACCAGATGTAGCTGTCGCCCTCAAGCTCTACTCGTTAACCGGGCAAAGACTGGCGGGCAAAGTTGTAAACTGAGGTCACACACAGGTTCGTGGTTCAGTTGCACTCTGGCCCTGAGAGTGAGGTTGTTGTTGGCAGAGTTCCGTGTGGTTAATGACAGTATTATTAGTATGGTGGGCAGAAAGAATAGATACAAAAGAAAGAAAATTGCACTATGCAGCATTATAATTGCTACACTCTACGAGAACAAGGACGTGCGAAAAAGGGAATGGTGCAAGGAGTGGTTACAGAAAAGAAGTGCAATGGGAAGCCATGTAACGATACTAAATGAGCTACAAGAAGGGTACGAATCAGACTTCACAAACTACATGCGGATGGACCCAAACTCATTTTACGATCTTGTAGAGAAATTAAAACCATTTATGGCCAAGCAGGACACACTGATGAGGGACAGTATTTCTCCAGAAGCGCGACTAGAGGCGACACTCCTTTTTCTTTCAAGCGGAAGCTCCTACACATCACTCCAATATAGAACAAGAATAGCAAAATAGAGTTTGTCTGCCATTATACCCGAGACATGCCAAGCCATCTATAATATACTCAAGGATCAATAATTGCAGGTAAACTTGTTTTGTCTGAAAGATAATACTGTATGGTGATTTATATAGTGGTGGTATCAGTTCTCTTTTTCGAATCATGTGATGAGGCTTCGGACATATTTTCAATTTAATCATTCACTGTGGCTTCATATTCTTATATTTATATATATATATATATATATATATATATATATATATATATATATATATATATAGAGAGAGAGAGAGAGAGAGAGAGAGAGAGAGATGTCGCCAGACACAGACGTATAGATACAGATACTGTATGTCAATCCCAATACGGCAACTCGGGCCCTGCCAGTAGGCAGGATGTCTCGCTCATTTCGACACCCATCTACCCCTTAAGTCCCGTCCAGACGATCGAGCAATGCCCGCGGGCATTGTTCGATCGTCTGGACGGGCCTTTATGAATGCTATATTGTTTACCTATTGTGCAATATCATGCCGCTATGTTAAATAAATTATAACATCTTTATTATGTGGAATGGAGAACATAACTGTTGTATTGTGCCAACTTTATTTCAATTATGTCAAACAGTAATGTACATGGACTATCTTAATAACTAACATATACACATATGGAACAAAGTACCAAAACCAATTTCCTTATCCCTTTATACAAAATCCACTAGCGTATGCATTATAACCTAAATAGCTTATCCATAGTTAACCATTATTCAACAATCATAGTTCCGGAGGAAAGCCTGCCTAATTTCCCTAGACAGAGAAGGTCAGATTTCAACTTCTGCGCGTGGATTCTATTTTCATCATTCATTTGCCGGAGATCGTTGGCAACAACATTACCAAAATCACTTGCATTATCATCCTCAGCTCCAGATAATGTCCTTAGTTGGTGGAGGGCCTCTTGAAGGACATGTCTCGCGGTACTCAAACAAGGCTTTTTTGGTGCTCTTCTATTTTGGTGGTCAAGGGTGGGTCCAGCCTCTGGAGATCATACACTGGCACGAGAACTACCTGCCACGGGAGCATCAGACGGAGTTGTTATAGGGGCTGATGGAGTATCGTCAGGTCGTCGTAGTAAAGGATCATCGAAAATCTGTAAACCAGCAATTGAATATGGTTCTGTTAATGCTGGAGACGAAATCATGTAAATAATTGACACAGATGAAGAATAAAAATATTGGTGCAAATGTACAGGTAGTTGGAGGTCGCCGCCATCCCACCTTTTTTGTATTACAGGATGTTTAAGATAAAATGTTACCAATCACTAAATAAGGAGTAGGACAGAGAGAGAGAGAGAGAGAGAGAGAGAGAGGGTGTGGAAGTGATGGACTTTTGAATTATATAGGTTATAATGGGAACAAATAGCTGTTACCTCTACGAAGATTAGTGCATGTCCACTAACAGCGGTCTTATTTATTTGCAGACGCCCAAAACCCCAGAGGAGTGGAGGGGTATAGCATAAGGGTTTTCAAAGAAATGGAACTTTCCAAACTGTATCGAAGCCGTAGACGGGAAACACATTCTGATCAGCCCTCCACCTGCTAGCGGTTCCTACTACTTCAACTATAAAGGATCCCACAGCAACATATTATTGGGCGTTTCTGATGCCAATGCAAAGTTCATATATGTGGACGTAGGGACCAACGGAAGAGTAGCAGACGGTGGGGTGTGGGACAATACTTCGCTCTGTCAGCATGCTGAGAATGGAACCGCGGGTTTGCCAAATGAGGTGCTTCCCGATAGTTCTAGGAGATTACCATATGTGTTTGTAGCAGATGATGCATTTCCATTAAATAACACGAAACTTTTCCCCTATCGAAACCAAGACCTAGGACAATGCATATTCTCCTACCGACTGTCAAGGGCTCAACGAACTGTTGAAAACTCGTTTGGAATACTTGCAAACAGGTTTCAGGTATTTAAGAAACCTATACACCTGGAACCAAAAAAGGTAGAACAGATTGTTTTAGCCTGCACAGCACTGCATAATTACCTTCAGACAGACGCTATTACTCATCATCTGTGTTCTCAGGGTGTTTTAAGTGAAAACAGTACCCCAGGTGCTTGCACAGTTCATCCCCAGCTACTACGTCTAGAGAGTGGACAGCAGAATTCCACCATCGACGGCATAACCGTGCGGGACCAGTACATGCAGTATTTTAATGTAGAGGGTGCTGTATCCTGGCAGCACAGACTGACGATATAACTGACTTGGGACATACAATAAAATAGGGAAAGCCCGGTAATATTGTTATTAACGTATCATGTATGAGTATCACATGGCATGAATTAACTGGTTAACAGTATATATACTGTAAGTATGTATTTTACTACATAGTTATTGGATACAAATAAATATTATTTTTCTTGGGAACAACTTTTTATGGTACAATACCTTCATATCCAAAATTACTCAGACTGGATCAGAATTAATGACGGGGACTGTACATGCGTTGTAATCCCTGTAGGCCGTAGCTTCGTAACCGGTGTGTCACGCTACACTTATCTCGATTTTTATCGAGATAAGGCCATATCCCTGGTTTCATAGAAGGTAATATACTCCATTGCTACATAAAATTCTATGCGAGGTGTTTGAATAGCACACACACGCAGTGATCATCTCTTGAAGGAAGCTACTACTAACTACTACTAACTACTACTACTAATTAATAATAATAATAATAATAATAATTCTGTCAGAACCCTCCATGTTGAGAGAGAGAGAGAGAGAGAGAGAGAGAGAGAGAGAGAGAGAGAGAGATTGCATACGTACCTCAGAATCAGAATGTTCCTCGACGATATCGTCCGGAACGTGGGAATCCATATTTGACACCGATTGGCGTATTTTGTCACCATTGGTGAGGAAACTGAGTTCATGGAAACACCATAATGTTGGGATATAAATATCCTCAGTGCCAACCCCAGACTTTTTAGATTTCTCCATTTTCCGGAGCTCTCGCCTATACTGATTACGAAGAGCTTCTATTTTTTTCTTTACTTCTGTTGTGTTTACAGAAAATCAACTCTTTTTCACCCCCTCGGTTATTACGTTAATTGCCGCCACACGTTTATTTCTGTCTCTATACACTTCAGCTTTCACATTCCACAAGCAAGGATTCTGTCAGTACAGTTCTATTAATAACAGGGTTTCTTTCCTACCCCAATTACAGCTTCTTGTCTCTTTGATGGCTGTAGGGCTGGTCATGTTGACATAGAGGGTGAGACCTTAAGAACTGCCCGCCAGCAGTGGTAAGGTAAACATGTAATCTCTTGTATCGTGTGCCTGGCAGTGTCGTTGTTCCACGCCTATGTCCGCCACACACTGCCCGAACCTTGGGCCGAACCAAACCATGACAGTCAAAAACGGGCAGTAAGATTGTTTGCCCGTGGTGTTCTCGCTTCTGACGTCATCAGCGCTCATTCCCTCTACCCATCGGTGTCTGGTAACACTGTTTGCCCGTCGGGCACTGTCTGACCGTGTGTACGCACCCTAAGTTCACGGGCGCTCCCACCTGCCCGAGTATTTCGGGGGGAAATGTGGAGGGGAGGCACAACTGAAGGAAGTTCGTCAGAGGAGTTACGGTAAAAAAATCGGTAAAATAATGCTAAAGAAGCAACATCTCTACGTACTGATAATGGAGGAAGGTCCACCGTAATGGCAGGATTATTGATTAATCTAATGGCTTTATTTTTAATTTTGTCCAACTACCTCATTGCAACTGCTCCACATCCACTCCACAGTGGCGAACAGTATTTGATCAAAGAACGCACTTGACTTTTTGTATATTGTGGCCAACTGCTCGTCAGTGAAGAATTCACGAACTCTGTACAGAAGTCCCAATTTTTTAGAAGCATTTTTAGGGAGGGATTTAACACAAGCTGTCCAGTTTAGTTTGGTGTTTAGTTTGACACCTAGGATATCAAGTGTAGTGGATATGGGAATCATGACATCATTCAATGTTATGTGGGAGTCTGACGGATTCTTTCTTTTGGAGAAGATGCACTTAGTTTTCTGAACATTAAATGACACTAGATTTGTCTGAACCTACTGATTAATTTTAGAAAGGTCCTGGTTCAGAGAAATTGCTGTGTTTATCTGGGAATTTATAATATCAGATTGTGTAAAGGAGGTACTAAATGTGAAAGAACTATGAAGTGTTGAGTCATCAGCATAAGAGTGTATTGGGTTGTGAGTGACAGATAGGAGGTCATTGACATGAATGAGAAAGAGAGTTGGGGCCAAAACTGATCCCTGAGGTAGGCCAGCATTTATGGAATGAAATTGGGAATAAATTTCATCTACCATTACCAGTATTTTTCTATTACGAATTTAAGACGAAATTAGAGGAAACAGTGAGATAAGGCCACAGTGTGACATGTTAGACAATATAGCCTGCTGCAACACTCTGTTAAATGCTTTTGAAATATCAAATGCTATTGTGTGTGTTTCACCATGTTGATCTATTATTTTGTTTATCTAAGGGGTAAGAAGGCAAAAAATGTCTACAGTTGAACGTTCTTGTTTAGATCCATACTGCCGGTCATTGATAAATTTATTGATTTCTAGGTGTTTGACTATGTGTTTATTAGTGTCTTAAAAACTTTACAAAGAACGGAAGTTATAGCGATTGGTCTATGGTTTGATGGATCGGAAGTGGTCCCCTTCTTAGGAACAGGGTGGATATTTGCTTCCTTCCAAGAGGCTGGAAAACTTGAGGTAACGGTGCATAAGCAGAAAAATTTTACCAATAGGGGAGCCAACACTGGGGAGCAATTTTTAAGTACAATTGAAGGAATTTCATCTGGACCAGTAGCTTTATATACTGAGAGATTCTGTAATACAGCCTGTACGTATCATATGTGAATCTTGAAAGGGGGTATTTGAGGGGAATTAAATTCATGTACAGGAATACTGTGACGTTCTGTGTTTAGGGGTGACTGTTGAAAAAATATCAAGAAGAATGTTGACTTTTCCACGTGGGTCACTTACTAGATTTCCATTGGGGGACTGTAACAGTGGAATGGAAGAGGTGGTAGTGAAGTTAGATTTGAATGAACTAAGGGTAGACCAGAATATTTTGTTATCATTTGGGTTGTTTAGTTGTTTGTTAGCTTGTCTATGAAAAAAGTTTGATTTAGAAAGATTGATAATAGTTTTGGCTCAGTTTCTGATATTTCTATAATAAAGGCTTCTTAAAGTTAAAGGCTCATTTAGTTTTGGTCCTTGTGTAAGTGTTATAGGCTATTGTTTCTTGTTATGTTACTCTGTCACAACTGTGGTCAAACCATTCAGGTGAATTACATTTTTTTCTATAACTGTGATGAGGAATGAATGTTTCCATGCCGACTTTAATGTAATCTGTATGTTGCCCAATGTGGAGTTTGCATCTTGAGAGAAACAGGAGGTCCAAAAAATATAAATGAAAAATTTTTGGAAACCTTCCCAGTCTGCCCTGTTGTAGTGCCATTTAGACACCATAACAGGTTCAGAGCAGGAGGACGTGGTAGGTGTTGAACTGGTGGCTTGTATCAGACAATGATCAGAGGATCTGAAGGGGGACTTCACTTCAGCATAATAATTATCTGAATTGGATATTTGAAACACGTCCAATAGGTGGGAATTTTGATTGGAGTTGTCTATTACACGGGTTGATTGACTAAGTGGGTGAGATTAAATGAGCCTGCAGATAGCTCACGTTCAAGACCAGAGTCATCAGTTCTGGCTGACTAAGTGAGCCACCCATCATTATGGACATTAAAATCACCCAGGATAGTAATTTCTGATGCAGTATTAATGTTGATTAAACTAATGGGGGAGGAGGTGGCTGAATCGGTAGAGAGGCGGCTTCCAGTCGTGATGGACCCAGGTTCGAATCCTGGCTGGGGCAGGGGACAGTTTAAGGATTTAAATTTCATAAAAAGCAGACTTTCCTGAGCTACCAGATGACCCGCCGACATGTCGTAGAAATATCCCAGCTAATACCAATACACCGGTCCGTTATGAGACAGCCCTAGCATGTATTCAATATAGACGGTGGGTGTTAGCGCCGAAGTGGTGACATGTGGAGGTGTAGGAGGATTACTGGGCCTTGGGATAGGCTACTGCCCCCAAGATATAGGCCCTGAAGCCATTGCCCAGAGTCGGACACATAAAAAAATAAAAGTGAATACAGTCAAATAATCTTGGTGCTTGAGGGGCATCAGAGGAACAATAAACACAACAGAAATGCTAAATTTTAACCAAAGAACTTAATTTGTATATGGAATAGTCGAAATAAGGAGAATTAAATTAAGTAATCTCCTCCAAGGCAATGTCTGATTTAGCAAGGCAACATACTCCTTTGGGTCTGAAATTTTGAATCAAGATATTACCAGGAAAATTAATCTACCTATACCGGAGGTGGAGCTTACCTGAGTCTCTGTCAAAAGTAACAAATCTGGGGATTCAAACCGCAGGAAATTGCGAACAGATTTGATGTTGGATTGAGGTCCCTTAATATTGCAGAAATAAATTTTATCGCACTGACGAGCAGTTTTGGGGCGCCGCAACACTGAAGGTGGCATGGTAGCTTGATGACGACCAGCAGAGCCCTGTGCAGACGACCCAAACCTGTCGGTAGTGGTCATCCGAGAAACCACCGCACTAATTCCCAGTACAGCAGCAGCCATGGTTATTTTTATGGGGGGGGGGGAGGAGCTGGGATATGTTGTGGAATGTGTATATGTAATGATAAGATTGTTGTTTTATGGAGAGAGGATAGCCGGTTTAAGGCAATGTGATATAATGTGGATGTGTATGTTATGTAAGGAAGGCAGCCTGATGCCCTCTGATGTATGAGGCAGAAAGATGTGTAACCAGCTACCAAGACCTAGCAGAGAAAATGGAATCCAGGCTATTCCTTGAGTCTCCCTTTACCTTGTCTGTAGTACTTCCCTGGGAGGGGCTGCCTACCCCAGTTTTCTTCTATAGTTTATTAATGCAGATTATGAAGGTACAGTATTTAAAAAATATATATAACATACGAGGGAATAATAACATGGAGTAGGTAAAATAATTAGCCAAAGAGCAACTGTTAAGCTATGTCGTTCGTTCGTTCGTTCGTTCGTTCGTTCGTTCGAGAGAGAGAGAGAGAGAGAGAGAGAGAGAGAGAGAGAGGGAGAGGTTAGTTTCTACTGATATTACTGAGTGAGATTTTTCCTCTTTCGTTCATATATATATTTTTTTACTTATCTTTTATTACACAATCCATCCCTTCCTTTCCCACTCCCCCCTTCCCTCCCTCCTTCTCCCTCTCAGTACTAGTGGTAGAGGTGTATAGATGTTGATGCTGTGTTTGTGGCCTAGCAGACCCATCGATCACAAACAACCAACACCTTCATATGGCAGACAGCTCCTAGCCAGGGTGGGAAAAGTGTCCTTCCACACGGCGAGGTGTAGGTAAAATGAAGGAGACATAACCCCAAGAAGTTGTGGAAGCAATGAAGAAAGGTAAATTGGAGAAAGCCCCAGGTATTGATGGAGTGTGTGGTGAAATGCTGAAGCATGGGGGAGAGATTGTAGTAGAATGGATGTGGAAGATGTGTAGATTGGCCTGGGAGGAAGGTAGAGTCCCGGAGGATTGGAAATCAGGTATAATTATTCCCTTGTACAAAGGGAAAGGGGAAAAAGAAGTGTGTGGTAACCATAGGGGCATTTGTCTTCTTAGTATAATAGGAAAAGCGTATGGTAGGATACTTATTGACCGAGTTAGAGAAAGGACAGAGGAATTAGTTGGAGAAGAACAGGGAGGCTTTAGGAAGGGAAGAGGTTGTGTAGATCAGATATTCATTCTTAGATCTTTAGTGGAAAAGTTTCTAGTGAAGGGAAAGAAGTTGTATGCGGCTTTCATGGATTTGGAGAAAGCATATAACAGGGTGGATAGACAAGGATTGTGGAAAGTATTAAGAATATATGGAGTAGATGGGAAGTTGTTGAATGCTGTGAAGAGTATGTATGATGGTGCTAAGGCTGCAGTGCGTGTGGATGGTGAACTAAGTGAATTTTTCTCTTCGAAGGTCGGGTTGAAACAGGGATGTGTCATGTCTCCATGGTTGTTCAAACTGTACATGGATGGGGTAATAAAAGAGGTACAAAGTAGGGTAGTGGATGTTGGAGTGGCTCTGGTTAGAGAGGATAGTGTTTGGAAACTCCCTGTACTGATGTTTGCAGATGATACTGTGTTGTTGAGTGAAGAGGAAGGGGAGCTGCAAGGCTTGTTGGATGAGTTTGAGAGAGTGTGTAAGAAACGGAATCTAAAGGTGAATGTAGGGAAGAGTAAAGTGATGGTCTTTGAGAGAGGTGAAGTCAGTGAATGTACAGCGAGGTTGGATGGTGAGGAATTGGAAAATGTGAGTACGTTTAAGTACTTGGGTAGTGTGATGAGTAAGGATGGAGATTTGGAGGGTGAAGTGCTTGAAAGGGTGCAGGAGGGAAGAAAGGTTGCTGGTTCTTTGAAAGCAATGATAAGAAACAGGGAAGTGAGCATGGAAATGAAAAAGTTAATACATGACAGTATTGTGATACCAACTCTAACGTACGGAAGTGAAGCTTGGACTTTGCAGGGTAGGAGGGTCCATCTTCTCTGAACCGGACACATCACACGGCCGCATACTCATGATGTGTTAGGTAATGATGAGCAATTAAGCAAATTATACTCGTTTTACTCTAATTTGACTAAAATTTTTTGGTTATGTTGTAGTTTATTTCACACTCTACATTCCATCCATAGCACTTCTTCATGACTGGCATCATATTCTAGTGTTAATCTCTTGTAACAGCTTAGAATTCAAGATGGAGAGATGGCAATTTTAGGCCAAGTTAAAGTGAAAATGGTATAATACACAATGGAGTATAGAGGAAGGCAAACAGTAGTAGGAAATCCATTATAATGCAATATGTTTTGCAAATTATTTAACTAGAACCACATATTGAAATTGTGCTTGATTATGGAGAAGCAGTTTTTGTGTCATTTAAACCCTCTTCAGATGTAAAATCAAAATACTTAGCTATCTAGCTTTCAATCTATAATCGATCTTTCTATTATCTATAATCTATCTATGACTGTGTGTACTTATGTATGTATGTATGGATGGATGTATATGACCATAAGAGAGAGACAGACAGACAGACAGAGAGGGAGAGACTAAGCTTCTCTCTTTCTTTCTCCCCCCCCCCCACAATACTTTCCTCTTTCCCTGCCCCACTAATACCAACCTCATCCCCACAAATCACTCGAAGGGAGAATATTGGTGGGTTAGTGAGAATTTCCCCAGTGTTTGTTCACATTAAGGATGTTACCCTGTGCGAAAAAGTATAGGTTTAATAACTAAAATGATAGAGTGAGAGACTGACAAGGAAAGTGTATGTAAGGGGTAGGGGAAACTTGAGGATGCGATACAGGGATGGAGTGGAGAGATATGTGAGAGGATGGGGAATGAGACTGACTAGAAACATATATATGAGTGAGGTGGAGGGGGAGACCAGGGATGAGATGGTGGGATAGAGTGGAGAGATATATGAGAGGATGGGGAATAAGAGACTGACCAGAAAAGTGTATGTGAGGGGTAGGGGGAAACCTGAGGATGTGATGCAGGGACGGAGTGGAGAGATATATGAGAGAGGGGGGTGGATAATGAAACTGACTAGGGGGAGTATATGTGCAAGGTGGAGAGGGAACCAAAGATGAAAGGGATGGATAGATGAGTGGTGAGATACACATATATGAGAGAAGATGGTGATTCAGAGATTGGCTAGAAAAGCTACTATTGCTACCACTACTGCTGCTGCTGCTGTTGCTACTACTACTGCTACTACTACTGCTACTACTACTACTACTACTACTACCACTAATTACTAGTACTAAAGCTACAACTATCATATATATATATATATATATATATATATATATATATATATATATATATATATATATATATATATATATATATATATGCCGTGATGGCATTGTGTGAAACGAAGATGAAATGGTGTGAAGAGGAGTGGAAGGGTGTGAAATGTGTAAGATCGGGCATGAATGGGCGAGGAAGATGCAAGGAAGGAGTTGCTTTGTTGATGAATGAGGTGTGAAAGAGTAGAATGAGACACTACAAATGTGTCAGCTCAAGGTGTATATATGTCAAGTTCAAGTCTGAGAAGGTGAAAGTGGTGGTGGTTGTCGCATATCCTTCGTGTGAGAACAGGAGTTAGAGGGAGAAAGAAAGGTTTAGGGATGAGTTGGATGAAGTAGTGGGGGAAATGCCCAGGAGCTATAAAGTGATTGTAATGGGTGATATGAATGGAAGATTAGGCACTGATCCTTAGGATAACATAATGGGCTGTAAGGCCATTATGTTATCCTAAGGACCAGGACCAGGACCAGGAGAAAATGATAATGGGAAGCGACTAAGGGATATGTGTCAGGAGAGGAGGTTGTGCATTTGTAACTCGTATTTCAAACACAATGATAAACATAAATACACATGGTTTAGAGGGAACGGGGATCGTGTTGAAAGAAGCTTGATAGATTACGTGCTCGTAGATAGGTCGATGATGTGAATGGTTGCTGATACGAGGGCCGTGAGAAGACGATGTGGAGGTCTGTCAGATCATATGATTGTGGTATGCAAGATCAAGCTGAGAGGAGTGGGGTGGATCAGGAGAGAAAGGAGCAGTCAAGGAGAAAAACTAAAAGTTGAGAAGCTGAGGATCAAAGAAATGGCAGATGGTTGCAGGACCAAAGTAGAGGAGGAGTTAGAATCAGTGCACTGGAATGAAATGGATCTGGACAACCTGTGGAATGTATACAGGGACTTCTTAGTTAGGAATGCTAAAGCGGTGTGTAGTGAGGCAAGAGTAACAACAAAGAAGAGAGGTACGGCATCGTATGATGAGGTTAATACAGGAGTAGAGGAAATGAGGAAGAAGTGGCAAAAGTGGTTACAGGACAGGGGTTCAGTTGAAATAAGAACAATATACTGAGAGCAAGAAGCACCTAAATAGACTAGTGAAGAGGAAAAGGAAGGAGGTAAATGATGATCTAGGAAGAAAAATGAATGCAAACTACCCTCAAAATAGGAAGTTATTCTGGAAAGAGGTGCAGAAATGTAGAAGTGAAAATGGAATGAAATGTGATGGTGTGAAGGATGTAGGTGATAGATTATTAACCCATGGAGATGGAGTAAGGACCAGATGGAAAGAATATTTTGAGAGCCTGATGAATGGGAATAGAGAGAGCAGAGCGGCTGTAAACATGGTTGGTTTTGGAGGTGTGCAGAGAAGGAAGGCAGTGCCAGGAGACGTGACACTGGCGCAAGTGAAGAGTGCTGTGAAGCCGCTGAAAAATGGGAAAGCAGCTGGGGTTGATGAGATGTATGCAGAGATGCTTAAGCTTAGTGGAGAGAGTGGAATGAAGTGCTTGTTGGAGATATGTAAGAAGGCATGGAATGAGTGAAACTGTGCCTGCAGAGTGGAAAAGGCTGTGATTGTACCCCTGTACAAAAAAAAAGGTGAGCGAAGTGAGCTGAAGAATAATTGTGCCATAAGTTTATTGAGTGTGGTAGGGAAGGTATAGGGAAGAATTATTATAGAGAAAATAGGAGAGATATCAGAAGTCCTAGTGAGTGATGGACAGGGTGGCTTTAGAAGTGGCAAAGAATGTGTGGATCAAATATTTACAGAGAGACAGACAGCAGAGAAGGCTTGTAAGAAGGACCATAACGTGTTTATGGTATTCATGGATCTAGAAAAAGCATACGACAAAGTAGACAAAGAGGGTTTGTGGAAAGTTTTCCGCATGTACTGTGTAGATGGTAAGCTGTTAGGTGCTGTGAAGAGTTTTTATGATGGTAGCGAAGAATGTGTAAGGGTTAATGGGCATCTAAGTAAATGGTTCACGATCGGTGTGGGTGTGCGACAAGGCTGTGTAATGACCCCATGGTTGTTCAATATATATACGGATGGGGTGATGAGAGAAGTAAAAATACGAGTAATGGAGAGAAAGATGGCGTTGGTAATGAATGATGATGGACGGAGTATCTCAAATTTGTTATATGCTGATGATGCATTACTGCTTGCAAGTACCAGACAAGAACTTAGTAGGCTAGTGCAGAGTTTTGCTGATGTCTGTGAGCGTCGTGCCTTAAGACAAAATGTAGAAAAGAGTAAAGTGATGGCTATTGAAAGAGAAGGTGACTCCCAGCGTGATGTTACAGTGAATGGAGAGAGACTGGAATTAGTGAGATAGTTCAGATACTCACATACAGTGATAGAAAAGAGAGGAAAATGTGCAAAAGAAGTGGAAAGTAGAGTGACACAAGGAAGAAAAGTAGCTGCTGCAATGAAGACCTTGATAAGAAACAGAGGCTTGAGTGCTGCAGCTGCACGAGGCTTAAATGAGAGTGTTGTGCCAACTTTAACATATGGATGTGAGACAATGGTGTGGCATGAAAATGAAAAGTCAAGAGTAAGAGCAGTGGAGATGGGACTGCTGAGGAATGTATGTGGAGTACAGAGGGTGGAGGATACGAAATAATGTGATTCGTGAAAGATGTGGAGTGAGGAACTTGGTGGACACCAGAGTCGAAGAAAGTGTACTAGGATTGTATGGTCATGTGGAGAGAATGGATATATATATAGAGTGGTGAAAAAGGTATATCTGAGCGAATTTGAAGGAGGAAGGAGACGGGGTAGGCCAAGGAGAAGGTGGAGAGATATGGTGGATGAGTGTGTGAGGAAGAGAGGTTTGGAAGTCGGTCAGGCTAAGGAACTGACAAGAGATCGAGCTGGCTGGATGAATTTTGTGAAGAAAAGTGCATAATCAGGGATACTGGCACCCCTTTTTAACGTGGCAGTGTCTGAATTGACTCAATCGGATACGTTTATGTGAAGCTATAGAATTTGTTGAATGTTTTTGGTGTATCCGAAAGAGCAAGGATTCCGGGGGCTTCAATGATGAGTGAATGGAAGCGTGGCCCAATGGACTGGGCAAATTCTTTCTGGACTTTGCTACTCCTCACCCTGCCCTTGAGTGGGAAAGGAGGTTCGCATATATATATATATATATATA